>NC_133656.1:8616931-8932004 GCF_009905375.1 Apium graveolens | reverse complement strand
TGATTCCGGGAAAAAACCAAAGTGTTCGGAATTGGATTCTGACGATCTTTACATACACTATATACCTTATAGAGTACTAATAAAATCCAGAATATCCATAACAGAACCCCTACATAGTGTGGCATGAAAAGTTTCTCATTCAGCTAAAACACTATTCACAAGGGTTACAAAAAGTTGAAAATTTTGGGGGTTATTACAGTCTCCCCTCCTTAAAAGGATTCCGTCCCGGAATCAAACAGAAAACAAATGGGGGTACTTTTCTAGCATTGTGCTCTCTAGTTCCCAAGTTGATTCTTCCACATTATGATTCTGCATAGTACTCTGACTAGCTTGATTACTTTGTTCCGAAGCACCTGCTCCTTCTTATCTATAATCCTTACTGGCTTCTCCACGTAAGTTAGATCTGGCTGCATATCCAGCTGCTCGTACTCCACTATGTGTCTGGCATCCCGATGATACTTCCTTAGCATTGACACATGGAACACATTATGAACTTGTTGCAAATTAGGGGTAAGGCTAGCTCGTAAGCTAACTTTCCAATCCGTCTTAATATCTCAAAAGGTCCAATGTATCTTGGGCTTAGTTTTCCTTTCCTTCCGAACCTCATTAATCCCTTCCAAGGGGATACCTTTAGCAGTACTAAGTCCCCGACTTCATATTCCTTATCCTTTCGGGCTAGGTCTGCATATTTCTTCTGTCTGTCTTGGGCTGCTACAAGCCGTCCTCTGATGAGATCCACTATATCTTTGGTCCTTTGGACCACTTCGGGTCCGAGCATCTTCCGCTCTCCTACCTCATCCCAGTATAAGGGAGATCGACACCTTCTTCCGTACAGGGCCTCATAAGGCGGCATTCCGATGCTAGCATGAAAGCTATTGTTATAAGAAAACTCGATCAACGGCAAGTGATCATCCCAACTCCCTTTAAAGTCTATTGCACAGACTCTCAACATATTCTCTAGTGTCTGGATGGTCCTTTCACTCTGCCCATCCGTCTGGGGGTGGTACGCGGTACTCATATTTAACTTGGTCCCCGCACATTCCTGAAAGCTCCTCCAAAATCTGGAGTTGAACCTGGGGTCTCGGTCTGAGACAATGGACGCTGGGACTCCATGTCGCGTCACTATTTCCTTAAGGTAAATGTCCACCAGTCTATCGACTGTGTATTTCTCATTGATAGGAATGAAATAAGCTGACTTTGTCAGCCGGTCTATAATTACCCAAATGGCGTCGTGATTGGCTTTCGTCCTTGGCAAGCCTACAACAAAATCCATCGCTATGTGTTCCCATTTCCATTCGGGAATCTCCAGGGGTCGTAAGAGTCCACTGGGTCTCTGGTGCTCTGCCTTTACCCTTTGGCAAGTCAAACATTTGCTTACCCATTCTGCCACGTCCCACTTCATGTTGGGCCACCAGTAATATTCCTTCAAATCCCTATACATCTTGGTACTTCCCGGGTGAATGGAATACCTTGAACTATGGCTTTCATCCAATATCTCATCTTTAAGCTCTTGAACATTCGGAACCCAAATCCGGTAGGAGTACCTCATTATCCCTTTATCATCTTTCTCAGTATGGATCTCCTCTCCAGTCATTGACTCTGTACCTTCATTCATTATTTTCTCCTGGCACAATCTGATCTTTTCCAATAACTCTGGCTGCATTGAGATCTCAAAAAGCTTTTCCGTTCCGGTTCCGGTTACCTTTACTTCTATTTCCATTCTCTCAAAATCCCTTATCAATTCTTCCGAAGTCGTTATCATTCTGAGTCTTTCCTTTCTACTAAGGGCATCAGCCACCACATTGGCTTTCCCTGGATGATAGAGAATCTCACAATCATAGTCGTTGATTAGTTCTAACCATCTCCTCTGGCGCATGTTGAGCTCTTTCTGCGTAAATATGTACTTGAGGCTCTTACGGTCTGTGAAAATCTCGACTTCTCTCCATAGAAGTAGTGCCTCCAAATTTTTAAGGCAAATACTATTGCCGCGAGCTCAAGGTCATGAGTAGGATATCTAACCTCGTATTCCTTCAATTGTCTCGACGCATACGTAATCACTTTACCGTGCTGCATAAGCACACATCCTAATCCTTTGTGCGACGCGTCACTATATATCACAAAATCTCCTTTTCCGTCCGGCAATGCCAATACCAGAGCTGTTATCAACCTTTTCTTTAATTCCTGAAAACTGTTCTCGCATTTCTCCGTCCATTCAAACTTCTCTGTCTTACAAGTAAGTCGTATCAAAGGGGCTGCGATCTTCGCAAAGTCCTGTACAAATCTACGATAGTAGCCGGCCAATCCTATAAAACTCCTTACCTCTGTGGGTGTGGTTGGCCTTTCCCAATTTGAGACCGCCTCTATCTTGGAGGGGTCGACCAATACTCCTTCTTTATTGATCACATGTCCTAAAAACTGTACTTCATTCCGCCAGAATTCACACTTCGAGAATTTGGCATATAACTGTTCCTCTCTGAGTATTCCTAGAGCTATCCTCAAATGCTCTGCATGTTCTGTCTCAGTCCTTGAGTAGATCAAAATATCATCAATAAAAACTATCACACATTTGTCCAAGTACTTCTTAAATACTCTATTCATTAAATCTATGAAAGCCGCTGGGGCGTTGGTTAATCCAAAGGACATTACCAAGAACTCATAATGCCCATACCTGGTACGGAACGCTGTCTTGGAAATATCTTCGGGTTTAATCTTTAGTTGGTGATATCCAGTTCTCAGGTCGATCTTGGAAAAATAAACAGCATCCTTTAGCTGGTCGAAAAGATCGTCTATTCTAGGTAATGGGTACCTGTTCTTTATGGTTAGCTTGTTCAACTCTCGATAGTCTATGCACAGCCTCATGCTCCCATCTTTCTTCTTAACAAATAAAACTGGTGCTCCCCATGGAGACACACTGGGTCTTATCATACCCTTATCCAAGAGTTCCTGTAATTGGATAGCTAATTCCTTCATTTCTAACGGGGCTAACCGGTAAGGTGCTTTTGAAACTAGCGCCGTCCCTGGGGCCAACTTAATAGCAAATTCAATCACTCTATCGGGTGGTAATCCCGGAAGGTCTTGTGGGAATACATCTTCAAATTCGTTGACTACTGGAATATTTTGTAAGTTGGGCACCTCCTTCTGTGTGTCCACCACATAGGCTAGGTAGGCCTCACTTCCTTTTCGTAGCATCCTTCTGGCCTGGGCCATAGTCAAAAATTTTTGCGTCTGCCTCTTTCCTCTAAATATAACTTCTTTCTTCCCTGGGACATTTAGCTTAACTTTCTTCCCTTTACAGTCTATCTGAGCATCATTGCTAGATAGCCAGTCCATTCCCAAAATTACATCAAACTCCCCTAATTTAAAAAGAATCAGATCAACACTAAAGGATTGCTCCCCTATGCCTATCTCACAGGCGGGGTGAATCTGGTTAACAGGAATAATTTCATGATTGGCTATTTCTACTTGCAAGGGTTCTATCAAGGGTTCAGCCTTAAGTCTTAACTTACGCGCAAAGTCCTTTGATATAAAAGATTTAGTTGCTCCCGAATCAAATAAAACATTTGCACTGATTGAATTTAGAGAAAGGGTACCTGCTATCACATCTGAATCTTTCATAGCATCCTGGACTGTCATGTTGAAAGTCCTCGCAGTAGGTGGCTTATTAGAAGCAGCCCTGCTTGCTCCCGAAGCTGCTGGTTTGTTCATTGGGCATTCCCTCTTCCAATGACCTGGGCGTCCACACTGATGACAAGTGGTGGTTGGAATGACGGCAGGGGTTGATGATGTGCACTTAGTTGAATAGTGGCCTTCCCGACCGCACTTAAAGCAGGTTACTGGCTTTCCTTTGCACTCCCCAGTGTGATTCCTTCCACATATGTTACAGGTTGGCAATGGGGGTCGAGACTGGTTGGAATAGGACATTCTTGATTTCTGGCCGCCCTGGCTCACACTCACACTCATTGGCCGCTTAAATCCAGTGTTCCTTCCTGGTAGGGACACTGCTCCTCGATTAAATCTAGTTGGGAAGCTCCTTCCTGCGAAACCTCCACCCATGCTCATACTTTTCCTCTTTATTCCTTTCTTCTCTCTTTCCTTCTGCATCTGTTCACTTCCAACTTCTACAATCGTTGCCTTTTGCACCAGAGTGTCATAGTCCGTAAGCTCAAGGATTGCCACCCTATTCTGAATCCACGGTTTCAGTCCCTGCTGAAACCTCCTAGCTTTCTTTTCCTCGGTGCTCACAAACTCCGGCACAAACCTTGATAACTCAGTAAATTTCGCTTCGTACTCTGCTACAGACAAGTTATTCTGCTTTAGCTCCAAGAACTTGAGCTCCATCTGGTTTTCCATAAACCTCGGGAAATACTTTCCCAGAAACAACTGACTAAATCTCTCCCAGGTTATAATAGCATCTGTCTCCATGTTTTTCTTGGCCTCCCACCAGTAGTTAGCTTCTCCTTTCAGAAGGTAGGTAGCAAATACAGTCTTCTGTGCCTCATCGGTACTCAAAATCTCAAAAGATTTCTCCATTTCCTTTAACCATGCCCTTGCCTCAACTGGGTCGGCTGATCCGTGGAACTCAGGGGGCTTAAGGGACTTAAAAGCCCTGAAAGAGTTTGCCACAGTATTGTTATTTCCTTGAGGGGATGGGTTGGGTTGACGTTCCAAATTCTGCCTTAGGAGTTGCATGAACTGGCCCATGGGATCCATGCCCGGGTTTGGTACCGGTTGCTCAACCTCGGTTTCTCCTTCTTCAGCCTCTAACTCAAATCCCTCAACATCATATGTTTCCTCTTCCCCTTCATACAGGGAGTCATCCTGTTCCACCTAATCCTCATCTTCCTCTTCACTGTGTTCCTGGTTCCTATCATCCTGGTTATGGCTTCCCTGGTCCTCAGATCCAGGGTTCGCCCTAGTTCCAATCTTTCTTGGCGGCATGATTCTGATAATAAAAAAAAATTATTGGGAAATTCAACGTTATGTCACAATCATATACAACATTGTGCCTTGCACAGCTTCATAATGGAGAGAACGTATATCGCAACTCTATTATTTTAAGAAAGTTCTAATACGAAGTGCAGTAATAATAATGATAAAAGCAGTGATCCCGTCACTAAGGAACTGAACCGAAAGGAAACAAATATATACATAATGCGAGAAATACATAGTTTGATCTGGTCAAAAGTACAACAGTGCTACAGTCATCTGTCCCAAAAGTGATACACAAGAGTCTATCTGTCTAGTCAGAAAAAGGGATGCTATATACAAGTCAACTATCCCGGAAAATTGGCTCTTACTAAGGCCTCGGCTAACTAGACAACTAGACTATTCCATCATCAATCCTGAATCATACACCGGAGTGGGTCAGCTCCCATACCCTTTCCATCGCACGATGGAAGATATAGTCGGCCTGCCGCCTAGAGATCCTACCATGCCTGTCCCCCTGGAGCGATCTGAGCCTCGCTCGGGATGTGAGCTCTATCCCCGTAAGCTCCCTCCTCAAGGATCGGGGTATAGAAGCCCTAGTCTCATAAGCTCGGGTATGCCTACCCGCCCTCTCTGCATCCAACTCCCTCCTGGCCTCATCCAGTCGGCCCTCGGCAACAGCCACTCGGGTCCTCAGAACATCCTGAACATATCCATAAGCTAACGAAGACTGCCTGTGGGCAGGGTCAAGAGGTGGTGAATCCGGAGCCGCTGAGGGTGCCTCTTCGGTCTGCCTAGGCTCGGAAGTATGGGTTTCTGAGCTGTCATCATCGGGAATCCAAGATAGTGGTGGAGGGGTAGGGGCTCTGACCACCGGAAGTGTGGGTAATGGGGTACCAGCATACACTACCATAGGTCCAACACGCTCCTCAGCTACTGGGACCTCATCCGGGTCCTCCTCATCTGGAATAGCAATAACCTCTGTCTCTGACTCCTCTGAGGGGTCCTCCTCATCTGAAATAGCAATGACCTCCGTCTATGACTCCTCTGAGGGGTCCTCCTCATCCTCCTCCATCTCAGGCTCCTCCTGATCCTCAACATCTAGCAGTGCCTCATCATGCTCACGCTCGAACATCTCAGGGTCCTCTATCTCAGGCGCCTACACATTAAACGAGCTAAGTTACTATAATGATACTTATAAGGGTTCCCGTAAGGGTTTTAACTGTGAGCACTACTTTAAGTAGCCCGACCATGAACTTGGAAAGAGTTCTTATTATCTTTGTGAGTTTATTATTATATCGTCGCATCATCTCTGAGGTTTATAACGCTTAGCTCTGATACCATTTCTATAACACCCCCAGATCCGGGGTCGGGGATCCGGGTCGTCACGGTCTTTCTTTCCACAATATCACTTCACTTAATTAATAATAATAACCTTATGCTGTGACCCCACACTAACACACACCACAACCCGTTATAGTCTCAGAGATGAAATTAAAATAAGTACAAGTCTTTGAATCCACAATTTAAAAGTTATTACAACCCAAAATGATTACTTGATAAATTTACAGTTAATTGCCATTATCTGCCACAAGTTATAATTATACATAATTGATTCTCAAAAGTAGATGGTCTGATCTACAATAGATCTACCTCTGCAGCTATAGCAGCTACAACATCATCGGGAAGACGCGGGACGCTTCCCACGCGCTTGCGCTGGGTCTGCTGGAGTCTGGCCATCTTTCCTAACTGTTGTTGTGTGATGAAGAAATAAAGCAAGAGTGAGCCTTACAGCTCGCAAGATAATATGTAGTGATAACAATAATATAAGTATCGAAATGGATACTTACTAGAATCTTTTATCTTGTGTAAGATAATTACTTACTAGATATAAGTAAAAACAAGGGATAAAGGTACCAAATACTTCACTACACTTATATCATTTATAAAGCTACTTGAACTACCACTGTTTAAAGTATAATGAGCTTTTACCAGTTCATCACATAGATGAGACTACAAGACAAGATTTGAATAGATTAAACCTTTGAAATATTATTAAAGGAAATGAAGTTATGATATACTTCATTAAGTTCTGATATATATATATATATATCCACATATACATCTTCTTTATACATTTCCTGAAAACCTCTGTCATGTAAAGTATGAACAGAGTTTGAAACATCCAATAAATTTTGGGAAAGGAAAAGAATTTTGGCATAAACCAGGTATCTCGCTGATCAGGCAAAGATACCAATAAGTAACCTTTTCTACTAGTAGATGGACGAATTCCCCAATGGTCATCACCCTGGTCGTAATAGGACCTTATGCTGGACCGCCACTCAGCCACTTATGCATTTGATGGACTCCCACTGAGCCACTTACACTATCATGGACGCCCACTGAGCCCATGTTGCTTATGCCGACTCAATAGATGGACTTACTTCCCGAACGTTGGGTAAGTAATCAATTCATTTACCAAAACTGCAACCTTGTTGTGAATATAAAATACACCATAGAGCCGGATCCCTCAGGTTTTGAGCGAGTATTTAAATCCCCTTAAAAAGGAAGATCTTAAATATAAAAATGAGTTTTGGGATCCGCTCTAACTTTTAAAAATCATTTTGAAGACTCGAAAACACTTTAAAGAGTGTTTGGAGTAAAGCTGATTTAATGAAGTAAATCAGTCCCCAGTATATTTAGAAAAGGTCTGAATATTATTATTTAAATAATATTCCCATAAAGAATAATCTTTATAAAAATAATTGAAGTAGAAGTATTAAAACTTATACTTGAAACGAGTATTAAATAAACAAAGATATACTTATACGAAAGTTCTATCTTTATTTGAATAATCGAAAATAAGTTTGATTATTGACACCTTATTCTTTAATAAAATAAAGAATATATTGCAGTAATAAGCGGAGTCATAATACCTCGAATGAATATTATAAATAACATTCATAAAATAAAGGAGTCATACATCCTCAAATGAATATCCAAGTAATATCCAATAATAATATAAAAGAGTCATAAGCCCTCGAATAATATTCGAAATAATATTCAATAAATAATATAAAGAGTCATAAGCCCTCGAATGAATATTCAAATAATATTCATTTAATAAAATAAAGAAGTCATAAGCCCTCGAATGAATATTCATAATAATATTCATTAAATAAATAAAGTTATCGAATAAACCTTATTCGATTAATAGTTTTGAAAACTATAACCATATATATATATAAACATATATGTATATATATACATATTTACAAAATCTACTCGGGATCCTCGACTCCCGGTTTTAGAAAATGTTTTCACCTTTTGGGTCCTTATAATAAGGGTATATGCGAAATACTGCTATCCTCTAGCATAGGTATTATCAACTGAACCAACAGATATATATATAGCAAGAATACGAAACAGGCATGCATATGTACCATATAACATGCTACAATATATCGCAAGAATCTGCTATAACAAATATGCATTTAACGCAAGATCATGCATATGCACAAATACATCACAACAACAGTTATAACGGGTAGAAAACTTGCCTGAGCGACTTGGGGTGATAAAAGGCTCGGGACGAGTCTGGTAACCTATAAACAACAAGTAAGTTGGAATTAAACCAAAGTCACTTGTAAATCTATACTTTAACTAACTTAGACTCTAACGCTTGTTTTGCGCTTACTGATTCGCTTAAGTCACTCGGGTACCCTCGGCTCCACCATTTTTAATAATTTAACCTTTACGAGTTTTAAGGCGATACCTTCGCGAGTGTCTTACCAACTGCCTAACACAATTACCATAAATGTTTCATACATTAATTAACCCTTTTTGGTCTTTAACCTATGTTTCAAAGTAAGGCGAGGGGAAAAGTTTCGTTCACAAAACGCCGTTACTTGAAACGGTCGTTTCTCCTAAACCGTGCATCGGAATCTAACGAACTACATATCAAAACGAAGCTCGTAACACGAGCTATCTAGACATGGCAATGGTCATAATCTAGCAGGGGGTTCTCGGGTCCTAATGTTATGCACAAAAACAGTCCCAATTTAAAACCATTCAAAACCAACCCAATTCAACCTCAAATCCAACATACAACCAACATCCATCCTTATCACATCATAACAACCCCAACCAATTCAATTTTAACATTCATACTTATGCCTAAGCTTGAATTTAACTATACTACATTCTTTTAACCAAAACAACAAGATTTACCAATCCGATTCAATACCATTTCAATCCCAAACTCTAAATCACAAACATCAAGCTACAATATCACCCTACTAATCAAAATCATCTTATAATACATAGGAATCTAGGGTTTGGAGATGATATACCTTCCTTGAAGTGGTGGGAGGAGCTAGGAAGCCTTAAGAAGCTTTGAGAAGTCTTAGGAATGCTTGGATCTTCAAGGAAATCAAGAAAAATTTCAAGTTAAAAACTTGAAAACACTATTCATTGTCTTCTTCTTTGATTAAATGAAGAAGATTGAGAAGGAATTGATGGCTTAAACTCATGATATAGCCCTAACTAAGCATAAGGATGATTAGGGAATTAACTCACCAATTTAGGAAGCTTGGATCTTTGATTTTGAAATTCCTTGCCTTTAAAATGTCAAAAAGCCGAGAGCATGAAGAACAATGCCTTGGTTTCTTTTTTTTTTGATTTTGATGAAAGTGATTTGCTTGGCTTGGTTGATTGGTTTTGTGTTTGATTTAGTAAATTACCTAGTTGCCCTTGATTTTGTGTGGTTAAAAAGCCACCACATCTCCTTCCTTCCCATGTCATGCCCATGTCATGTGGTGATGTCATCTTTCCCTCCTTGTCCTCTTCTCATTGGTTGGGTGACATCACTCTCTCTAATCCCTTTGATTAACTTCCTAATTGTTTGCCTAATGACCGCTGATCTGTTATACGGTTCGCTTAACTTTCGCTCTCGTTTATCGTTTGAAGGATCATACCCGGGATCTTATTACTTAGGTTCCCTTAACCTTTCTCAATACATTATATTCCTTTTTATGATCCTCTATTATAATCCTTTAATTTAAATCCTTTTTATCCTGTTACCTTATACTCAATTCTCTCCGTATCTAGTGGATTTCCGGGAAAAACTCAAGTGTTCGGAATTGGATTCTGGCGATCTTTACATACACTCATATACCATATAGAGTACTAATAAAATCTCAGAATATCCATAATAGAACCCCTACATAGTGTGGCATGAAAAATTTTCTCATTCAGCTAAAACACTATTCACAAGGGTTACAAAAAGTTGAAAATTTTGGGGGTTATTACATCAAAGACTATGATTGCTTGATTAATTATCATCCCGATAAGGCGAACGTGGTGGCAGACGCGTTAAGTCGCAAGGAAAGGTTAAATAAGTTATCAGTACCTGAAGATATATATAAGGAATTTCAGAAATTGGAATTGGAAATTAGAGTTTGCAAACCTGAGGAAGCAAAAGTGTACATTATGACTTTCCAGCCGGAGTTGTTGGAGAAAGTAAAGAAATGTCAGGAAGATGTAATGGATCAAGATATAAATCGTTTGGTAGGTGAAGAATTATGCACGCAGAAGGATGATCAAGGTATTCTTAGGTTTTCTTCCAGAATTTGGATTCCACTAGTGACGGAGCTGAAAAATGAAATTTTACAAGAGGCATATAGTTCAAGATATTCTATCCATCCAGGGAGTACCAAAATGTACAGAGATTTAAAGAAGAATTATTAGTGGCCAGACATGAAGAGGGAAATTGCGGAATGGGTTAGCAAATGTTATACTTGTCAGAGAGTTAAAGCAGAGCATCAGAGACCAAGCGGATTGCTACAGCCATTGGAGATTCCAGAGTGGAAGTAGGAACATATTACCATGGATTTCATAGTTGGATTACCAAGGACAAGGACTAATCATGATGCCATTTGGGTTATAGTGGATAGACTTACCAAGTCAGCTCATTTTCTGCCTATAAATGAAAGATTTTCGCTCGACAAGTTAGTCCATATGTACCTGAAGGAAATCGTAGTTCGTCATAGAGTTCTAGTGTCTATTGTATCTGATCGAGATCCAAGGTTTAATTCAAGATTTTGGAAGAGTTTTCAAGAATGTTTGGGAACGAGATTAAATATGAGTACAGCTTATCACCCCCAAACGGATGGCCAAAGTGAAAGAATGATCCAGACAATCGAGGACATGTTACGTGTTTGTGCTATTGATTTCAAAGGAAGTTGGGACGAACATTTACCTCTGGTAGAGTTTGCTTACAACAACAGTTATCATGCCAATATTGGAATGCCACCCTATGAAGCCCTTTATGGACGCAAATGTAGATCTCCAATATATTGGGACGAAGTAGGAGAACACAAGATACTTGGACCTGAACTGGTGCAGCAGACAAAGGAAATTATTGGAATTATCCAGAAAAGATTGATAGCCGCAGAAGATCGTCAGAGGAAATATGCAGACCAGTCAAGGAAAGACATGGAATTTGAAGAAGGAAGCTTGGTATTATTGAAAGTATCACCGTGGAAATGACTAACGAGGTTTGGGAAGAAAGGGAAGCTAAGCCCAAGATATGTCGGACCTTTTGAGATCCTAAAGCACGTTGGCAAAGTAGCTTACGAGTTGGCGTTACCACCGCACATGGAGCACATTCACAATGTTTTTCACGTATCGATGCTCAAGAAATATAATCCAGACTCCAGGCATGTAATAGAATATGAGCCAATAGAGCTTCAGGCAGATTTGTCATATGTAGAGAGTCCGATAGAGATTCTAGAAGAAAGAGAGAAAGTATTGAGAAATAAAGTGGTAAAGTTAGTAAGAATATTGTGGAGAAACCCAAAGGTTGAAGAGTCAATGTGGGAGTTAGAAAGTGATATGAGAGAAAAGTACCCTCATTTGTTTTCCTAGGAGATTCTGAGGATAGAATCCTTTTAAGGGGGGAAGGATGTAATATCCGGGATATATCGTGTAATTATTTTTGATATTAAACAATTATTATGTGTGTTCAGTATCTATTCTGTGAGTTAATTGTTAAGTGTTATCTGTACTTGGATATTCAAAAATAATATTAATTGAGTATTTTAATTTTTATATGTCCAAAATAAAATATAAATAATTGTCATATCTTCCTAATTATTTTTATGTTGATTTATGGATTTATAAGAATCATATGAAATTTCTAAAATCTTTTTCCGGGTAATTAAAATCTATTTTATAAAAACGAGAACCAACCGACGTCACCCGTTGTTACGTTTTTGGAACCCGAAACTCTTCCGAGAACTCCTTCCTAACCTAATTGTAATATTCCGAGCATATTCCATGTTTCGACTTTTTCGATCCGGCGTACGGTTTGTTCTGTGCGGGTCCCGGCGCAACATTTTCGATACAATATTCGTTTCGGTAAATCAATAAAACCCCTATTTTCGATAAACGGGAGCTTTTTATTAAACTATCACAATTATCACTTCGTAATACGTGTAACCAGGCGCTGAGACCAAGACCGCAGTACAAACTGTACTGATTTTAATAATTATCCCGAAAACCGATACCGTTTGGATCAGTTTTTACAAATAAACGTACCGTTTTATATCCGGAATGATCCAACGGGATACTAATTTTCCGTAAATATAAATAGCCTTTTACCGTATTTTATTTCGTATCAAAATCATTTGCAGACAGATAATTATATAATTTTATAGAGAAAAATCATATATTTATAAACTGTTCTAAGAATCAAACAGCAAAACGAAGGCGTTACCGATCTCTGTTTTGAAAGCTTGAGTAACCAAAACGAAGGATTTGAAGTGTTATATAGCTTTGTTTCACTGCAGAATCAAAGGTTTATTTTCTGGAAATTTATTTATTTTCGAATTAAATTTATTAAAAATATGAATTTTTGTTTGGATGATTGTTTGTATGATTTGATGATTGCATGTTGTAGAGCTGGTTTTCCTGATGATTTTGATATATTATACGTCTGATTTGGAGTTCAATAACATGTTCAAATTTGAGTTTGATTTTCGAATTTTAAAATTAGGGTTTATAACCCGTATGAATGTTCTTAATTGAAATTTAGGGGTTTCTTATTCTGAAATAGATTGATGTTGTGGTATAGTGTATTGTATTCTCTGTGAAATTTGCAATCTAGTCGTACAAGTTTCATGAATCAACGAGGTCTGTAGAGAAGGGAGTTGTGTTTTGAAGTTTACGTCGAACCCGCCGGAAACCGGCGAGTTTCTTGATCAAATTCCGGCCAAGTATGGGGTTATTGATGAATTTTGATTGCAGATATAGGTTCCTGGTGTTGTGTAGTTTAATTCTGGAGGTGATGGTGGTGGAAGGATGCCGGAGGTGAATTCTCCGGCCACCCCCGATTTTCCGGCGACTGGAACTGCAAAATTGTAGTTTAGTCCCTGTATTTTTGAAGATGGTGAAGTTTAGTCCCTGTAGTTTGGAAAGTTTTCAAAAATAGGATTCTTGTTTATAAAATGTTTAAAAATCATATTTCCTATTTATTTTTATTATAAAAATTCATTTCTAATTTCTGAAAATTCTAAAAATTATTATTTTAATTCCGAAAATTATTTTTAATTCACAAATAAATCTGAATTAATTAGTTAATTAATTTCAGTTAATTTTAATTGATTAATTGGTCAATTAATTCGAAAATTAATTGATTAATTGATTTAATTAATTATTAATTTATTTTAATTAATTATTTAATTAGATTTAATTATTTAAAAGTGATTTAAAAATTCCGAAAAAAAGTTTCGAGCTTTAAAATATTATTCTAAATTATTTCCAAGGCTCGATAATTATTATAAAATTGTTTCGGAGCCAGAACTGGGCAACCGAATCCTGTTTATTATTCCGAAATTGATCCAACGACCCGTTTTAATTCCAAAAAATGTTTTAAAAATCATCTTAAATACCATAAAGCCTATATATGACCCGAGACTTCTTGATAAATGATATATCATTGATTACGTGATGTACTATGTGCTATATGTGACTGGTTGATTGACTATCGGTCTATATATTCGGTGTTTACTTGATTATTGTATAACTTTCAATCCGTTAATCAGATTTGGGTAAAATGAAGGGTAGATAGAAGTATGTGTTGAATAGAACTCTATGAGTCGATTATTGATAGATGCTTATGATATGTAAGTAGAAGAGGCAAGGCGTAGGAAAGGGAAACAGATAATTGAGGAGTAAGACGGTTTTGATTGAAAGCGAGTGCAGTATAGTAAGCAAATATCAGGCAAGTGTTCTGAACTTTTGTAACACCCCCAGATCCAGGGTCGGGGATCCGGGTCGTCACGGTCTTTCTTTCCACAATATCACTTCACTTAATTAATAATAATAACCTTATGCTATGACCCCACACTAACACACACCACAACCCGTTATAGTCTCAGAGATGAAATTTAAATAAGTACAAGTCTTTGAATCCATAATTTAAAAGTTATTACAACCCAAAATGATTTCTTGATAAATTTACAGTTAATTGCCATTATCTGCCACAAGTTATAATTATACATAATTGATTCTCAAAAGTAGATGGTCTGATCTATAATAGATCTACCTCTGCAGCTATAGCAGCTACAACATCAACGGGAAGACGCGGGACGCTTCCCACGCGCTTGCGCTGGGTCTGCTGGAGTCTGGCCATCTTTCCTAACTGTTGTTGTGTGATGAAGAAATAAAGCAAGGGTGAGCAGCAAGCCCACCAAAATAATATGTATAATGATTTACAATATATGAGCCTTCTCATAGTACTCATGAAAGTCTTGGTCAAAAGAAATGAACCAAGTTTGATATCTTAATGCGATGAAGTCGCAAAATATTCAGTATATATACCTATATACTTTTCAAAATCTTGGAAGTCCTCTTCCATGCATAATATACACAGAGTTCCAGTGTATAACTGTATAAAAATATTGTTGCAAGGTGATCTCATATATCTAACCTTGTCTCAACATTTTTCTGAAAATCTTTGTCATGCATAAGATAATCATTAACTAGATATAAGTTTAAAAGATGAAGTTACAAGATACCCCAAAATACTTATATCTTTCCCAAATACTACTTGAACTACCCCCGTTCAAGTTATAATCAGTTTCAAAGGTTCATCACATAGATGAGACTACAAGACAAGATTTGAATAGATTCAATCTTTGAATATCATTATAAATAATGAAGTTACGAGATACTTCATTAAGACCCGATATATAAATATATTCATATATATCTCCCATACATTTCCTGAAAACCTTTGTCATGTAAAGTATGAACAGAGTTGCAATATCCAATGAATTTGGAAGGAAAAGAATTTTGGCATAAACCAGATATCTTGTTGATCAGGCAAAGATACCAATAAGTAACCTTTTCTACTGTAGATGGATGAATTCCTCACCGGTCATCACCCTGGCCGCATTAGGACCTCGCGCTAGACCGTTACCCGGCCACTCACGCGTTGATGGACTGCCACCCAGCCACTTACACTTTATAGACCGTACCCCGGCCTGTCGCTTATGCCGACTCAATCAGATGGACTTACTTCCCGAACATTGGGCAAGTAATCAAATTGTTTTCTCAAAACAGCAACCATGTTGCGAATATAAAATACACCACAGAGCCGGATCCCCAAGATTTTTGAGCGAATATTCAAGTCTCCTTCGAAAGGAAGATCTTAAATCGGAAAACGAGTTTTGGGATCCGCTCTAACTTTTAAAATCATTTTGAAGACTCGAAAACATTTTTAAGAATGTTTGGAGTAAAGCTGATTTAATGAAATAAATCAGTCCCGATATATTAGAAAATATCTGAATATTATTATTTAAATAATATTCCCATAAAGAATAATCTTTATAAAAATAATTGAAGTAGAAGTTTTAAAACTTATACTTGAAACGAGTATTAAATAACCAAAGATACACTTATATGAAAGTATTATCTTTATTTGAATAATCGAAAATAAGTTTGATTATTAACACCTTATTCTTTAATAAAATAAAGAATATATTTCAGTAATAAGCGGAGTCATAATACCTCGAATGAATATTATAAATAATATTCATTAAATAAAATAAAGGAGTCATACATCCTCAAATGAATATTCAAATAATATTCAATTAATAAAATAAAAGGAGTCATAAGCCCTCGAATGAATATTCAAGATAATATTCATTAATAAAATAAAGTTATCGAATAAACCTTATTCGATTAATAGTTTTGAAAACTATAACCATATATATATAAATATATATATATATAAAATCTACTCGGGATCCTCGACTCCCGGTTTTAGAAAATGTTTTCACCTTTGGGTCCCTATACTAAGGGTATATGCAAATTACTGCTATTCTCTAGCATAGGTATTATCAACTGAACCAACAGATATATATGGCAAGAATACGAAACAGGCATGCATATATATACCATATCAGCATGCTTCAATATATCGCAACATTTGCTAATTAACCAACATGCATCTATCGCAAGATAATGCATATACATATATTCATCACAACAACAGTTATAACGGGTAGAAAACTTGCCTGAGCGACTGGGGGTTACGAATGGCTCGGGACGAGTCTGGTAACCTATAAACAACAAGTAAGTTGGAATTAAACCAAAGTCACTTGTAAATCTATACTTTAACTAACTTAGACTCTAACGCTTGTTTTGCGCTTACTGATTTGCTTAAGTCACCAGGGTACCCTCGGCTCCACCATTTTTAATAATTTAATCCTTTACGAGTTTTAAGGCGATTCCTTTGCGAGTGTCTTACCAACTGCCTAACACACTTACCATAAATGTTTCATGCATTAATTAACCCTTTTTGGTCTTTAACCTATGTTTCAAAGTAAGGCGAGGGGAAAAGTTTCGTTCGCGAAACGCCGTTACTTGAAACGGTCGTTTCTCCTAAACCGTGCATCGGAATCGAACGAACTATATATCAAAACGAAGCTCGTAACATGAGCTATCTAAACATGGCAGTGGTCATAATCTAGCAGGGGGTTCTCGGGTCCTAATGCTATGCACAAAAACAGTCCAAAGAAAATCGGACGTTACGACAGCTATGTTTACGCGATTTCCAATATTTTAAACCATTCAAAACCATCCCAAATCAACCTCAAATCCAACATACAACCAACATCCATCCTTATCACATCATAACAACCCCAACCAATTCAATTTAATCGGTCATACTTATGCCTAAGCTTAACTTTAATCATACTTAAGTTCTTTTAATCAAAACAACAATATTTACCAATCCAACAACATCCCAAAACTCACTAATCTCTACATACACAACCATCAAGCCTCTCATGAACTACAATACTCATATTATGCTCTTAACATTCAATAACAAAGCTTGGTTAAGAGATTATACCTTCCTTGAAGCTTTTTAACACAACACAAGAACTTTGAATGCCTAAAGAACCTTGATCCTTGCTTGTATAACCTTAATCTTTCATAAAAATTCAAGAAAACTAAAGTTATTTCTTGAAGGTTACTATTCACCATTTTCTTCCTTGATTTATTGGAAGAGATTGTGAAGGAATTAGGAGCTTAAACTTATAGCATATCCATATCTATGTACAAGGAAGCTTAGATAATTACCTTGTGATTTAACAATGCTTGGAACTTGATTTTTGATTTTTCTTCCTTTGAAAAAGATGAAAAGCCGAGAGCAATGCTTGAAGAATGAAAAATTTTGTGTTTGCTTTGATTTGTTTTGGCTAGCTAGGTTGTTTTGGTTTTGTTTTCGGTTAATTACCCTTCTAACCTTGAACTTTGTGTGGTTTACAATCATCCAACAATTCCTTCCTTTTTTGTCATGCCTATGTCACCTTGCACATGTCATAATGCTCCCACTTGTCCACACCTTGTGGTTTGATGATGTCACAATCCCTGGCTTCTTGTACAAGCTTGTCTCTTGGTCACTTATTTGTTTTACGGTTCGCTTATCTTTCGTTCTCGTTTATCGTTTGAGGGATCATACCCGGGATCTTATTACTGAGGTTCCCTTAACCTTTCTCAATATATTATATTCCTTTTATGATCCTCTCCTATAATCCTTTAATTTAAATCCTTTTTTTATCCTGTTACCTTTTTCTCAATTCTTTCCGTATCTAGTGGATTTCCGGGAAAAATCAAAGTGTTCGGAATTGGATTCTGACGATCTTTACATACACTTATATACCATATAGAGTACTAATAAAATCTCAGAATATCCATAACAGAACCCCTACATAGTGTGGCATGAAAAGTTTTCTCGTTCAGCAAAAACACTATTCATAAGGGTTTCAAAATTTCTCAAAAATTGGGGTTATTACAGTCTCCCCTCCTTAAAAGGATTCCGTCCCGGAATCAGATAGAAATGAATAGGGATACCTTCTTAATATTGCACTTTCTAACTCTCAAGTCAATTTTCCCACATTGTGGTCCTGCCACCAAACTCTGCCTAGTTTGATAATCCTTCCCCTAAGCACTTGTTCCTTTTCACTCTATAACCCTTCCTGGTTGCTCCATATAGGTTACGTCGGGTTGCATGTCTATGCGCTCATATGCCCCTATTTATCTGGCATCTGAATTACACTTCCTTAACATTGATACGTGAAACACGTTACGAACTTGTTACATGTTCGGGGTTAGGGCATGCTCATATGATAACTTCCCAATATGTCTTAATATATCCAAGGGTCCAACAATTCGTGGACTTAGCTTTCATTTCTTTCCGACCTCATCCTTCCTTTCCAAGGGAATACCTATAACAACACTAGGTCCCCTACTTCCTATTCTTTGTCCTTTCGTGTCAAATCAACATATTTATCATGTCCATCTTGGGCTACTACCTGCCATCCTCTGATTAGATCTATTATATCCTTGGTCCTTTGGATCACTGCTGGTCCGAGCATCTTGCGCTCTACAACTTCATCCTAACATAAGGGAGATCGACGTTGTCTTCCCTCAAGGATCTCATAAGGCGATACCTCGATACTAACATACGATCGATTATCGTGAGATAACTTAATCTGCGTTAAGTGATCATTCCAAATTCTTTCAAGTCTATTGCACCGGCTCTCATCATAGCTTCTAGCATTATATCTTTTGCTTCTCACTACCCATCCTTTTCCAGTTCGTAGTCGTTGCTATCTTCCGTACATAATATTATACTGGTTATACTTTTGCTCGTTAGCGTTCTATAACCTTTTAATAACCACGTCAACCTTAGTATCACGAATGTGTTCCCATTCCGCATACTACCACCACTTTATTACTCCTTTTTCAGTTGTTTCTATTTTCCAAAATTTGATCAATCAAATAGAAGTAAAGGAATTTGTTGAGAGATCACTATGATCATGAACACTTGTTATATCGCTTAGTTAGTACAGAAGGTGGCCAGCCTTTAGTACTTGACAAGCAATTAAACAATAGCTGGTATCCTACTAGGCTTCTATCACACAGATAGATAGTCATTCGGCAATACCTCCGCTTTCTGGAAGGGTTGTTCTTCTCAGCTTACATGAAATGAAAAGAAGAGAAAAGAACGAATTGAAGAGAATTGTATATATGAAAAAAAAATATACTGCCATAAAATATCTGGCTTGGAACCTACCTCTGAACTATAGAGGTTTGTCATAGGAGAACAAATCATATACGTATATAAATCAACATTAAGCATTATAGCCTCGTATTTCCCATGCCTAAATATTTTCGCTATCCCGTCCATCATTCTATGGACCCACACTCTTCCTCGAGCTTATACATAATCACCTTTGAAACTCCCTCGTCATCGAAAATCGAATCTGGGATCTCATTCTATACATCATCGTTACTAGAATTCTATGCTTGCACCGCAACCTTCCTCGTATAATAATACGACTCTCTATTGATAAGAAAGAATAATTATTCACCAGGTAGATACTCTACTTAATTAGTCTATCAATGATAACTTATACACTACCACGACCCAATTAGTGGTACTCAATCTCAACACCCATTCCAATACAACTCTCATGGTTGTAATCAGCTCACTACTCGCAGAATCATTGCTGCCTTACTATGGTCCACCACTGACCCACTGTAGTCATTCATTTTCCCTGAAGTCTTAATAGCTAACCATACAGAGTCCATACATCTCGTATCAAATCCTTCTAAGGAGGTAACATAATCACCATTCCTGATTCATGAAGAACACTCCTGATCCTGACATACATACATGACATGAAGCAGATAAAAGTGCAGAAGAGTTTCAATCAATACAACGATAGCAGGTTAATACCATTCTTAATCATACGCCCTAAATAGAAGAATTAACTCAAGGGTTCATCTAGTCCTTTTTGAAACATGGTCCTGGCTTATCTCAAGATAGGACCTTCTAAGATAGATAGCCCGTTCATGGCGATTACATGAATTAAACCCTTACCAACTACTATTACGGTTGGGTATTGCACAGTCATCAGAAGGAATGTCAATCTTCCAAACCATAATTCAACCTTCACATTTTTAACCATCATCACTGTATTCTTTTGGCACACGCGCCTATAATTATCCACTTACCTTTAAAGTGTCGGCCACCTCTTTCCTGATACCATTTCTGTAACACCTTATAATCAATGTCTTTTAACCACCTTCAACTAAATTTTCTATCTCATTTCCATCACAGCTTATGTGAAGATGTTTTCATTAAAATCTGATGAGAAAAAAAATCACCATTTTTCCATAAGTTATTGCCTCAGTCTTTAGAGGTTAATCACTGTCGCGACTGACTCTCGATCGTACTTAGAACATCTTTTGTCTTAGGTCCTAATTGCCCTGAACAATTTTGACCTTTACTGGTTCGATCCATACTTTCTCGTGGTTTAACACGTGCCCCACTTGGCACCATTATAATTACGTCATATTTCTTTTATCAACATTTTTATTCTTGAGAATTTTGAATATTACCTTTCTCCTTGTAAAACCTCTAAGGTTATCCTTCAATCGTTCCTCCTGTATTCCCTAGATACAGGGCATATCAAAATACCATTCACTATTACTAGAACCATTGTCTATATACTTCTGAAAAATTTCTCCACTGATCCTTAAAGGCTGTTGTTACCTTAACCCTTTCCAATTCATCCTGTCAAAACTCATACTGTCCCTATTAAGGGTGAAATGCCAACCTTTATGCATTCCCCTAGGATTCATTTTAAGTTACCGATGTTCTATCCTTAATTCCACCTTTAAAAGGTACCTGCATCCTTCCATGGATAAATCAAGTCATATATCCCTGATAAGGGTGTCTTATTCAATCATTCCCACCTCGATAGTATATGCCTAATTTCACAATAACATCTGTATACAACATGAGGTCAATCAATATGGCCTCCAAAAGATAACAATGGTCATCCGCTTTTCTTTCCTGATTTGGTAATGATAACATGGATGTTCTGGAAGATATTGGTCATGTTCAACGTGAACCTCTTCTTAATAATTCCTTATTTACTTTTATTGTTTATCTCAACAGTCATCTCAATGTTGGGATATCTCTCATACCTGGCGTCTCCCTTTCTGGGTATCGAGCCACCGGTCTTACATTTCACATTATTGAAGGTCACTTCCTTCATCCAATTTTTCCTGATTTCTTACTTTCTTGTCTCCTCAGTCTATCCGTGTCTCAATATTTATCCTTCGAACTATCTCAAGGTTTCCTCGAATCCTCCCAACTTAAAGGGGGTACAATATATGTATCTCTTATGCCTTCAACCATCAATTTTAACTCATGGTGGATCATCATCATCCTGACGATTACATACTTTTCTAATTCTATTGCTATGAGTCTTTAGGGTTTCCTCATACCCAACTCCCTTATCATTCCTCAAACTCTATTGCCTTTATATTCCTTTCCACTTCAGTTTCTTTTTATTTTCCTTTCTTTTATCATTATTTCATGAACCAACACAACTTAAGCATTGATTTCAAACATCCCGTCATTCTGGATTCGTGTCCTCAGAACGAATCTTGATAACTTTTACAACTTAGATTCACAATTCATCATACTCGTCTGCCTTTGTTCTGGCTCTAAAGCTTTTACACTCTCTCCATAACCTTGGGAATTACTTTCCCGAAAACAATTGGCTGAACTTTAATCAGTTTATCATAACCTCTGGCTCCGTGCCTTTCTTGGTCTTTCACCAGCGGGTGGCCTCTCTCTTAGGAGGGTAAGTGACAAAAAAGTCCTTTGTGGTTCGTCAATCATTTAGAATCTCAAATGATTCCTCTATTTCCTTTAGCCAGGCTCTTGCCTCGGCTGGGTCAGCTTGTTCCATGGAACTCTGAGAGCTTAGCGACTTAAAGGTCCTGAAAGAATTTCTCACCGCACTGTCTCCTCAGGGTGGTGGTTGGGGATAATAGTCTAAGTTCTTTTTAGACAAGTCCATGAATTGCCGTATAGGAGTACCGTCTCGGGTCTCCTTTCCTTACTCGACTTTCTGTTTCCTTAGTATGAAATGTTTCATCCTACTCCCCATAATTGGGGTCATCTTTTAATTTAAAATCCTCATTTTCCACTCCATTATGTCATGGGTTCCTTCTATCTTGATGGCGACCTCCCTGACTATCACGTTCAGGGTTTGCTCTAAATCTTATTCCTCAAACTATGGCTCTCATCTAAGTTCTCATCCTTACGCTCTTGAACTTTCGAAACCCAAATTCTATAGGAATACCTCATTATTCCCTTATCATCTTTCTCGATATTAATCTTTTATCTAATTGTTGGCTCTCTGCCTTCATTCATAACTTTTTCTGGCACAATATGATCTTTTCCAATAATTCGGGCTGTATTGCAATCTCAAACAGCTTTTCGGTACCAGCTCCGGTTACCTTCACTTCTATTTCCATTTTCTCAAAATCTCTTATAAACTCTCCAAAAGACATTATCATCTTGAGTCTCTACTTTTTACTAAGGGCATCAACCACCATATTGGCTTTCCCCGAATGATAAAGAATCTCCCAATCATTATTCTTGATTAGCTCTAACTGCCTCCTCTGGCATACGTTGAGCTCTTTCTACGTGAAAATGTACTAGAGCACTTATGGCTTAGGTAATTCTCGCACTTCTCTCCATACAAGTAGTGCCTCCAATCCTTAGGGTAAAACTATTGCCACGAGCCTAAGCTCATGAGCAGGGATATCGAATTTCATATTACCTTAATTGTCTTGACATGTACGCGATTACCTTACCGTGCTGCATAAGCACGCACCCTAAGCCCTTCTGCGAAGCGTCACTATACTTCACAAAATCTCTTTTTCCATCCGGCAATTCCAGCATAAGGGCCATCACCAACCTCTGCTTCAGTTCTTGAAAGCTGTTCTCGCATTTCTCTGTCCATTCGAACTTCTCAGTCTTACGAGTAAGCCGCGTTAAAGGGGCTACTATCTTTACAACTTGAACGAACCTCCGGTAGTGACCGGCCAATCCTACCTCTGGTAGTCGACCAAACCATGGTCATCAATTCATCAGTGGTCCTTTATCCAATCCTGTCAGGATCCTCCATGGGATCCTCCTCAACAACTATCCCTTCTAGGACAACATCCTCAACCGCTAAATCCTCAATATCAACATCATCCGGTCCTGTATTAGGACACTCTATCGGATCCACAATCCGATCTCCAATTAGTAATAAAATATCATCGCGATGTTGCTCCTCAACCTCAGGGTTCGGAGTCCCGCTACCATATACGATAACGAACTACGCTCCTATCACGATATTTATAAGGGTTCCCATAAGGGTTTTAACTGTCAGTACTATGTTAGGTAGCCCGACTATGAACTTGGCAAGAGTTCTTATTATCTTAATGAACTTATTATCTTAACGTCCCATCATCTCTGAGGTTTATAACGCTTAGCTCTGATACCATTTCTGTAACACCCCCAGATCCGGGGTCGGGGATCCGGGTCGTCACGGTCTTTCTTTCCACAATATCACTTCACTTAATTAATAATAATAACCTTATGCTGTGACCCCACACTAACACACACCACAACCCGTTATAGTCTCAGAGATGAAATTTAAATAAGTACAAGTCTTTGAATCCACAATTTAAAAGTTATTACAACCCAAAATGATTTCTTGATAAATTTACAGTTAATTGCCATTATCTGCCACAAGTTATAATTATACATAATTGATTCTCAAAAGTAGATGGTCTGATCTACAATAGATCTACCTCTGCAGCTATAGCAGCTACAACATCAACGGGAAGACGCGGGACGCTTCCCACGCGCTTGCGCTGGGTCTGCTGGAGTCTGGCCATCTTTCCTAACTGTTGTTGTGTGATGAAGAAAAAATCAAGGGTGAGCAGCAAGCCCACCAAAATAATATGTATAATGATTTACAATATATGAGCCTTCTCATAGTACTCATGAAAGTCTTGGTCAAAAGAAATGAACCAAGTTTGATATCTTAATGCGATGAAGTCGCAAAATATTCAGTATATATACCTATATACTTTTCAAAATCTTGGAAGTCCTCTTCCATGCATAATATACACAGAGTTCCAGTGTATAACTGTATAAAAATATCGTTGCAAGGTGATCTCATATATCTAACCTTGTCTCAACGTTTTTCTGAAAATCTTTGTCATGCATAAGATAATCATTAACTAGATATAAGTTTAAAAGATGAAGTTACAAGATACCCCAAAATACTTATATCTTTCCCAAATACTACTTGAACTACCCCCGTTCAAGTTATAATCAGTTTCAAAGGTTCATCACATAGATGAGACTAAGAGACAAGATTTGAATAGATTCAATCTTTGAATATCATTATAAATAATGAAGTTACGAGATACTTCATTAAGACCCGATATATAAATATATTCATATATATCTCCCATACATTTCCTGAAAACCTCTGTCCTGTAAAGTATGAACAGAGTTGCAATATCCAATGAATTTGGAAGGAAAAGAATTTTGGCATAAACCAGATATCTTGCTGATCAGGCAAAGATACCAATAAGTAACCTTTTCTACTATAGATGGATGAATTCCTCACCGATCATCACCCTGGCCGCATTAGGACCTCGCGCTAGACCGTTACCCGGCCACTCACGCGTTGATGGACTGCCACCCAGCCACTTACACTTTATAGACCGTACCCCGGCCTGTCGCTTATGCCGACTCAATCAGATGGACTTACTTCCCGAACATTGGGCAAGTAATCAAATTGTTTTCTCAAAACAGCAACCATGTTGCGAATATAAAATACACCACAGAGCCGGATTCCCAAGATTTTTGAGCGAATATTCAAGTCTCCTTCGAAAGGAAGATCTTAAATCGGAAAACGAGTTTTGGGATCCGCTCTAACTTTTAAAATCATTTTGAAGACTCGAAAACATTTTTAAGAATGTTTGGAGTAAAGCTGATTTAATGAAATAAATCAGTCCCGATATATTAGAAAATATATGAATATTATTATTTAATCCTTTACGAGTTTTAAGGCGATTCCTTCGCGAGTGTCTTACCAACTGCCTAACACACTTACCATAAATGTTTCATGCATTAATTAACCCTTTTTGGTCTTTAACCTATGTTTCAAAGTAAGGCGAGGGGAAAAGTTTCGTTCGCGAAACGCCGTTACTTGAAACGGTCGTTTCTCCTAAACCGTGCATCGGAATCGAACGAACTATATATCAAAACGAAGCTCGTAACATGAGCTATCTAAACATGGAAGTGGTCATAATCTAGCAGGGGGTTCTCGGGTCCTAATGCTATGCACAAAAATAGTCCAAAGAAAATCGGACGTTACGACGGCTATGTTTACGCGATTTCCAATATTTTAAACCATTCAAAACCATCCCAAATCAACCTCAAATCCAACATACAATCAACATCCATCCTTATCACATCATAACAACCCCAACCAATTCAATTTAATCGGTCATACTTATGCCTAAGCTTAACTTTAATCATACTTAAGTTCTTTTAATCAAAACAACAATATTTACCAATCCAACAACATCCCAAAACTCACTAATCTCTACATACACAACCATCAAGCCTCTCATGAACTATAATACTCATATTATGCTCTTAACATTCAATAACAAAGCTTGGTTAAGAGATTATACCTTCCTTGAAGCTTTTTAACACAACACAAGAACTTTGAATGCCTAAAGAACCTTGATCCTTGCTTGTATAACCTTAATCTTTCATAAAAATTCAAGAAAACTAAAGTTATTTCTTGAAGGTTACTATTCACCATCTTCTTCCTTGATTTATTGGAAGAGATTGTGAAGGAATTAGGAGCTTAAACTTATAGCATATCCATATCTATGTACAAGGAAGCTTAGATAATTACCTTGTGATTTAACAATGCTTGGAACTTGATTTTTGATTTTTCTTCCTTTGAAAAAGATGAAAAGCCGAGAGCAATGCTTGAAGAATGAAAAATTTTGTGTTTGCTTTGATTTGTTTTGGCTAGCTAGGTTGTTTTGGTTTTGTTTTTGGTTAATTACCCTTCTAACCTTGAACTTTGTGTGGTTTACAATCATCCAACAATTCCTTCCTTTTTTGTCATGCCTATGTCACCTTGCACATGTCATAATGCTCCCACTTGTCCACACCTTGTGGTTTGATGATGTCATAATCCCTGGCTTCTTGTACAAGCTTGTCTCTTGGTCACTTATTTGTTTTACGGTTCGCTTATCTTTCGTTCTCGTTTATCGTTTGAGGGATCATACCCGGGATCTTATTACTTAGGTTCCCTTAACCTTTCTCAATATATTATATTCCTTTTATGATCCTCTCCTATAATCCTTTAATTTAAATCCTTTTTTTATCCTGTTACCTTTTTCTCAATTCTTTCCGTATCTAGTGGATTTCCGGGAAAAATCAAAGTGTTCGGAATTGGATTCTGACGATCTTTACATACACTTATATACCATATAGAGTACTAATAAAATCTCAGAATATCCATAACAGAACCCCTACATAGTGTGGCATGAAAAGTTTTCTCGTTCAGCAAAAACACTATTCATAAGGGTTTCAAAATTTCTCAAAAATTGGGGTTATTACAACTTTCTTGAGATATTGTAGTACTTGATAGTCTTGTTGATATTGCAAGTGCTTTGAATCACTGAAACCCAAACCCTGATTCCAGTTATTGTTCTTGAGCCATGAACCTTATTCTTTCTAGACCATTGATTGTTGTATACCCAAACACGAACCTCAAGTATACGATACTACTCCACAAATACATGCAAACAAAATCCCAACCACTGAACTGAATTACTTGTATACTCAACCATTGTATCCTATGCTTTGAAAGCCCAAATCTTTGAAACCCTGAAATGTTGATTCCTTTGTTATCCAATTCTTTCATTACCCATCATCCAAGCTTTTAAAATACCTTATTGATCCTTACAAAGATTGAAACCCTTTCATTGTTAAACACTCATTGTTGTTAATGATTCTGGTTATTGTTTATTATTGCATATTCTGTTATTATGTTAGAATTGGATTGTTTTTATAAAATTGTGGACCAGATTCGTGGTCAGACTATATAATGGTCAAGTTAGGCCAATGTGTGCCATGGATCCAGTAGTTAGAGCAATGCTGTGTGCCTTGCTCGGGGTTAGTGTGTGACTGATCAGCAGCCTAACCTTGGTTTTTAAATTAAAAGTATAATATCCAATTCTAAATCATAATCCATTGTTCACTTGATATCATAATCATGTTCACCTGATGATCATTATTCTCAGTTTTGTCATTGTGACTTGCTGAGCTAGTTAGCTCATTTGTGTGATGTTGTTTATATTCTTTCCAGTTAAAAAGGAACCAGTTGGTAAAGAGGATCCCCAGTCCAGCGTGAAAGCTAGGGGTTCAGGTTGAGAAAGCTGAGCTAGTAGGCTTCTTTTGGGATAATTTAAGTTTGTAAAAGGTTGTAATAAGGTTTAATACTCAGTTTGAGTTTGGAATAGTTGGGATTTGTACGGTTTGTAATATATTAGTGTGTTTGGCTTGTGTGCATACTTTAACCTATTGCGGTCCGTGGTGGTTGGTAAGTAGGGTCACTGCATATATTATAATTATCTTTATTATTGTTATAAGCAGGTTATAAATAAGGTTTGAGTGTGGACCCCAAACTTCTGACCCGGGTTTGGAGGGCGCCACATAGACCACATGAAATATGTTGTTCTTCCTCTTCCCAAGAAATGCTCCAACTGTATAGTCGCTTGCATCGCACATCATCTCTAAAGATTCATTCCAATAAGGTGCAGTTATGACCGGTGCCGTGATTAAACTCTTCTTCAATATCTCAAAAGCTGCAAAGCACTCGTCATCAAACTTGAAAGGAACATCTTTGTTTAGCAAACTGCACAATGGCTTTGAAATTTTCGAGAAGTCTTTGATGAAACGCCTGTAGAAACCCGCATGACCAAGAAAACTGTGAATTCCCTTAACAAAAATAGGTGGAGGAAAATTCGCAATGACCCCCACCTTGGCCTTGTCCACCTCTAGACCATTACTAGAAACCTTGTGCCCGAGAATAATGCCCTGACGCACCATAAAGTGACCTTTCTCCCAATTGAGAACCAGATTGGTCTCAACACACCTCTTGAGAACGTGTCCAAGATTTTGCAAGCACTCATCAAACAAATTTGCCAAAGACTGAGAAGTTATCCATGAACACTTCCACATTTTGGTCAATCATGTCAGAAAAGATGGCCATCATATATCTCTGAAATGTGGCCGGTGCACCACACAGACCAAAAGAAACTCGTCTGAAGGCGAAGGTACCAAATGGACAGGTGAAGGTAGTTTTCTCTTGATCTTATGGAGTGATACAAATTTGATTATAACCCGAATAACCATCCAGAAGACAATAGTACTCCTGACCAGCCTGCATGTCGAGCATCTGATCAATGAAGGGCAAAGGGAAGTGATCCTTTGTAGTGGCTTTGTTCAGCTTCCTGCAGTCCATGCAAACTCTCCACCCCATGACTGTCCTCGTAGGAATAAGCTCATTCTTCACATTTGCTACCACATTAATTCCACCTTTCTTTGTCACACATTGAATCTGGCTTACCCATGAACTGTCTGAAATAGGGTAGATGATCCCTGCATCTAGCCACTTCAGAATTTCCTTCTTCACTACTTCCTTCATGATTGGATCGAGTCATCTTTGCTGCTCAACCGTAGGCTTGCTACCTTCCTCTAGCAGAATTGTATACATGCAGTAAGAAGGGCTAATTCCCTTTATATCTGTTATAGTCCAGCCAATTGCTGATTTGAACTCTCTGAGAATCCTCAAAAGCTTTTCCTCATCACTACTTGAAAGGTCAGATGTAATAATAACAGGCAGAGTCGATACATCACCTAAAAATGTATATCTCAAATGCTCAGGTAAAGGCTTAAGCTCAAGAGTGGGAGCTTCCTCAATAGTTGGCTTGAGGCGTTTAGAAGCTTTGTTCAATTCCTCCATTCCAAGAGATTCAAAAGGCATATCAATCTTCCCCTTCTAGGAAGAAGCATTCAAATATTGCAATTATTCTTCACATTCATCATCTTCACTATCCGAATTCTCCAACAAGGCTTTTTCTAAGGCATTGGACCTTAGCATTTGATCAAGTTCCGATGTGACCACCGAATCGACCAACTCCACCTTTAAACAGTCCTCATTATCAGTAGGAAATTTCATAGAATTGAACACATTAAAAGTCACATCCTGATCCAGAACTCACATTGTGAGCTCACCCTTCTGCACATCTATCAAGGTTCTGCTAGTCGCCAAGAAAGGTCTCCCCAAGATTATGGGAATCTTCTTATCCTCCTCGAAATCAAGAATGACGAAATTGGCAAGGAAGATGAGTTTATCAACCTTGACCAAGACATCCTCCACAATACCTCTCGGATATGTAATAGAGCGATCGGCCAACTACAAGGTCATATAAGTCGGTTTGGGATCAGGTAAGTCCAACTGCTTGAAAATTTACAAAGGCATCAGATTGATGCTAGCTCCCAAGTCACATAATCATCTGTCAAAAGATACTTTTCCAATAGTACACGGAATAATGAAGCTTCCTGGATCCTTAAGCTTCGGAGGCAACTTCTGTTGCAGCACACCACTGCATTCCTCCGTGAGAGCGACTGTCTCTAAATCATCTAGCTTCACCTTCCGAGAGAGAATAACTTTCATAAACTTTGCATAACTAGGCATCTGCTCAAGAGCCTCTACGAAAGGTATGTTGATATGAAGTTTCTTGAAAACCTCCAGAAACTTCTCAAATTGCTTGTCCAGCTTTTTCTTCTGCATCCACTTAGGAAAAGGCGGTGGAGGATAGATCTGTTTTTCCCCTGTATTACCCTTAATAAGAGTGTGCTCAACAGTAGTCTTCCTTGGTTCCACTTCTACTTCCTGCTGCTCTGCTTCTTTCTCAGCCTCAGCTTCTTCAGTTAACACTGGAGTTTGTTCGGGATTCGCAACCTTTCCAGACCTTAAAGTGATTTCCTTTACCTGCTCCTTACCTTCCCTCTTTCCTGGCACTTCAGTATCACTAGGTAGTGTACCAGGCTGATGATTTAGCAGGGCATTGGCAATTTACCCAATTTGATTTTCCAAGGTCTTGATAGAAACGGCTTGACTCTTGCACATAAGCTTCAACTCCTCTAATTTAGATTTTTTCATTGGCTTGTTGCAGCTGGAGTTGTTGTCTTAGTGCATATTACGGTTGCTGAAAACCAGGGGGGTTGTACAGCTTAGCTGGATATTGCTGATAAGGCTGTTGAACCGCATTCTGAGTATTGCTCCAGCTGAAATTAGGATGATTGCGGTTGTTGGGATGATAGGTGGCTGGTACTGGTTGCTGCGATCATTGGAAGTTGCTTACAAACTGAGCTGATTCACTAGAAATTGCATACTGATCAGTCTCGTGGGCACCAGTACAAAGCTCACAGACACTAGCGATTTGATTAACTCCATAATAAGCCAAAGTGTCCACCTTCATCGTCAAAGCCTTAAGTTAGGCAGCGATAACAGTTACTGTGTCCAACTCCAGAATTCCTGCGACTTTTCCATGTGTCAGCCTATGGGAAGGAATCTGGTACTCATTAGCAGCCATCAATTCAATAAGTTCATAAGCTTCATCGTAGCTTTTATCCCACAAGGCTCCTCCTGATGCTGCATCAAGCATGGGTCTAGATGTAGCACCCAATCCATTGTAGAAACATTTAATAATCATCCAATCAGGCATGCCATGATGTGGGCACTTCTCTAGCATCTCCTTATATCGATCCCAAGCCTCACACAGAGATTCTCCAGTTTGCTGAGCAAACTGAGTAAGAGCATTCCTGATTGCAGCAGTCTTCTCCATAGGGAAGAATTTAGTGAGAAACTTTTGAGTAAGATCTTCCCAAGTGGTCATAGACCCTGCTGGTAGAGAGTGTAACCAGCACTTAGCTTTGTCCCTTAGAGAGAATGGGAAGAGGCGTAACTTAATAGCATCTTCAGTCACATCACTGAACTTGAAAGTGTCGTAGATCTCGATAAAATCCCTGATGTGCATGTTGGGGTCTTCAGTAAGAGAACCCCCAAACTGAACTGAGTTCTGTATCATCTGAATCGTGCTTGACTTGATCTCAAAAGTGTTAGCCCTGATGGCTGGTCTGATGATGCTTGACTGAATGTCATTAATTTTAGGCTGAGAATAGTCCATCAAAGCCTTCGGATTTTCCGCTTGATCACCCATCTATACTAAAGCTGGTTCTTCAACTTTCTCTTCTTCTTTTACCTTCTTTTCTTCCTTGAAAACTTCCTTACGAACTATTACAACTTTTTCCACGACTTTATCCAGTGTTCTCTTACGAGTACGCGAACGCGTATGCATACACCCTCCCTAGAGTACCTGAACCAATGCAAGAAAAATAATAAGTAACAATGTCCAAGTCAATAAACTTTAACGACCACTGATGGAAAGCACATAAACTATAAATTAACACTGTAGTCCCCGGCAGCGGCGCCAAAAACTTGTTAATCGCTAAACACGCGCTAATATTACACGCAAGTATACGAGTTCGCAAGTATACGAGTTCGCAAGTAGTACAAAATCTTTTATAGTTCGTTCCCACATAGACTGTATTGGTTAACAAATTAATTTACGCACTTAAGCATTAATGTATGGTTATTATTCAATGCTAAGACGATAACAAATTGAGGTTGTTTATAACTAAGAATTAAACTAACAATTATAACTACGAAATTAAGATTGACTGAATTAATTTATATGACAGACATGAGATTCTAACTTCATTAAATACTTCATTCAATAGCCTTATTGTTCTCAACCTTAGCATGAAATGGAGATGACACTAATCAGACAACACGAAACTGATAAACGCCAACTTTCGTTGTACGAGTACCATACTACCAGACATCCACAAAAGAAATAGAAGCTGAATAGACACCAATTATATTGAGACCCTATATGTCTATAGAATTTGACAACATAATGGTTTAAGCACAAGTTATCTATCGTGATTACATAGGGTAAGTAAGATGGGTAAAATTACCTATGAATCATGCATAACAATAACACATGAACCTATTCTAGCATGACAAGTTCTAAATCCTTATATTCGTTGTCGCTTCATGAAGAATTAACACGCTATCTTATAAGTTCGCGGTGCTCATAAGACGAATACGCACAACAAATACTAGGATATCAATCAATCACCACATACTAAGGCATCAAAATAATTTAGCTAAAGAAATCCATAAAAAAATCCGCTAGTACCCCATGATAACGATTAGCCCATAATCGGACTCATCATCAACGTAGGTTCCGATGAAAGCATGGTATAACAAACATAGTCTTTATAACGAATAAATAAAACCAAGTACAAACAAGAGTAAAGGTTCACAAGTGAGAAAACTAGAATCCAAATACAACTTAAAACAAAGATTTATAAGTAAAAATAAGATCTTCTTCACCTTCGTTGAATCGTGCTAAAACGGTCTTCTTATGGCTCTCCTTGCGCTCTGGTATATCTCTCGCTTGATTACTTATTAAAAATGACCTTATTTGAATATATATAGCAGCCCTTTGCAATCTGGAAGTCTCCCCACTTAGAATCGAATTTGAATCGGGATTCTTTAATTTCGCATCGGCGCGGCCGCACGCTAACACAACGCGTGCGCGCTGCCTTTCTGGAATCCTGGCGTGGCCGCGCGCTACCACTATGCGCGTGCGCCGTCCTTCTGGGAAAAACTCAGATTTCATCTTTTTCCTTGTTGCTTCGAGGCGGCTTTCCACGAGCTTTTATTCCAACACCACCTTGACACCAAATTAGCACCAAAATAATGCTAATTCACCTGATTCACAGATTAATGCCTGAAATGCAAAAACACTTGAAAACACATTAAAATACTTAACAACTTGAGTACAAATGCATCAATTCAAAGATTATTAGAGCATTATAAGGTGTCATAAATGCCACTCAACATTTGTGTAAAAGAAAAATTGTTAGAAAAAATGCTTATCTAGAAAAGAAGCTAGCTAAAGAAAGAGAAGTCATTAAACTTTGGACTAATTCTGGAAAAGCAACCCAAGAAATCTTAGAGAATGGATATTGGGGATCAGGATTAGGATATTCAGCTAGATCTAATTCTGATAAGAAAAGTGGAGAAGAAACTGAGAAAACAGAACCAATAAAAACTGATAGCAAGGTTAAAATGAACAAGGTTCAAATAAAGACCATTAAGTTTAATCCTAGTGCTAATTCTGTTAAATCAATTCATGAGGAAGGTACTACCTCAGCACCTAGATCAAACTTAATTACTGAAAAGAGTGAACAAGCTCAGACAAACTCAGTAAATATTGGTTCAATGACTCAGAAACAACTTAAGCAAAAGCTAAAAGATTTACACATGAAAGACAAGAGGAAAAGGTCTAGAAAAAATAGGAATAAAAATGTAAGTGTTAATAAGAATGGAAATTATGCAACCCCACCTAATGCACCTAGAAAGACCTATTCAAACTGTGGTAGCACTAATCATCTTGCTAATTCTTGCAGGAAGAATAAAGAGATAAAAGTTGTTCCTTCTAAATCAGAGTTTAGGAATAAAACAGCTAGATATAAACCACAGAATCCTTTTTTTCATCGTGGTAGTGTTTGGCACTCTATTTATATGTGTAAAGAGTATCATAGTTTGTATTATGATTTTTATAAACTGAAACCCTCTTTAGTTAAAGAAAAATCTGTTTTTGCATGTATAAATACTGATAGTAAGAATGTTAACATAAACTCTGATTTGAAGTCTTCTGCTGCGTATGTTAACAAACTTAAAAGGCCAAAGGATCCAAGCAAGTCCGGGTCCTTAAAAATCTAAGTGATTCAAATTACTGATTGCAGGGTGACAGGGGGAATGCTCTAGTCTTGGACAGTGGATGCTCAGGACATATGACTGGTTATAAATCCCTACTATCGGAATTTGAGAAGAAGGCTGGCCCAAACGTTTCTTATGGAGATGGAAACTTAGGAAAAATCTTGGGATATGGAAAAATCAAAGTTGGAAATGTCATCAATGAAAATGTGGCTCTAGTTACGGGACTCAAGCATAATCTGATCAATGTGAGTCAAATCTGTGACAGAGGTTACCATGTCAACTTTTACAAGGAGCATTGTTAAATTATCAGAAAGTTTGATGGCAAGATCACATTGACTGGTGTGAGACATGGTAGTTTGTATGAAGCCAGGGTCTCCACAAACTTTGATAATTCAAAAGTTTATTTACTGAGTAGAGCATCTGTGGAAGACAGTTGGAACTGGCATAAAAGACTTTCTCACCTCAACTTCAACAATATCAATGAACTTATGAGGAAAGATCTTGTAAGAGGATTTCCTAATGTAGTGTTTAGTCCTGATGGCTTATATGATTCATGCCAGAAAGCCAAGCAAAGTAAGACATCTTTTAAGAGTAAAACTATCTCCTCAATTCTTGAACCATATCATCTACTTCATGTTGGTCTCTTTGGTCCAGTGAATGTTATAACTATTGCCAAGAAGAGGTATGAACTCGTAATTGTTGATGAATACACAAGATACACATGGGTGTATTTTCTGCACATCAAGGATGAATTTCCATCCATTTTTCTTGATCATGTGAGGAAGCTGGAGAAAGGATCAACATACAAAGTGAAGATCATATGAAGTGATAATGGAACTGAATTCAAGAATAGCTCTATGGAAGAGTTCTGCAAAATCAAGGGGATAAAACAAGAGTTTTCTGCTCCTGGAACTCCACAACCACATGGAGTTGTTGAAAGAAAGAATAAAACATTGATAGAAGATGCAAGAACCATGCTAGAAGAAGTAAGATTTCTTACCTACTTCTGGGATGAGGTTGTGCAAACTGCTTGCTTTACACAAAATGCTAAATTGATCAACAAGCATGGAAAGACACCATTTGAGATGGTGAAAGGAAATAAGCCAAATTTGAAGTTCTTTCATAGATTTGGTTGTAAATGTTTTATTCTCAAAACTCATCCAGAGCAGCTGACCAAGTTTGATCTGAAAGCTGATGAAGGAATATTTGTAGGTTATCCGTTGACTACAAAAGCCTTCAAATTTTATAATCTGAGAACAAGAACAATCATGGAATCTATTCATGTATCTTATGATCATAAGTAGATAATAGGTCTAGAAGATGCAGATGACAATGACAAGTTAAGATTTAAAATGAAGTACCTTACACTGAACTTTTAAATCTTGACTCTGATACAGTAAGTCCTGATATCACTCAAAGCTCTGAGGTTCCACAAAATAGTGGAATTCTTCTGATACTGAAGCATATGTTGAGGGGGAGCAACATGACTTAAATCTAGAGACTACTGCAAGTGATTCAACTTAAGAAACATCAGTAGAAAGATCATCAGACTCATCTCCTTCACATTCTGATGAGTCAACTACTGATAACCATGGGGACACTGATTTAGGGGGAGCATCAGTAAACAACAATGGTACTAATCAAAGAAATAACATAGAATTCATGGATCAAGGTGGAGGTTCTTCTTCTAGGAGTTAACTTCCATCAGCTAGAAAATGGTCTAAGTCACACAAACCCGAAAAGATCTGTAGTTGGCATAAAGTGTTTGTTCAGAAACAAAACTGACAGTGAGGGCATTGTTACAAGGAACAAATCAAGACTGGTTGCAAAGGGTTACTCACAACAAAAAGGCATTGATTATGATGAAACATTTGCTCCAATTGCAAGGCTAGAGGTAATAAAGATCTTTCTTGCCTATGCTGCTCACAAGAGGTTTAAGGTGTTCCAAATGGATGTGAAGAGTGCATTCTTAAATAGAGAATTCGAAGAGGAAGTTTATGTTGAACAGACTCCAGGGTTCATTGATCCAAGGTATCCAGATCATGTCTACTTACTGGATAAAACACTTTATAGATTAAGCAGGCTCCAAGGGCCTGGTATGAAACACTTGCTCTATTTCTGCTAGAGAGTGGTTTCACAAGAGGTATAATTAATAAAAATCTCATTTATAAATACCAGGGTAAGGACTTGTTATTAGTATAGATATATGTTGATGATATCATTTTTGGATCTACTAATGACAAACGTTGTGAGAGATTTGCAAAGCTAATGCAGTCCAGGTATCATATGAGTATGATGGGAGAATTGAGTTACTTTCTGGGGTTACAAGTCAAACAGACTAATGAAGGAATCTTCATAAATCAATCCAAATACACTAGGAACTTACTCAAAAATTTTTGAATGCAAGACTGCTCAACTGCATCAACTGCTATGGCCACTGCAACCAAGTTAGATTTAAATACCGGTTCTTCAGTAGATATAACTAACTACAGAGGTATGATTGGCTCACTCCTATATCTGACTGCTATTAGACCTGATATCATGTATGTTACCTATCTCTGTGCAAGGTTCCAAGCTGATCGTAGAGAACCTCATCTATTAGATGTAAAAAAAATCTTTAAATATCTCAAAGGCACCATGAATCTGGGATTACGGCATCCTAGATCCAGACTTTAAGCTAATTTGATATTCAGATTCTGATTTTGTAGGATGCAAAATAGACAGGAAAAGTACTTCTGGAAGCTGCCAATTTCTTGGAGGCAGATTGGTTTCTTGGTACAGCAAGAAACAAAAGTCAATTTCCACTTCAACTGCAGAATCAGAATACATTGCTATAGGAAGCTGTTGTGCTCAGATTTTATGGATGAAGAATCAATTATTGGATTATGGGTTAGACTATTCTTCTATTCCTATATATTATGATAATCAAAGTGCTATTGCAATGACAGGAAATCCAGTGCAGCATTCAATGACTAAGCATATTAGTATCAGATACCATTTCATAAGGGAACTTGTGGAAGCTGGTACGGTGGAATTGGTCTTTGTTTCAACAGATCAGCAAATAGCAGATATATTCACCAAGCATCTCTGTAAAGCCACATTCACAAGATTGGTGAATGAATTGGGAATGATTTCAGGAAACTTCTCAAACTTTGATAATTAAGTCTGCTGATATTATTGAATCATGGTATCTTATTATATGTCAGTACTTGTTAGATACTGATTTTTTTGTGCTAAATGCTTGATACCATGATAACATGCAAACTGTGCTAAATGATCTTATGTGAAAATTGCATGTTGAACTACTGATTATGCTTATAAACTCTGTTATTAGTTAAATTTGTTTTGACTAATAGTTTATATCAGTAGTTTTTAAATCCTGATACTAGTAATTAAGATACTGATAATGGTGAAACCATGATTGACTGTTATACTTCATTGATTATTTTGAATTTATTTGAAATAAATTGTTAATAGTATTTTTAATTAATCAGTGAGTGAGTGGAATATCTTTTAATTGCTTAGATGGGTTAGCTACTGATGCAAGTATCCGTTGATACTTGAGTATTTACATTGAGAATAGGAATATGAAGAGAGAGATTACTTTTTGTTTTCCTAGATACACGTAATCGTGTATGCTTATTATGTCTAATTATTGCATGGTCAATCAAAGAGTCTCTTCAGTTTCTACTTTTTTTTCTAAAAATACAACCCTTCACTCTCAAAACTTCTCACTGGCCTATCACTTCAATCACTTATATTTCAAGATTTCTTGAACTCAACTCTTCAACTTCTCAAATGTTCATGGCTCAACGTTTGTTTTATACTCGTAATATTGTTAGGATTTATTATCCACCTTTCATGTTCGAAAAGGGTCGTGTCTATTATGACCCCTGGGGATGTAGAGTCAAGATTAATGATCAATCTTCAGTTCTCATGAAGTTCCATCCTCTGTTTATGAGGAGTTGTCAAGTGATCATCGAGTGGATCTTCAACTATTTCAGATGGAAATCACTCTTGAGGATGTACGCTTAGCCAAAGAGGCTAAGCAAGAGAAACTTGAGTTGCAAGAGAAAATTATTTCTCTCGCAAAGACTATCTCAAGGATTTATCACCATCAGGCTCTCAAGAAGCAAGAAGAGATGAAGAAGAAAAAGTTAGGATATATTCTAGAAATAGTCTAAGATCTTGTTAGGACTATTTTCTTTTTTCTGCCTTGTACTTTTCTTTTTTATGGATGAATGAAATTATTCTATCTTCTTTTTCTTTCTAAATGACTTCTTGTTTACTTTCTTGTATGTGTTCTTGAATGTTCTTAAATGTTAAATGTTAAATCAGTACTACATGTTAAACTTCAGATATTTTTCACAGTGCATATGGATAAACTAATCTTTGTTTGAGTTCATGTGACACTTCTGTACAGATTGAGCACTACAGGAAGTAACTGTTGTTTAAAGAAGAAAATTTAAGGAAGATTTAATTCTTAACCACTAAGAGTTATAATCTTTAAGTGTTGCTAACAATTCAAAATCTTTTGAAACTTTCTTTTCTGATCAAGAAAGTTGTCCACACTCAATCTCAAATATCATATATCTTATATCTTAAAATTTCTTCTTACAACTGAAACACTTGAATTCTTTTCTCAAATATTGCCAAAAATCAAGTGACATAATTCTTGAATTATATTCACCACTCTGAAACAACATTTAGTTGGTTAGAGACTACTTGATGAGGTAGATCTTGATGATACTAACAGAGACATAGAGGTTTCATAAGTTTTTACTGAAGACTCTGTGATAGCTTTCATTAAACACATTCAAGTGTTAGTTCATTGCAAGAAGAACAAAGGTTTGAGATCATGGTACATGACAGTAACCTGATCAAATCCTCTCCAATTTAAATGGAGGTTCTCATTATTAATGAACAACAACTGTTATAACTACAGTATCTATTGTGAGTCTAATTATGAATTCACATGGTATAAATACGGGTATTACTTTATCAGTATTTATTTTAAATATTGATTTGGTTCTTTTAGCATTTATAGTATGTTTTTCATGATATAAATCATGTTGAAATGATTACATCTACTTGTATGATCACAGATCACCCTTCTTTAACCACCTCTTATTTATGTAGGACAATCTTTCTGAGCCTTTTTCTGTGAGATGTGTGAAAAGATTGAGAGAAAAACAGAATTCAAAGAGAGGAAGGATCCTTCCTGGAAAAAGGAGAGGTAGATGAGAGAGGATTTAGTAATCCTTCTGAGGAGGCTTTAACTATTAAAAGTCATGAGATGTGTCATGTGAGGAGTAGTGAGACTACTGTAAAAGAATAGAGAGATTGAGTTTTATTTGCTACATGTTTGCAGATGTTTAGAGTACTAAAGAAACAGATGCTGAACAACAATCTGTTGAATCTCAGGAAAATTATGATGTATCAAAGGCTATTAATCTCCCTACAAGTCTAAGTACTGATACTTTCTTGCAGTCCATACATTCTACTATTTCACCACATGAGATAATCCATGTTCTTGTTGACAAACTGTCCATTCATTCTACTTTTCCATCACCTGAAGGAATCCCTGTTGTTGCTGAAGTTATTTTAGCACAACAGTCCATTCATAAAGATTCATCCATTTCAGAATCACCACAGCATTCTACAGGACCTGAGCTCCTGGAAGTTAATCTTGAAGCTCCAATTCATTTATCTACAATATTTGAAGATGTGGAGATAACTGCTGAAGGTGTGGAAACTTCTAAAGCCACTAAATTAATTTCTCATTCTATTCTGTATGTTGAAGCTGGTGATAAAGTTCAACAATTAGTGTAAGATCCAGCTGCTATTGAAGAATCTAATGATGGTAAAGAAACTCATGTATCTAATGCTATGTTAGATCTTGAGGATGACCTTTTCTTTCATGAAGCAACTACTACTCAAATCAATCAGATTAGAGAATCAATGATTGCTTCAAAGCTGCTTACTCATCAGGAAATTCAGAAACAAATTTCATCAATAGTTGCCAGACAAATTTCAATTGAAGCTTGTCAAACTAGATTGGAAGCTAAACAGGATCAAATGTCTGCTCAACTTACCGAAGTACAAAATTCAATGGAGCTGATTCTTTCTCTACTGCTTGGTGATGATGCCAAAAAGGGGGAGAAAATTGATAAATCTAAATGCAAATAGCTATCATTATTAAGTACTGATGAAGAAAATCCTGATGGAGGTAATAAGGGGGAACAAAAGGAGAGTAAAAGAGCAAGAAAGAGGAATAAAAGAGGAGTTCAAGAATTGAATGTGACTACTAAAATGCAAAAATCTTCACAAGTCACAACTATTGCTGATGAAGACGAAGGTATTCTGGAGAAAGAAGCTGGTATTGAAGCAAGCGAATATCTTCAAACTCTGAAAGTTGAAGAAAGAAAGACAACTCTGTTCTACAAGGATCCAAAGATTTAATTATTTGATTCTGAGGTGAGTAGAAGAATATTTGCAAAAGAAAATCCGGGAGTTGATCTTGAACAGCTAAGGCAAAAGGAGGAAGACTTTAAAAATTCTATGAAGACAACAAATGCTGATATTTATGTTGTTTCTCAAGTCCTTTAGGAAGATGATCCTTCTAACAGACCAACCAGAGGTATAGTTATAAGGGAAATCAGTCAGGCAGAAGATGAAAGATCTCTCAGATCACAAGCTATTGGAACTGATGACATGAAGCTTAAAGGAAAGGAGAAGATTTAAGAAAAGTCAAGGATTTCAAAGTCTAAAGCCAAAGCTGGAGTCAGTATCTAAAGGAATTTAAATCTTAAACTCTGATAGATTTAATCTATACAGTAGTTCAAGCTCTTGATACTGAAGAAAATTTACTTGAAGCAGAAATCATCCAAGCTAGTCAAAGAAGGAAGATTTCTTGAAGCATTCTGAGGTGAGGAAGTGAAGTTAACGTCTGACATTGCTCAAGTTAAAGAAGCAGTTCAGAATGAAGAGTTAAGGTCTGTTATTCAGTGAAGCAACACTGATTATGCATACTTGATTCCTGCATTTATATAGTTTTGACATCATCAATTGGAACTTGTACATAATTCCATAATGAACAAGTAGGGGGAGATTGTTAGGAGGAATTGATGATATCAAACAGAAACTATCAGAAGCATCTACAGATGGTAATTACTAGCATCGACGGATGATGGTGATAAGCATCGACGGATGATTACAATCATCGACGAATGATGATGACATCGACGGGTGTTGGTATTCGACGGATAATGATATCGATGGATGATGATATCAACAGATGATGAAATCAGTATTTGTCACATCAGTTGTTCTTTGAAGAGAAAAAGGAAACATGAATTTCAAGTCAATGAAGGACTTTATCTCAGAAGCAATAGTATAGGTTTCCTTGTTGTTAATAGAATAGGATTCCTTATATATTGGTAGTTGTGCTCTATATAAAGCACGTATTAAGTTCATGTTATAAGCAATGTGACATTTTTATATCTTTCGCATAACCTAGTAGCTCTCAAGGATATTTGTTCATCCTTTTGAGAGAGTACTTTTGTAATAAGTTTTATAAGATAAAAACCGTTGATTCGGTTGAAACTTTGTCGAGTTGATTATATTAACTGTATTCACCCCCTCTACAGTTGATTAAGGGCCTAACAGAATATAATCCCTAAAACCCGTTTTCAATCACGTAATGTGCCAGTGGATGTCATGAAGCCTATTTCTAGGTTTTGATAGCTCTATCAAGTTACAATATTGAAATTTCCACCTTTCTTATATGGTGGATAGTTATTGGTGATACGACACCACATAGCCATTTTATGCCAGAATCTTGTTTTCTAGATTTCATTTTTCTCCAAAAATATCAGGTTTGAAACTTTTTCAGTTTTGATCCAAGGATTGCATTAACAAGTCATTTATTAGAAACCCGTGATTATTCATTTAATTTTGAATTTCTTTTATATTATTTTATTCTGACTGAGAAGAACAACCCTAACTATAGGAGACACAAGGTATATCTATCTGTGTGATAGGAGTTGGATGAGACACCATCACTTGTGTGTGTTGTGACTACAAGAAGGTTAACAACCTTTAGTAGTTTCTTAATTTGGGCACGCAATACCAAGTTCATTTGATCATATTGATCTCTCAGTTATTCTTTCATTTTAATAGTACTTTCTCAAAAATTCAGATTTTTGGTAACCACAATGGTGGGACACCTGTTATGATATGAAATTATTTTCTCTTTGAAATTTCCTGATTTTATTATCTCAAATATACGAAGGTATGCCAATCAAGTTGGGCTGAGTTATCTTTGTCAAGTCAAAGTAAGGCTATGTGATGATATTACCAATAGCAACAGTGGATTGCAATGCGATTAAAATATCAGTGGCGTATAACAAAGTCAGTCTGTTTCTTTATTTCTCTATCTATTTATCTCTATCTTTTTTTTTCTCTTTATCTTTCTCTCTATTCTTTCTCTCTCTATCAGTACAAGTGATTCTATGGAGAAATTAGTCAAATGTTATGGGAATAAATAATTGATTCTATGGGAAAGAACGAAAAGAACGATAGAGCAGAGTGAAGCTCCCGTGATAACGGCGTAACATAAGGAATTTCAGTGTTATTTAAAGTTTTGAGAAAAGTTCTATATGCAAGATTGGAAACTTGGCCAGAAGATCCCTAGTGCTCTCTTCTACTGATTTTGAGGACGGAATCTTTATAAGGGGTAGATTGTGATATCCCGTATTTTTTAGAATTATTATTATTATTTTAATATATTGATGTGATTTTCTAATTTGGAAGGAGTAAAATGGTGTATATTTTATTTCTGTTTGACGAGTTCGTGTTATTAAATGGTAGTGTGCTAATTGTTATGTGTTGTATCGATCCTTTTTAATTTCTAAAAATATTTACTTAAAAGTATTATTTTCAAAAGTTTATTTGAAAGCCGATAATTTTATTGATATCGGTAAATTGAGTCCGTTTAGTAATATTAGGGATTGAGTGGATATTCTGTCAGCTATGTGTTGTATGTTATATTAATTGTGTGTCACTTAGTTGTGGTTGGGGATTATTTGTATTATTAATTACCGAGTCATATCATTTTGTTTTTGTATTTAAAAGTCATTTTATTGAATATTTATTTTCATATATATTTAAATTATTTATAAAATTATTTTTATGACTTTATAATTTCAATAATTATTTTTGGGAATTTATAAAATTTAGAAAACAATATTTTGTCAATTATTTATCCCTAAATAATTTTCCGATTGTATTTATGTTTAAATTTAGTATTAAATTCAAGAATGTTTCAAAAATCATGAAACTTATATTTTCTTAAGTTTTGAATATTTCGAGAATTTTAAAATTATTTCCGAAATTTTTCGGATTATATTCACCCGCACGTTTGTTCGTTAAATCGTAAAATGCCGGTATGTTGCACAATTCAAAAATGTTTTAAAAATTATGAAAATTTATTTTATTAGTTTTGAAATATTCTGATAATTTTATAAGTATTTTAGTAATTTATTCGAGTTAGTTTCACTCGCAAGTTTGTTCGTTAAATCACGAAATAAGGTTCGGAGGTTAAATTCAAAGATGTTTTAAAAATTATAAAAAAATCATTTTACTAGTTTTTAATTATTCTGGGAATTTTAAAATTACTTCGGTAATTGTTCGGGTTATTTTCACCTGTAAGATGGTTCGTTAAAACACGAATTGTTGGACGATAATGAGCTGTTGGGGTTCATATCTATCCTTTCGAATACGTGTTCAATTCTCAGAAAACTTGTTGCTGCATGTTCTTCTTTTTCCCATACGTGGAAATTAATTTGTTGTTATCTGTTGTTATCCTATATACCCGCGAACCCCCTATTCTCTACCTTATCACGTACACACTACCCCACCCCTTTTCTCCCAAATGACTCCACCGCCACCCCCTGCTTCCCCCATTCCTTTTACCTCCCTTTTTCCTCTATGTCTGTGTATATTTATATACACCTAATATTCAAAAATTCATATTTCCTAAAATGTTTATCCGAATTTTAATTGTTATATATAGAAATGATCAGCGCTTCGATATCTACGCATAGGTATATATATTGTAAGGTTTCGAGAATAAAATTTTCGGGGCATAGTTTTCATTTTAATTTAGTTTCGCGGCGTATAAAAGGAGTTTGACGGTGTTGATTACTCCACATGACATTTCAGCGTGTGTATATCTATGGTTATTATTTTTGGATTTTTTTGGAGATATTTTTCGGACATCAGATTATCTCTTGAGCTTATCAGAATTTATTTTGGGTAAGATTTTCGAGTTTCTGCTTTTGTACTTGGGTATATTATAGTATGTTAGTGTTTATATATTTATTTCATAATTCTTAGAAGTTGTTGGAGAATTCACTTTTGGTCCGAATTTTGGTTTAGATGGCCATATTTTTTCGTTTCTCGCATTTCTATACATGCAAATATAAATTATTTTATGTTTTAAATTATAAATTTTATAAGAGAATAGTTGGACTGTGTTGTTTAGGATTTATTTTGAGGGACTCTGACCCCGGGAAAAGCCCGTTTTACAAAGACATTATTTCGATTATTTTGTAAAATATCTATTTCAAGTTCAAATTATTATCTTTTATTATTTTCAAAAATCATATTTTGATTTAATTATTTATAATTTGTTTTGTTTAATTATTTATTCATTTAATTATTTATTCATTTAATTATTTATTCATTTAATTAATTGATTAATTCATTTAATTAATTAATTTTATATATAAATAATTGAATGAAGTGTAATTATTTATAATTGAGCCAAATAATATTCTAAAATTATTTTAAGGTTTTAAAATTATATAAAGGTAGTGATTATTCAATTATTATTATTATTAATTGAATTATTCTTATTTTATTTGTAGAAAATAGACTATTCGTCCATTTAATACGAAACGAACGCGTCTATACTCAGAAAGATATTAAGTTTCATTAAAAATACTTTCGAGGCACAAATCCTTTTGTTTCGAAAGGTTGCTAGTTTTGTAAATTAGTTCTGAGTCGCGTATGTATCGAAAAATCATATTTCGACTCGATTTCAGTTTTAAACATAAAGAGTCGAATCTTTTGACGACTCGAGTGTTGTGACGATTTGAATCACGGGTTATATGAATTACGTGTTATGTGAATTATGGTTTTACGTGCTATATGAATTACGTGCGTTCGTGGGTCAAAGGTCTTGTGTTTGACTATTATCTTTATATGCGGGCTATCATATGGGTAGACGATATAGTTTTGACGCGAAATTAGTCGGATAATTATTGCTTAGATGAATAAAGTACTATATATTTAATATAGATGCGGGTCGTTCGAGACGATTAGAATCAGACGTTGGATAAAGAGTGAAATGGAATGATATTGTATATCAGGCTTCTACCAACAACATGAGCAACAGACCGGAGAATTAGTTATTATTTCCTAACAACCTAATAAAGAATTACAGAAGGGGGGTTGAATGTAATTCTGGCTACTTTTTCAATTTTAAGAACAGTTCTACTATGAATATATAACTGTGTTTGATTTGACTATGGTGGGGAATGAAAGTATTGATGAAATTAAAACACAAAGTAATCAAATACAAGTATTTAAAAACTTTCTGGCGGATTGAACTTTTCCATCAGAGATATATATTAATAAGAGAACTATGTGTTACAATGTTGTACATAGATGCTTACAAGTTGAACTCACAAGAACAGAGAAATTCTTTACAGATGTAGCTTTTTTTATTTCTCTGGTAATTGCTTACTAACTTGGATAAAATTCTACTCACTACACTTGGTTTATATATCACCAAGTTACATGATAAAAAGATAAACAAATAAGACAAAATGTTTCTAGTCTAATCTCATGCTACTTCATTTCTCAATCCAGCATCTTTGAATATCTTCAATTTAGCATGGAAATGGAAATGTTTCTTTGTTCTCTAAAACCTGTAATTAGGCTGCCACATTCCATTTGCATACAATCAACGCATGTGACTGTTAAGTTACTATCAACTACTCTTTTGAATTTGTTCATCCATTGGAACTCAAATTGATCATCCGTTGAAACTCTGTGGGATCATCCATTGAGACTTTGTTGGATCATCTGTTGAGAGTCTGGTTGATTATCCGTTGAGACTTTAGTTGATCATCCGTTGAGGCCTTGTGGAACATCCGTTGAGACTATCTTCATAGCAGTTAACTCTACTTCATTTATACAAGATCACAAGTCATCTAATATTTACACTTAGCCAACCTATCTTGCATATCAATCTAGGAGTCAACATGACTTAAAACATTCTACAACATTTAGTTCTCTAAGACATTACAATATGCAGAAATGTGCTACTAATCTCAATGTAATATAAGCTACTCTTTCAATAGATGTTAAAGTGATCATCCATTGAAAGCTACAAATACATTAAATGATATATACTAAGTGTTTTGTTTAACTTATCATCAAGTTCACAACATATTCTTAACAATCTCCCCCAATTTATGTATACTGGAAATGTAGCCATATATTAAGAGAAACTTGATGATAACAAAAAACCATATGAGTACAGACTGATTTATAGTAGATAAAATTTACAAGTGATGCAATTTATTGACAAATATACAGAGAAAGGTTTGTAGAGATTCTCACAGGCCTTTTTCAAGGTGCTCCTCTAGACTGAGCAAATTTAGCTTATTTCCTTAACTGTCTGAACTTCTTTCCCAACTTCACATTATTTTCTTCAATTTGATATTGTAGTTGCCTGTAGAACTCAGATTCATCTCTATTTCTATGATCCAGCTTTTCTTGCATCTCCATGAAAGTTTCATTCCTTGAAATCTTTAGTTGATCTTCCAATCTGAAGAATCTTCTGATGCATTTTTCATCTTTAAGCTTCATTATCCAGTATCGCCTCAAATGCACTCTATCTCCAGTAAAAGGAATTGTCAATACTCTTGGGAGTGCATTTGGTCCTCTCCATCTATTCCTTGTCTCCTCAATCTTATTTAGTACCATTTTCTTGGCAACTTTGTTGAACCCAAAGTTCTTCTTGATTGAGGAGAAGATAGTCACCAGTGTAGAATAGCCTTCATTAAGAATTCTGTCAAGGTCCAAGTCATCTCTCTTCCACCCTTGTACCTGAAGACTAATCTTTCCGGAAGATGTCTGTAAGCATCAATGGCTCTAACTTCATCTATCTCTTCCAGATAAAGATTTATGTCTGAAAATTCTTTAGTCACAAATGAAGAGTTGATCTCCCTTATTGACAGTTGGTTTGGGTGTGGCCAGTGATTTGGATTATAGTCTGACAGGCTTGACTTTCTTGATTGCTATTTTCTTTGTCTTTCTTGGCTTGACTTGGATTGGAATGTTTAGATATGGAAGAGGTAGGCTTTCCCAATCTATAGGTTTATCCTTGGGAATTATGGTTTCACCATGGAAATTCTTGTCAGGATAAACCTTGAATTCAGCTTGTTCCACCATGGGCCATGGCTGTTTGACTTGAAGTAGTAGATTGGGTTGGCATGTATTCTTCCTTATCTTCATCAAAATCCAACATTCTCTTGGGTTTGAGTTTGTATCTAAATTTCCTAGTTTGCTTTGTGTTTTCTTGCTTTTCTTCAATCAGATTCTTAGTTGTCACAGTAGGCAAAGCAGCTTATGTGGTTGCAGGCTTCTTAGCTAGGTTCTTGGCATCTAAAGCAGTTTGATTTTGTTGTTGTTTGAGCCTCACCTTTTCTTCTTTCGTAGCATCTGCAAACTGTGGATGTCCAGCCACCACACAGATCATTTTGCCATTCCTGTAGATTTTGGCTATTCTCTTCTTTGAGACTGAGTCTCTAGGATCTTTGAAGAAAGCTATAGACCTTCCAAGCAGCTTCTTCTCATCTAGCTTAGGGGTTTCATACATTAGGTCCAATGGATTTTTGTCTGAATTTTTTAGATAATTTCTCTTGGGTTGAAAAATCACATTGTCCTTTGGAGATTTAATAGATGAGGATTAACTTCTTTCCATGTTCCCTAAGCTCATGTCATTTGCTAAAATTGGTCTCAATTGAGAGAAATGAGAGAAGACTTTGTCTTGTTTCTCAATTGGACCAAACTTCTTCATGATGTTTTCATTAAGCTTCTTCCATTTTTCATTCAGCTCCAATTTAGCTGCTGCTATATTGATTAAATCAATGCTATCAAGGGCTAGTGGCTTAGAGAGAGTAATTGCTGGAATAATCACCTTGTTGACTTGTATGTTGTGCACTTTCTCCCCCTCACTAGCTGACTCTCCCTTGCTGATTGAAATGATAGAGTCTTTATCCCCCTTTTTGTTAGCATCAAGTTGAGTAGAGGTTGAGGTTTATGCAGCCACCAGTTTTTGAAGAAGCAGTGTTTGTTGAGCTTGATGGAGGTGGATTTGAGTAATAGAGGTTTCAAGCGTCCTTAGGCTAGTATCCAAAAAATACACCTTGGTGCTAAGATAAGAGTTTTTCCTGAGTTTCCTGTTGATATCTAACATTGTTGAGGCAGGAAGCATAGACTCTAATCTCTCAGTAATGTCCTTTTTGACCTGTCCAATCTCTGTCTTGATCTCAGACACATCTTGATTTTGCTTGAGAGATTGGATTTTGTGTAGTTGAAGAGATTCAAGGTGGGCTTGGAGAAGAGTCTTGGTGTTGGCATCTGTAGTGGATTGAATAGCAGTCTGAGTCTGATGAATTAGAGTGAAGAGAGTAGATTTGAAATGGTGCACATCACATTCTTTGCTAAACATCCAAGATGGAGTGTTTGTACTTGAGTTAGGGCATGCTTCCCCCCATATGTGCAAGACATCTCCTGCATCATCATCTTCATCCCCAAACATATCCTCAGAACCACCAGTTGGATAATCAAAATCATCACTAGCATTGTAGGGCATGGCAAAGATTGCATCCTTGGCCCTTTGCTTGGAAGCAGTTGTGTGCACCAAGTTTAGAATTCTCTCAGCAGCCTCATTCTTCTGTTTAGCCAAGACTTGATAAGCTAGAATAGGGTGATTAAATGCCTCGGCTTCATAAGAAACAGAGTCTAAGATAGCTTGATAATCTTGCTGAAATAGTTGTTTCTTTTCAGCCTCATTGACATCCCTTAACTCACTAACAATGGGCTCTTCCCATTCTTCAGTAACTGCTTTTCTCTCATTTTCTCTATTTTCTTGCATCAAGGGCTCCCCTTGGCTTCCCACCATCACACCCTCACCTTACCATCTAAGGTGGGACTCCACTCACTCACTTTTGCTAAGATGGAAGAAATAGCTTGCAGATTTTCACTCTTTTCCTCTCCTTTTTCCTGGGAGCAACTCAGCCTCTCACTCTGTTCACTTCCTTCCCTAAATTCTAGAAGTGATTGTACAACTACAAAATCATTTCCACTTGTGACAACAGTTTAGATATCAAGTGGTGCAGAGATAGTCAACGTATGAGAAACATCCGTCGAAGCAGTAGTTGAAAGTGTCAACGGATGATTGCTGTTAAGCACATCCATCGAGATACCATCATTAGTCAACGGATGAATAATATTCATCGAAATAGTGGAAATGATAGGGTTTGGAGTAGAAACTACTGTAGAATCTTTGGTGATTTATTTGATATTTTGCACAGATGTCTCAATAGAATCAGAAAGAAATGGCAAGTGAGACAACAAATCATCTAAAAGATGATGCTCACTTGCTGTAGATTTTGGCTTCTCCATGAATGTTAAAGATGGAGAATCAGGAATTGATGTGTGAATCATGTCCACATCCAAAGAATTTGTGGGTGAGTTTTGTATTTGAGGTGCTTCTATTATTAAAGATTTTGGTTGTGACTCCACATTTACAGGAGCCACATCAACTTGACTTTGAGAATGTGCTGTAACTGAGTCTTTGACTAGAGTTTGCATAGTGTCTGCACCCTGTGTATCCCCAAGGGTTTTAGATTTCTTCTTTCTGATATAAGTTTGGGGTGAGCTTGTGTCCCTAACCCTCTTGGCCTGTGCTCTTGGCTGAGAGCTTGTTTCTGTAGTAACATCCTTTTGGGAGGATGAAACTAGTAATAAGCTTGAGTCCTTATTAAGCACTACAGTTTGTTGGGAAACTGTAGTGTGGCTAGGTTGGGTTACACATACCTCTCCCTCCTTATTCTTAGAGCTTCTTTTATATTTACCATGTCCCTCACCTGACTTACTTCCCTTCACACTCCCCTCTTGGTTTTTAGTGGATGTTATAAATAGCTTCTTTTGGGAGAAACTAGAGGGGGCTTTCTTTGACTTGGATTTTGAGATTCTTGGTTTTGTGGCTTGGGTAGGCACCTGTTTGATCACTGTCACAGGTGCCATAGCCACAGTTGATTGCAAAGAAATAGGTGGTTGGGAAGTAGTAGGGACATAAATATTTACCCCACTTACCTAAGACTGTTCCATAATTGGCATGTAAACAAGGGAAACATCCTTGTGGTGATTTGCCCTGTTCAGGTCAGCAATAATTCTTCTCTCTTGGACCCAACATTCTAACTTGTTTGTTGGGTTCTCAATTGAGAGATTTTCAGAAACAAAATTAGCTAACATCATAAAGAATCTAGCATAATATATGTTTTTGGACCTCTTCTTAATATCTCCTAGTTTACTCCCTATTCATACATAACTGATGTGCTGAAATTGAAATACTTATCACTGAGAAGCATATAAAGCATGTTAACAAGTATATAAGTAACAACATCAAAATTACTGACTTTTCCAGAAAACACCTTGATAAAAGAATCACACAAAAAGCTCCATTCTTTTCTAAGACCCATTATCCTAACATCACCTAACTTAGTGGCATTAAGAGCATAACCTATAGAAATTAGCATGTTACTCACATCAGGGTCTGTGTGGAGCAAGTATTTTATTCCTAGAAAGTTTAAAGCACTTTTTAATTGTATCACAATTAATACAGTGTTCATTACCTTTGAGAGTGAAGGTAATGGTTTTGTCCTTTGAGTTGAATAGTGTTGTAGTCCAAATTTCCTCGACAACTTCACATTAAATGGTTGGAGACTGAAGTATGGCATAACTCAGTTTGCAGTTCAAGATGAAGTCCATCATCTTGTGATAGTCTTCAGATGCCAGAATTTGCTTATTCACCAAAGCCATGAAGTTGTTCTTTTCATAAACATACCCAGTTGAGGACATGATTTTGACTACCAGTGCCATAGCTGTCATTGAAATTAGTTGCAAAAAGGGAGTTTTTGCTTTTAGAGAACAAGAGAGTTAGAGAAATTGCTTGAGAACGATAAAAGTAAAAGTAGAAATGAAATTAGCTTTTATACTTTCTCAGAAATAAACTGTCAAAAATTAAAAAGTAAAAAAAAGTAACCAATCAAATTAGCCCAAAATAGCCGTTTAAAAATAAGGAAAACTGTCAAAATTCTAAAATTATCCGTTAAAATATACATACAAGTTGTAAGTAAATTCGATGGATAATGCTTAGCATTAACGGCTAAGATTGAGAGCAATTCGACGGATAAAGATAAAAGTACCCAGAGTAATGTATTCAACCTCAGCTGTAGAACTAGAGACTGAATTTTGCTTTTTACTGAACCAGGATACTAGCTTATTTCCTAGAAATAGCTTATTTCCTAGAAATTGACAGGTTCCTGTTGTACTTTTTCTATCAATTTTACAACCTGCATAATCTGCATTTGAATAACCAGTTAGATCAAAACCAGAATCTCTAGGTTACCAAATGCCAAGTTTTGGAGTTCCTTTTAGATGTCTGGAAATTCTCTTAATAGCTACTAAATGAGATTCTCTAGGATCAGCTTGAAATCTAGCACAAAGACAAGTGGAAAACATTATATCTGGCCTACTGGATATTAAATATAAAAGTGAACCAACCATGCCTCTATAACTTAAAATATCCACAGACTTTTCAGTAGTGTTTAATTCAAGTTTAGTTGCAGTGGCCATGGGAGTTTTTACAGACATGCAATCAATTAAGTCAAACTTCTTTAAGAGATTATAAATATATTTAGCTGACTAATAAATATTCCATCACTGACTTGCTTAACTTGTAGACCAAGAAGTTCAGTTAGTTCTCCCATCATACTCATTTCATATTTACTTTGCATCAATTTGGGAAACTTTTTGCAAACTTTTTCATCTGTAGAACCAAATATAATATCATCTACATAAATTTGAACAAGTATACAAGATATAAATTTGAACAAGTCATAAATTTGAACATAAATTTTTCAAAACTATTAATCGAATAAGGTTTATTCGAAAACTTTATTTTATTTAATGAATATTATTTTGAATATTCATTCGAGGGCTTATGACTCCGTTTATTTTATTAATGAATATTATTTTGAATATTCATTTGAGAACTTATGACTCCGATTATTTACTAATTATCATTCTTTATTTTATTAAAGAATAATCTGTCGACAATCAAACTCACTTTTGATTATTCAAATAAAGATAGTACTTTCGTATAAGTATATCTTTGGTTATTTAATATTCATTGCAAGTATAAATTTTAAAACTTCGACTTCAATTATTTTTATAAAGATTATTCTTTATGGGAATATTATTTAAATAATAATATTCAGATATTTTCTAATATATTGGGACTGATTTATTTTATTAAATCAGCATCACTCCAAACATTCTTAAAAATGTTTTCGAGTCTTCAAAATGATTTTAAAGGTTAGGGCGGATCCCAAAGCTCATTTTTATATTTAAGATCCTCCTTTTGAAGGGAATTTAAATACTCGCTCAAAACCTGAGGGATCCGGCTCTGTGGTGTATTTTATATTCGCAACAAGGTTGCTACTCTGATAAAAGAATGTTTGATTACTTACCCAACACTCGGGAAGTAAAATTTTTGGAACAAGTTAATCCATTAACAGGCATCGCCTGGGAAATATCGGTGAGTTTTCCTTTCCAACTAGATACGACTTCTTGGTGGAGCCGTATCAACAAGTTTCTACTTGGGGAAAGTGGGGACGAGCTTTACGTTTCAGAGTCATGGATTTCATCTGAACTAGGAGTGGCGTAAGTGGTCGAGTGGCATCGGCCCGACCTAATTATATTGGCCCAAATGGCCTGGAAGTTCCGCTAAGACGGTCCATTCCTTAGGAGTCCAGTGTTCGGTTGACAAGTAAATCCGACAGGTTCTCCTCTACATGTAGAAAATGGTGGGGTTGCACTACTACGACTGATCATCGTAAGTGGTCTTCCTGGCGCGGCAAACTCCCGTAATGAGTTCATCATCCAATTGGATATTTCTGCAACACTACCCAGAGCACTTCGATAGAAAGGCTACGGTTGGGCGATTGTTGAGTGTTGGCAGGGTCAAGTTTTCAAAATGATGTTTGCATCAAATAAAGTATCTCGTAACTTCATTTTATTTTGATGATATTTTAAAGATTGATTCTATACAAGTTTTGTCTTGTAGCTTAATCTATGGGATGAACTATTTATACATTGAACGGTGGTAGTTCAAGTAGTATTCGGAAAAGATATAAGTATATTGGAGTATCTTGTAACTTCATCTTTTAAACTTATATCTAGTAAATGATTATCTTGTGCATGCCAAAGATTTTCAGAAAAATGTTGAGACAAGGTTAGATATATGAGATCACCTTGCAACGATATTTTTATACAGTTATAAACTGGAACTCTGTGTATGTTATACATGTTAGAGGATTTCAAAGATTGTGAAAAGTATATGTATATATATACTGAATATTTTGTGACTTGGTCGCGTTAAGATATCAGCTTGGTTCATTTCTTCTTGACCAAGACTTTCCTGAGTACTATGAGAATGCTCATATATTGTTAATCATTATACATATTATTTTGGTGGGCTTGTTGCTCACCCTTGCTTTCTTCTTTCATCACACAACAACAGATAGAAAAGATGAACAAGACCAAGCTTCCAATTCGCAAGCGGTTAGAAAACGTTCCGCAGTTTTCTGGAAGCGTTGATGCCGCCGTAGCTGAGGTAGGAGCTACCAATAGGCTAGGTTTTCAACTATTGATGAACCAGACTTATGTATAATATGAATTGTAATAATGGCAAAGAAATGTAAATTTATTCAGAACCTTCCTGAGGTGTAATGGCTTATTATGTGGAATAAAATGACTTGTGTTATTTTTGGTATTCATCTCTGAGACTATAACATGTGGCGTGTGTGTATATTGTGGGGTCACAGTATGGAGTAGTTGATTGTTTATTAAGATTAAGTATTGATAAGGGAAATGGAACTCGTGACAACCCGGATCCCCGACCCCGGATTTGGGGGTGTTACAGTTATAAACTGGAACTCTGTGTATATTATACATGGCAGAGGATTTCAAAGATTTTGAAAAGTATATAAGTATATATACCGAATATTTTGCGACTTCGTCGCATTAAGAGGTCAAACTTGGTTCATTTCTTCTTGACCAAGACTTTCATGAGTAATATGAGAATGCTCATATATTGTTAATTATTATGCATATTATTTCGGTGGGCTTGTTGTTCACCCTTGCTTTCTTCTTTCATCACACAACAACAGATAGAAAGGATGAACAGGACCAAGCTCCTAATTCGCAAGCGGTTAGGAAACGTTCCGCAGTTTTCGGGAAGCGTTGATGCCGCCGTAGCTGAGGTAAGAGCTACCAATAGGCTAGGTGTTCAACTATTGATGAACCAGACTTATGTATAATATGAATTGTAATAATGGCAAGGAATATGTAAATTTATTCAGAACCCTTTTAAGGTGTAATGGCTTTTAATTGTGGAATAAAATGACTTGTGTTATTTTTGGTATTCATCTCTTGGACTATAACTTGTGGTGTCTGTGTGTATATTATGGGGTCACAGTACGCAGCAGTTGGTTGATTGTTAAGATTAAGTATTATTAAGGGAAATGGAACTCGTGACGACCCGGATCCCCGACCCCGGATCTGGGGGTGTTACAGAAATGGTATCAGAGCCAAGCGTTATAAACCTCAGAGATGATGTGGCGTTATGATAATAAGTTCACTAAGATAATAAGAACTCTTGCCAAGTTCATAGTCGGGCTACCTAATGTAGTATTGACAGTTAAAACCCTTATGGGAACGCTTATAAATATCGTGGTAGTAACATAGTTCGTTATCATATAGGGCAGTGGGGCACCGAACCCTGATGTTCAGGAGCATCAACATGAGGATGTTTTATTACATGTTGGAGATCAAATTGTGAATCCGATAGAGTACCCTAGCGAGGGACCGGATGAGATTCATATTGGGAATGTTGCAGTTGAGGATGTTATCCCAGAAGGGATTGTTGCTGAGGAGGATCTCGTGGAGGGTCCTGACGGGAATAAAGAGAGGACTGCTAAGGAATTGATGACCATAGTCAGGGCGACTACCAGAGCTAGAATGGCCGCGAGGGTGGCACTAGAGGATGAAGAGTTACCAAGGGCACAGAGGATAATGAGGGCAGAAGAAGTGTGACCTTCCACGACACAGGTTATACCAGTATCGGACCCTCTTCCAGAGGTTTCTGTAGACATCCATGAGGTTCCACCAATTCCTGTTCCCTCCCCTGTACAGAGCCCATCACCTACTGAGGAAATGCCACCTTTATCTCCTGCACCATTGTCACCTGATACCGTGCTAGGTTATCCATTTGGATCTCCTGGGTCTGCACCACCTGCACCCCATGGACTGCTAGATGCTACCACTCAGGTTTCTCTTATCGCCGATTATTATATGACTTTGGGTGGCCTGTCTGAGGCCCGTAATGTTAGGAGTGATCTGTTAGATCGACTTACTGCACCGAGGATTGAGGGCGGGGTACTTCAGGCAGGATTAGCTTATAGCATGGAAAGGATTGAGGCTACCACCCTTGTTACAGCTAGAGGCCATCTTGAAGATCAGATTGATCCAGCTCTACTTGCAACTATCTTATACCTCATCGCCGCTTTAATGGAGCAGGTTAGGGATGTCGTGCGTGCCTGCATTTCTTGATCCATAATAGTGTGCAGAGTCTGACCAATCTGACAAGGATTTCATGCAGCACCGCTTTTGGAGGATTAGCCTAAGTTATGAATGATTAGTTTTTAATGACTAGATGATTATATGTGGTAGTACTTTTGGGAAAGAAGCGATCAGGCCAAATGATGTAATTCTCTTTCATGTGTTCAGTTGTTGTACCTCGAACAAATGGTTATGTATATATTTATTCCTTTCAGTTCAGATCAGTTTGTTTGTGATAAGTTCATATTGTTAGTTGCGTTATCAGCACTTAATAGTGTCATGAAGTTTATAGAACTTGAGAACTCATAAGTTACGATCATGTAAGGACTGAACGTGGAAAGAATTAAGCAAAGTAAGTAAGACAAAAATCCAGAGATTTTCAAAAATTTTCTAAGCATTATGCCCCCTCGAAGAATAAGATTTGGGGCAAACCCTGAATGTGATAATCAGGGAGGTCGCAATTAAGATATAAGGGACCCGGAACATAATGAAGTGGAAAATGAGGATTTTAAAATATAGGAATCATTTGAGATTCTAAATGATTGACGTAGCACAAAAGACTGTTTTTGTCACTTACCCCCTAAGAGAGAAGCCACCCGCTGGTGAAAGACCAAGAAAGGCACGGAGCAAGAGGTTATGATAAACTGATTAAAGTTCAATCAATTGTTTTCGAGAAAGTAAATCCCAAGATTATGGAGATAGTGTAAAAGCTTTAAGAGCCAGAACGAAGGCGGACGAATATGATGAATTATGAATCTAAGATTGTAAAAGTTGTCAAGATTCGTCTAAAGGACAAGAATCCCAGAACGACGTGATGTTTGAAGTCAATGATTAGTGGGTTCATGAAATGATTGTAAGAGAAAGAAAAATAAAAAGAAACTGAAGTAGAAAGGAGCATAAAGGCAATAGAGTATAAGGAATGATAAGGGAGTTCGGTATGAGGAAACCCTAAAGACTCGTAGTAATAGAAATAGAAAAGTATATGATCGTCAGGATGAGGATGATTCACCATGAGTCAAAGTTGATGGTTGAAGGCATAAGAGATATATATATTGTACCCCCTTTAAGTTGGAAGGATTCGAGGAAACCTTGAGATAGTTCGAAGGATAAATTATGAGACGCGGATAGACTGAGGAGACAAGAAAGTAAGAAATTAGGAAAATTGGATGAATGAAGTGACCTTCAAGAATGTGAAGTGTAAGACCGGTGGCATGATACCCAGAAAGGGAGACGCCAGGTATGAAAGATATCCCAATATTGAGATGACTGTTGAGATAAACAACAAAAGTAAATGAGGATTTATTAAGAAGATTTTCACGTTGAACACGACCAATATCTTCCAGAACATCCATGTTATCATTACCAAATCAGGAAAGAAAAGCAGATAACCATTGTTATCTTTTGGAGGCCATATGGATTGACCTCAATTTGAATAAGGATGCTATTATGAAAGTAGGTATAGACTATCGAAGTGGGAATGATGAATAAGATAATCTATCAAGGATATATGACTTGATTTATCCATGAAAGGATGCAAGTACCTTTTTAAAGGTGGAATTAAGGATATAACTTCGATAACTTGAGATGAATCCTAGGGGAATGCATAAAGGTTGGCATTCCACCCTTAATAGGGACAGCATGAGTTCTGACAGTATGAATTGGAAAGGATCAAGGTAACAACAACCATTAAAGATCAGTAAAGAAATTTTTCAGAAGTACATAGACAATGGTTCTAGTATTAGTAAATGGTATTTTGATATGCCCTGTATCTAGGGAATACAGGAGGAACGATTTAAGGATAACCTTAGAGGTTTTATAAGGAGAAATGTAATATTCCAAGTTCTCAGAATAGATATTTTGATAAAGGAAATGTGACGTAAGTATAATAATGTCAGGTGGGCATGTGTTGAACCATAAGAAAGTATAGATCGACCCAATGAGGGTCAAGATTGGTGAAAACAAGAAGGACCCATGATAAGAAATGTCCTAAGTATGATATTTTTTGCTTTTCTTGCTGGTCACAACACAGGCTTCTGAAGCCATTCATCATTACAGAATCATCATACACAGGCTGATTAACATGGAAAGGCATATTTTGTACAAACATGTTATTCCAATAAGGCATGCTAAATGGAATTTGTGGCACACTAAATGTAACATAATAAGGATTTTGTGCAAATTGTATATTAGCAAACTATGCAGGCATAACATTCACAGGCATTGTAAGCATACTAGGAAATGAATGAGGTGCAGACATGGGAGCAGGCATAACAAGTTTGCAATTAACAGATGAATGATTAACACTGCCACACTTCACACAGATTTTTCTAGGTACATACTTATCAGGTGTGTAGTTGTTATGTTTGTTAATTCCTACTTTTCCATTCCTATTGTTTTTCCTTTTAGATTCTGTTTTAACCTCAATTTTCTCCAATATGTCATTCAATTGCTTGATTGACAGATGCCCTACATTGACTATCTTGTCCTTTTTCACTTGACTTGTTTCTCCTGTAACAAATTTTTTAGAAACTAACCCATATTTCTCATTTAATTTAGCTAGCTTGGATTGTAACACCCCCAAATCCGGGGTCGGGGATCCGGGTTGTCACGAGTTCCATTTCCCTTAATAACACCCAATCTTAATAAATTATCAACTACTCTGTACTGTGAACCCACAATAAACACACACACCACAAGTTATAGTCTCAGAGATGAATATCCAAAAATAATCACAAGTCGTTTTATTCCACAATTATATGCCAATACACCTTAAAAAGGTTTCTGATTAAATTTACATTTCTTTCCATTATTACAATTCATAAATATACATAATCTGGTACATCAAAAGTTGAAAGCCTAGCCTATTGGTAGTTCCTACCTCAGCTACAGCGACATCAACGCCTATAGGAAACTGCGGAACGTTTCCTATCCGCTCACGAATTGGGAGCTTGGTCCTGTTCATCTTGTCTATCTGATGTTGTGTGATGAAAGAAGAAAGCAAGGGTGAGCAACAAGCCCACCAAAATAATATATATAATGATTAACAATATATGAGCCTTCTCATAGAACTCAAGAAAGTCTTGGTCAAAAGAAATGAACCAAGTTGATATCTTAATGCGATGAAGTCGCAAAATATTCAGTATATATATATACATATATACTTTTCAAAATATGGGAAGTCCTCTTCCATGCATAATACACACAGAGTTCCAGTGTATAACTGTATAAAAATACCGTTGCAAGGTGATCTCATATATCTAACCTTGTCTCAACGTTTTTCTGAAAATCTTTGTCATGCATAAGATAATCATTTACTAGATATAAGTTTAAAAGATGAAGTTACAAGATACTCCAATATACTTATATCTTTTCCAAATACTACTTGAACTACCATCGTTCAAGTTATAATTAGTTCAAAAGTTCATCACATAGATGAGACTACAAGATAATACTTGAATAGATTCAATCTTTGAAATATTATTGAATGAAATGAAGTTACGAGATACTTCATTAAGTCCCGATATATATATATACACCTATATATATCTCTCATACATTTCCTGAAAACCTCTGTCATGTAAAGTATGAACAGAGTTGCAATATCCAATAAATTTGGAAAGAAAAGAAATTTTGGCATAAACCTGATATCTTGCTGATCAGGCAAAGATACCAATAAGTAACCTTTTCTACTAGTAGATGGATGAATCCCCCACCGGTCATCACCCTGGCCACATAAGGACCTTGTGCTGGACCGCCACCCGGCCTCTTACGCGTTGATGGACTGCCACCCAGCCACTTACACTTTGATAGACCGTACCCCGGCCTATCGCTTATGCCGACTCAATTAGATGGACTTACTGCCCGAACGTTGGGCAAGTAATCAAATTGTTTTCTCAAAACAGCAACCACGTTGCGAATGTAAAATACACCACAGAGCCGGATTCCCCAGGTTTTGAGCGAGTATTTAAATCCCCTTTTTAAAAGGAAGATCTTAAATATAAAAATGAGTTTTGGGATCCGCTCTAACTTTTAAAAATCATTTTGAAGACTCGAAAACACTTTAAAGAGTGTTTGGAGTAATGCTGATTTAATGAAGTAAATCAGTCCCAATATATTTAGAAAATGTCTGAATATTATTATTTAAATAATATTCCCATAAAGAATAATCTTTATACAAATAATTGAAGTAGAAGTTGTAAGACTTATACTTGAAATGAGTATTAAATAACCAAAGATATACTTATACGAAAGTACTATCTTTATTTGAATAGTCGAAAATAAGTTTGATTATCGAAACATTATTCTTTAATAAGATAAAGAATATTAATAAATAACAAGCGGAGTCATAATACCTCGAATGAATATTATAAATAATATTCATTAAATAAAATAACGGAGTCATACATCCTCAAATGAATATTCAAATAATATTCAATAATAAAATAAAGGAGTCATAAGTCCTCGGATGAATATTCGAAATAATATTCAATAATAAAATAAAGGAGTCATAAGTCCTCGGATGAATATTCGAAATAATATTCAATAATAAAATAAAGTTATCGAATAAACCTTATTCGATTAATAGTTTTGAAAACTATAACCATATATATATATAAATATATATATAAAATCTACTCAGGATCCTCGACTCCCGGTTTTAGAAAATGTTTTCACCTTTGGGTCCCTATACTAAGGGTATATGCAAATTACTGCTATTCTCTAGCATAGGTATTATCAACTGAACCAACAGATATATATGGCAAGAATACGAAACAGGAATGCATATATATACCATATCAGCATGCTTCAATATATCGCAACATTTGCTAATTAACCAACATGCATGTATCGCAAGATAATGCATATACATATATATCACAACAACAGTATAACGGGTAGAAAACTTGCCTGAGTGCTCCCGGATAGACTTAAGCTTAGAGTGGGTCCGATAACCTATGAACAACAACATAAGTCAGAATTAAACCCCGGTCTCTTAAGAAACTAGACTTTAACCACTTAGAGTCCTAATGTTCGCTTTCGCGCTTAACGATTTACTTAAGTCGCTCGAGTACCCTCGGCTCCACCATTTTTAATAAATTAACCATTAAGGGTTTTAAGGCGATTCTTTCGCGAGTGTCTTACCAACTTCCTAACACACTTACCATAATTGTTTCATACATTAATTAACCCTTTTTGGTCTTTAACCTATGTTTCAAAGTAAGGCGAGGGGTAATGATTCATTCGCGAAACGTCGTTACTTAAAACGGCCGTTTCTCCTAAACCGTTCATCGGAATCAAACGAACCACATATCAAAACGAAGCTCGTAACATGAACTATCTAAACATGGCAATGGTCAAAACCTAGCAGTGAGTTCAAGGGTTCTGATGTTAAGAACAAAAACAGTCTACGGTAAATCGGGCATTACGACGGCTATGTTTACGCGATTTCCCAATTTTAAACCAACTCAAAACAACCAAAATTCAACCCCAATTCACAACCCAATCCAAACTCCATCCAAAATACATTACAAAAGCCCCAAACCAACTCATTATAATCCATTTACTTACTCCTAAAACTTGAATTTAAACTATACTACATTCTTTAACCAAATCTTAAGATTTCAACAAATCAATCACCACCATTCCAACCCAAACTCTTAAACAAACAAGTTTCAAGCTACTCTTTACTCTAACAACCAAAATCAACCTAATATACAAATTAAATCTAGGGTTTGGAGATGATATACCTTCCTTGAAGTGGTGTGAGTAGCTAAGAAGCCTTAGGAAGCCTTGAGGAGTCTTAGGAAAGCTTGGATCTTAAAGGAAAAGCAAGAAAATCAAGTTAAAAACCTTGAAATCACTATTCATTATCTTCTTCATTGATTTATTGGAGAGGATAGAGAATGAATGGGATGCTTAAACTCATAATATAGCCATATCTATGCATAAGGAACACTAGGGAATTATCTTACCAATTTAGGAGGCTTGGATCTTGGATTTTGAAAATCCTTTCCTTTGAAATTGTAAAAAGCCGAGAGCAAGCTTTTGTTGAAGAGAAATAGATTTCTTTTGTTTTGATGAAATGATTTGTTTGGCTTGGTGGATGTAATTTTGTTTTTGTTTTGTTTAATTACCTTTTTAGCCTTAACTTTGTGTGGTTCTACTTCAACCACATCTCCTTCCTTCCCATGTCATGCTTATGTCATGCTATGATGTCATCTTCCCCTCCTTGTCCTCTTCTCATTGGTTGGGTGACATCATCCTCTCTAATCCCTTTGATTAACTTCCTAATTGTTTGCCTAATGACCGCTGATCTGTTATACGGTTCGCTTAACTTTCGTTTTCGTTTATCGTTTGAGGGATCATACCCGGGATCTTATTACTTAGGTTCCCTTAACCTTTCTCAATATATTATATTCCTTTTATGCTCCTCTCTTATAATCCTTTAATTTAAATCCTTTTTATCCTGTTACCTTATACTCAATTCTTTCCGTATCTAGTGGATTTCCGGGAAAATCAAAGTGTTCGGAATTTGGATTCTGACGATCTTTACATACACTTATATCCCATATAAAGTACTAATAAAATCTCAAAATATCCATACCAGAACCCCTACATAGTGTGGCATGAAAAGTTTTCCCATTCAGCAAAAACACTATTCATAAGGGTTTCAAAAATTTCCAAAAATTGGGGTTATTATATGGATTTTCTAACTAGCCTACTTTCACTCAACAGATGTGGTTCCTTGTCTTTCGAAGGATAATTCTTTTGATCATTCGACGGATAACGTTCATCATCCATTGAATCCACATCCGTTGAAAGTCCTTCAACCAAATTGGAATCAAGTTTCTCCTTGCTCTTTTTCCAGGATTCATCATAGAAGAATTCTATACCTTGAACTTTAGTAATTTGAGCATGGACATCTCTGGATGATTTCCATGCCTTAATTACCTCTTATTCTCGTTCAAGTTGCTTTCTTAAAATCTCCTCTTTCTTTAAGGATTCAGTTAGTTCATCTTTGGCAATCTTGCACTCTATCTTCAATTTTTCAAACTCAACAAATTGAGTCTCTAACATATTGTTTCTTTCATTTAAAAACAAATTTTTCTCTTTAATTTTAATGTTTTCTTTAGTGAGAGATTTGAGTGTAACACGCAGATGATATAACTCAGTAGACATGTCATGTATAACATCATTACACTCAGCTTTAGATAAATGTGCTAGATTAGTGGTGATTACCTAATAACTGGATGAACTGACTTCTGTTTCATCTGATTTGGCCATAAGTGCTAGATTGACATAGCTTGTATCATCATCCTCTTCTAGTCCATCTGCAGCCCAGTCATTTTCCTGTATGATGAAAGCCCTTTCCCTTTGTTTTAGCAACTCAAAATATTTCTGCTTATAATCCACAGGCTCAAACTTCTTTTTTCCAGAATCAGACTTTCTGCATTCACTAGCAAAATGACCTGCCAAGCCACACTTGAAACACTTGAATTTAGACTTGTCAACAAAGTTTTTGTTTGACTTGGATGCTCCAAAATTCTTCTTAAATTTGAGCTTAGAAAACCTCCTGGATAGAAAATCCAGATGCTCATCTATGTCATCCATGTCATCTTCACTAATATGTTCTTCATGTTCAGCTACTAGCCCTTTTCCCTTGCCTTCACAAACTCTAGGGTTTGGTGCAGATTCAATAGCTTCAACCTTTATCTCCTTCTCTGTTTCTTGCTCAGCAACCATTGCAATTGATCCTCCTTTCTTTCTTTCTTTCTCCAGCTTATCATCTTGCTCTATTTCAAGCTCATATGTCTTTAGAATCCTATACAGTCTTTCCAAGGTAAATTCCTTGTAATCTTGAGAATTTCTTAATGAGACTGTCATAGGTTTCCATTCCTTTGGTAGAGATCTAAGGAATTTGAGGTTTGAGTGATAGACTCTTCCATGCAACTTTAGAGCATTTAGTAGCTTTTGAAATCTACTAAATATATCAGTGAGTGACTCACTTTCTTCATAATGAAAATGCTCATATTGCTGAATCAAGAGTTGCATTTTGTTTTCCCTTACCTGCTCAGTTCCATCACATATAACTTGAATTGTATCCCAGACATCCTTAGCAGTTTTGCAGTTTATGATGTTGTCAAACATATCACCATCAACACCATTAAATAGAATATTCATGGCCTTCTTATCCTTGTGGACTTGCTCAATATCTGGATCAGACCATTCTGCTCTAGGCTTTGGGATGGATGGCTCATATCCTGTAGCAGCTCTCATAGGAACATGTGGACCATTCTCAATACAGTCCACATATCCTTCATCTTGAGATAGGAGATGCATGTGCATCTTCACCTTCCAATGGTGATAGTTGTCTTTGTCCAGAAAATGAATTTTTACTCCAACATCTTTTCTGCTCATCTTGTTAGTTGTTGTGATCTTTAAACTCTTTGTTCTTTAAGAGCTTGCTCTGATACCAATTGTTATTCCCTAACAATCTAACAAAGAATTACATAAGGGTGATTAAATGTAATTCTGGCTACTTTTTCAATTTTAAGAACAGTTCTACTATGAATATATAACTGTGTTTGATTTGACTATGGTGCGGAATGAAAGTATTGATGAAATCAAAACACAAATTAATCAAATACAAGTATTTAAAAACTTTCCGGTGGATTGAACTTTTCCACCAGAGATATATATTAATAAGAGAACTCTGTGTTAAAATGTTGTACACAACTGCTTACAAGTTGAACTCATAAGAACGGAGAAATTCTTTACAGATGTAGCTTTTTCTATTTCTCTGCTAATTGCTTACTAATTTGGATAAAATTCTACTTGCTATACTTGGTTTATATATCACCAAGTTACATGATAAAAAGACAAACAAATAAGACAAAATGTTTCTAGTATAATCTCATGCTACTTCATTTTTCAATCCAACATTTTTGAGTATCTTCAGTTTAGCATGGAAATGGAAATGCCACATTCCATTTGCATATAATCAACGCATATGACTTTCAAGTCACTATCAACTGCATATTTGAATTTGTTCATTCGTTGAAACTCAGATCGATCATTCGTTGATACTCTATGGGATCATCCGTTGAGACTTTGTTGAATTATCCGTTGAGAGTTTGGTTGATCGTCCGTTGAGACTTTAGTTGATCATCTGTTGAGGCCTTGTGGAACATCCATTGAGAATATCTTCATAGCAGTTAAATCTACTTCATTTATACAAGATCACAAGGCATATAATATTTACACTTAGCCAACCTATCTTGCATATCAATATAGCAATCAACATGACTTAAACAATTCTACAACATTTAGTTCTCTAAGACATTACAATATGCAGAAATGTGCTACTAATCTCAATGTAACATAAGCTACTCTTTCAACGGATGTCGAAGTGATCACCCGTTGAAAGCTACAAATACACTAAATGACATCTGCTGAGTGTTTTGTTTAACTGTTAGATATATTTGAGATGTCATGTCTAATATGATTTGTGTTTAGTTTTCAGAACTTAACAACTGGACAAATCAGGACTTACTGGAAGTCAGAACTTAATATCAGAACTTAAGTCATCAGAAGATACATATCAGTACTTAAGTACGGGAAGACTTCCAGTTAAGGAATGAAGCTGATTTACAGGAGAAGATCGAGACTAAAACAATAGAAATATGCATGGAAAGAGTTAGAGGACTAGAAGACTTGTAGAAGATATCTGATTGATATATTTTAGGAGACAGAATTATATTCCATATCGATTAGAATATATCTTGTAACTGTGTACTATATAACCACAAACTAAGGGTTTACACTATATGTGTTATCATTATCGAGAATATTATACATTGTAACCTAGCAGCTCTTAGTGATATTTCTTCATCACTGAGTGAGAACAACAGTTCATATTGTAACAAAGTTTATTGAATATACTTGATCTTTGTTACATACTTGTGTTAAATCAATTTGATTGTATAAACACTGTATTCAACCCCCTTCTACAGTGTTGTGTGACCTAACAAGTGGTATCAGAGCTTTTCTATTAACACACATACAGTAAAGATCCAAACAATCATGTCTGAAGAAGCACAAAGCCCAACCAAGCCCACCAAAACTCAAGAAACTCAAAACACTCAAACCCATAGTCGATATGAGACTATTAGGGTTCCCATACTGAGACCTTCTAAGTATCCTATATGGAAAGTGAAGATGGCTATGTTTCTGGAAGCTACAGATCCAGAATACCTTGATAGGATTAATGAAGGACCATATAAGCCTACCAAACTCTCTGTTGTAGTTGCTGATCAACCAACAAAGTCCATACCAAAGGAAGGTGTGAATAAAAGCAATAATTATATGCCTGTTCCTAATGCTCCTAGAAAGAAATTTAATAACTGTGGAAACTCTAACCATCTTACTTCTTTTTACAGGAAAAATAAAGATATAAACTATTTACCTCCTAAATCAGTAGTTAAGAATTAATTTGTTAGGTTTAAGCCACAAAATCCTTGTTTTCATTGTGGTAGTTTATGGCATTCCATTTATACTTGTAAGGAATATCATAGTTTGTACTATGATTATTATCAAATAAAACCTTCTTTGAAGAAAGTTAGTATTATTCATTCTAGTGTAAAGACTGATGCAAAGTCTGATATAAATTCTGATAAACAGCATGTTAGCATAAACTCTGAAATTAAATCCGCTGCAAATGCTAACAAACTTAAAAAGGCCAAAGGATCCAAGCAAGTCTGGGTCTTTAAAATTAACCAATAGTGGTCTTTGTGATTGCAGGGCAACAAGAAAAACATCCTAGTGCTGGACAGTGGATGTTCAGGACATTTGACTGGAAATAAAGCCCTGCTATTAGACTTTGTGGAGAAAGCTGACCCAGGAGTTTCTTATGGAGATGGCAACATGCGAAAAACTCTAAGATATGGCAATATCAATCTTGGGAATGTCATCATTGAAACAGTAGCTCTTTTCTCAGGACTTAAACACAATCTGCTAAGTGTGAGTCAAAACTGTGACAGAGGTTATCATTTGGATTTCTTTGAAGAACACTGTGAAGTTGTAAGCAATTCTACAAGCAAAGTGGTTCTGAAAGGTTATAGGCAAGGTAACATATATTAAGCCAGGCTTTCAACAAGTTCTGATGGTTCTGCAATCTGTCTGTTGAGTAGAGCATCAATTGAAGAAAGCTGGAATTGGCACAAAAGACTCTCTCACTTAAATTTCAACAACATAAATGAGAAAGATCTTGTGAGAGGACTGCCAAAATCAGTATTTGCTCCTGATGGCCTTTGTGATTAATGTCAAAATGCAAAACAAATAAAATCTTCATTCAAGAGCAAAACTGAATCTTTAAATCTTGAGCCTTATCACCTACTACATGTTGATCGTAATAACCCCAAAAATTTTGAACTTATTTTAACCCTTATAAATAGTGATTTTGCTGATTATGCTGAATAAGAAAACTTTTCATGCCACACTCTGTAGAGTTTCTTTTATTGTTATTTTGAGATCTTATTAGTACTCTATAAGGTATATAAGTGTATGTAAAGTTCGTCAGAATCCAAATTCGAACACTTTGATTTTTCCCGAAAATCCACCAGATACAGAAAGAATTGAGTTTAAGGTAACAAGATACAAAAGATTTAAATTCAAGGATTATAAGAGAGGATCATAAAAGGAATATAATGTATTAAGAAAGGTTAAGGGAACCCAAGTAATAAGATCCCGGGTATGATCCCTCAAACGATAAACGAGAACGAAAGTTAAGCGAACTGTATAACAGATCAGCAGTCATTAGCCAAGTAATTAGGAGTTAATTAAAGAGGTTAGTGGATGATGATGTCATCACACCAACAAGAGGAAGACAAGTGTAACAAGATGACATAAGTAGATGACATAAGCATGACCAAATGGGAAGGGCTGGTTGGTTGATTGTGAGCTACATAATTTTTACCATGGGAAAAGGTTAATTAACAAGCAAAAAAGGAAGCAACCAAGCCAACAATTATCATAACACAAAAAAATCAAGAAGCTCACTTTGTTCCTCAAGAACAAAGCTCTCGGCCCTTCTTCTTTTTCAAAGAAAAGAAAATCCAAATTCAAGTTCCAAGCTTTGATAATTAGTGAGGTAATTATCCAAGGTTCCTTGTACATAGATATAGATATCCTATGAATCTAAGCTTCCATTTTCTTCACAATCTCTTCCAATAATTCATGGAAGAAGAGAGTGAATTGTGTTTTCAAGAACTTGAAATTTTGATCTTGTGTTTTTGTTTAGATAAAGCTTTAGTAAGGATTTCCAAGGGTTGTTTCAAGCTTCTTAGTTACTCCTACTCACCAAGGAAGGTATAATCTCATACCCTAGCCCTACTTATGATTATTTAGAGCTTTTGATGCTTGGTTTAGTTCTTTTAAAGTATGATCCATGTATATTTAGAGTTGGGTTGGATTTATAATGAGTTTGAAGTTGTAAATCTTGATTATTGATTAATGAACTTAAGTATAAGCTTTTAGTTCATGATTGAGAGTAGTATAAATTAGAAATCTTGAGATGTTGGGGCTGTTGTAGTAGAGTATGGATGGAGTTTGGTTGTAGTAATGATTGTGGGTTGATTGTGGATTGATTTGGAGTGGTACAAATTTGGTAATCGCGTAAACATAGTCGTTGTAATGCCCGATTTACCTTAGACTGCTTTTGTTCTTAACATCAGGACCCATGAACTCACTGTTAGGTTTTTACCATTGCCATGATTAGATAGTTCATGTTACGAGATTCATTTTGATATGTGGTACGCTTTAATCCGATGTACGGTTTAGGAGAAACGACCGTTTTAAGTAACGGCATTCCGCGACCGAACCATTACCCCTCGCCTTACTTTGAAAGCTTGGTTAAGGCCATTAAATGACTAATTCGGGTATGAAACAATTATGTAAAGTGGGTTAGGCAGTTGGTAGGGTACTCGGGAAAGAATCGTCTTAAAATTCTTAATGGTTAATTTATTAAAAATGGTGGAGCCGAGGGTGCTCGAGCGACTTAAGTGAATCGTTAAGCGCAAAAGCGAACGTTAAGGTCTAATTGGTTAAAGTATAGATTCTTAAGCGACTTTGGTTTAGTTCCAACTTATATGATGTTTATAGGTTACCAGACTCATCCCAGGCCTTTTATCACCCCCATTCGCTCAGGCAAGTTTTCTACCCTTTATACTATTGTTGTGATGTATATATGTATATGCATTATCTTGTGATAGATGCAGGATGGTTATTAGCAAATCTTGCGATATATTGGAGCATGCTGATATGGTTTATATGCTTGCCTATTTCGTAATCTTGATATTTAATTGTTGATTCAAATGCTTATAAGTTGCACCTATGCTAGAGATAAGCAGTAGTTGTGTATACCCTTGGTATAGGGGAGTTAAAGGTGAACATTTTCTAAACCGTGATTCGATGTTCCAGAGTATAATATATATATATATATATTTATATATATATATATGAATAATTTATTCGAATAAGGTTTATTTAATAACTTTATTTTACTTAATGAATATTATTTTGAATATTCATTCGAGGGCTTATGACTCCACTTATTTTATTTAATGAATATTATTTTGAATATTCATTCGAGGACTTGTGACTCCGCTTATTTTATTTAATGAATATTATTTTGAATATTAATTCGAGGACTTATGACTCCGCTTATTTTATTTAATGAATATTATTTTGAATATTCATTCGAGGACTTATAACTCCACTTATTTTATTAAATAATATTCTTTATTTTACTAAAAAAAATAATGTTCGATAGTCGAACTTATTTTCGATTATTCAAATAAAGATCGTACTTTCGTATAAGTATATCTTTGGTCATTTATTATTCATTTCAAGTATAATTTTAAAACTTCTACTTCAATTATTTTTATAAGGATTATCCTTTATGGGAATATTATTTAAATAATAATATTCAAATATTTTCTAATATATCGGGACTGATTTATTTAATTAAATCAGCATTCCTCCAAATATTCTTAAAATTGTTTTCGAGTCTTCAAAATGATTTTTAAAAGTTAGAGCGGATCCCAAAACTCATTTTTATATTTAAGATCCTCCTTTCGAATGGGATTTAAATACTCGCTCAAAACTTGAGGGATCCGGCTCTGTGGTGTATTTTATATTCGCAACAAGGTTGCTGTTTGGATAAAAGAGTTTTTGATTACTTACCCAATACTCGGGAAGTAAAATTCTTGGAACAAGTTAATCCATTAACAGGCACCGCCTGGGAAATATCAGTGAGTGTTCCTTTCCAACTAGATACGACTTCTTGGTGGAGCCGTATCAACAAGTTTCTACTTGGGGAAAGGGGGGACGAGCTTTACGTTTCAGAGTCATGGATTTCATCTGAACTAGGAGTGGCGTAAGTGGTCGAGTGGCGCCGGCCCAGCCTTATTATATTGGCCCAAATGGCCTGGAAGTTCCGCTAAGACGGTCCATTCCTTAGGAGTCCAAGGTTCAGTTGACAAGTAAATCCGACTGTTCTCCTCTACATGTAGTAAATGGTGGGGTTGCACTACTGCGACTGATCATCGTAAGTGGTCTTCCTGGCTCGGTAAACTCCCGTAATGAGTTCATCATCTAGTTGGATATTTCTGCAACACTACCCGGAGCATTTCGATCGAAAGGCTACGGATGGGTGATTTCCGAAGCATTGATAGGGTCAAACAGTTATAATGGTGTTTCCATCAAATGAAGTATCTCGTAACTTCATTTCCTTTAAACAATATTTCAAAGATCGAATCTAGTCAAGTTCCAGAGTATAATATATATATATGAATAGTTTTCAAAACTATTATTCGAATAAGGTTTGTTCGATAACTTTATTTTACTTAATGAATATTATTTTGAATATTCATTCGAGGGCTTATGACTCCACTTATTTTATTTAATGAATATTATTTTGAAGATTCATTCGAGGACTTGTGACTCCGCTTATTTTATTTAATGAATATTATTTCGAATATTCATTCGAGGACTTATGACTCCGCTTATTTTATTTAATGAATATTATTTTGAATATCCATTCGAGGACTTATAACTCCACTTATTTTATTAAATAATATTCTTTATTTTACTAAAAAAAATAATGTTCGATAGTCGAACTTATTTTCGATTATTCAAATAAAGATCGTACTTTCGTATAAGTATATCTTTGGTCATTTATTATTCATTTCAAGTATAAGTTTTAAAACTTCTACTTCAATTATTTTTATAAGGATTATCCTTTATGGGAATATTATTTAAATAATAATATTCAAATATTTTCTAATATATCGGGACTGATTTATTTCATTAAATCAGCATTGCTCCAAACATTCTTAAAACTGTTTTCGAGTCTGCAAAATGATTTTTAAAAGTTAGAGCGGATCCCAAAACTCATTTTTATATTTAAGATCCTCCTTTCGAAGGGGATTTAAATACTCGCTCAAAACCTGAGGGATCCGGCTCTGTGGTGTATTTTATATTCGCAACAAGGTTGCTGTTTGGATAAAAGAGTTTTTGATTACTTACCCAATACTCGGGAAGTAAAATTCTTGGAACAAGTTAATCCATTAACAGGCACCGCCTGGGAAATATCAGTGAGTTTTCCTTTCCAACTAGATACGACTTCTTGGTGGAGCCGTATCAACAAGTTTCAACTTGGGGAAAGGGGGGACGAGCTTTACGTTTCAGAGTCATGGATTTCATCTGAACTAGGAGTGGCGTAAGTGGTCGAGTGGCGCTGGCCCAGCCTTTTTATATTGGCCCAAATGGCCTGGAAGTTCCGCTAAGACGGTCCATTCCTTAGGAGTTCAGGGTTCGGTTGACAAGTAAATCCGACTGGTCTCTTCTACATGTAGAAAATGGTGGGGTTGCACTACTGCGACTGATCATCGTAAGTGGCCTTCCTGGATCGGTAAACTCCCGTAATGAGTTCATCATCCAGTTGGATATTTTTGCAACACTACCCGGAGCATTTCGATCGAAAGGCTACAGATGGGTGATTTCTGAAGCATTGATAGGGTCAAACAGTTATAATGGTGTTTCCATCAAATGAAGTATCTCGTAACTTCATTTCCTTTAAACAATATTTCAAAGATCGAATCTAGTCAAGTTCCAGAGTATAATATATATATATATGAATAGTTTTCAAAACTATTATTCGAATAAGGTTTATTCGATAACTTTATTTTACTTAATGAATATTATTTTGAATATTTATTCGAGGGCTTATGACTCCACTTATTTTATTTAATGAATATTATTTTGAAGATTCATTCGAGGACTTGTGACTCCGCTTATTTTATTTAATGAATATTATTTTGAATATTCATTCGAGGACTTATGACTCCGCTTATTTTATTTAATGAATATTATTTTGAATATCCATTCGAGGACTTATAACTCCACTTATTTTATTAAATAATATTCTTTATTTTACTAAAAAAAATAATGTTCGATAGTCGAACTTATTTTCGATTGTTCAAATAAAGATCGTACTTTCGTATAAGTATATCTTTGGTCATTTATTATTCATTTCAAGTATAAGTTTTAAAACTTCTACTTTAATTATTTTTATAAGGATTATCCTTTATGGGAATATTATTTAAATAATAATATTCAAATATTTTCTAATATATCGGGACTAATTTATTTCATTAAATCAGCATTGCTCCAAACATTCTTAAAACTGTTTTCGAGTCTTCAAAATGATTTTTAAAAGTTAGAGCGGATCCCAAAACTCATTTTTATATTTAAGATCCTCCTTTCGAAGGGGATTTAAATACTCGCTCAAAACCTGAGGGATCCGGCTCTGTGGTGTATTTTATATTCGCAACAAGGTTGCTGTTGGGATAAAAGAGTTTATGATTACTTACCCCACACTCGGGAAGTAAAATTCTTGGAACAAGTTAATCTATTAACAGGGACCGCCTGGGAAATATCAGTGAGTTTTCCTTTCCAACTAGATACGACTTCTTGGTGGAGCCGTATCAACAAGTTTCTACTTGGGGAAAGGGGGGACGAGCTTTACGTTTCAGAGTCATGGATTTCATCTGAACTAGGAGTGGCGTAAGTGGTCGAGTGGCGCCGGCCCAGCCTTATTATATTGGCCCAAATGGCCTGGAAGTTCCGCTAAGACGGTCCATTCCTTAAGAGTCCAGGGTTCGGTTGACAAGTAAATCTGACTGTTCTCCTCTACATGTAGAAAATGGTGGAGTTGCACTACTGCGACTGATCATCGTAAGTGGTCTTCCTGGCTCGGCAAACTCCCGTAATGAGTTCATCATCCAGTTGGATATTTCTGCAACACTACCCGGAGCATTTCGATCGAAAGGCTACGGATGGGTGATTTCTGAAGCATTGATAAAGTCAAACAGTTATAATGGTGTTTCCATCAAATGAAGTATCTCGTAACTTCATTTCCTTTAAACAATATTTCAAAGATTGAATCTAGTCAAGTCTTATTTGTAGTCTCATTTATATAATGAACCTTCGAAAACTTATTATACTTTGAACAGTGGTAGTTCAAGTGGATTTCTAAAATGGTATAAGTATAGTGAAGTAATTGGTAACTTCATCTTCCTTTAAGCTTATATCCAGTAAGTAATTACCTTACACTTGATAAAGGTTTCCAGTAAGTTATCCATTTAGATACTTGCATTATTGTTTACACTATATATTATCTTGCGAGCTGTAATGCTCACTCTTGCTTCATTTCTTCATCACACAACAACAGTTAGGAAAGATGGCCAGACTCAAATAGACCCGACGCAAGCGCATGGGAAGCGTCTCGCGTCTTCCCGTTGAAATCATAGCTGCTATAGCCGCAGAGGTAGATCTATTTGTAGATCAGGCATTCTACTTTTGGGAATCAATTATGTATAATTATAACTTGTGGCAGATAATGGAAATTAACTGTAAACTTATCAAGTAATCATTTTGGGTTGTAATAACTTTTAAATTATGGATTCAAGGACTTGTACTTATTTTAATTTCATCTCTAAGACTATAACGAGTTGTGGTGTGTGTGTTATTGTGGGGTCACAGCATGAGGTTATTTATTGTTAATTAAGTTAAGTGATATTTATGGAAAGAAAGACCGTGATGACCCGGATCCCCGACCCCAGATCTGGGGGTGTTACAGAAATGGTATCAGAGCTAAGCGTTATAAACCTCAGAGATGATGCGACGATATAATAATAAACTCACAAAGATAAAAAGAACTCTTACCAAGTTCATAGTCGGACTACTTAAAGTAGCACTGACAGTTAAAACCCATACGGGAACCCTTATGAGTATCATTATAGTAACTAGCTCGTTTAATGTGTAGAAAGATGAGATAGAGGACCCAGAGATGTTTGAGCGTGAGCATGATGAGGCACTGCTAGATGCCAAGGATCAGGAGGAGCCTGAGATGGAGGAGGAGGAGGAGGAGGACCCCTCAGAGGAGTCAGATATGGAGGTTATTGCGATTTCAGATGAGGAGGACCCGGATGAGGTCCCAGTAGCTGAGGAGCATATCGGAGCTATGGTAGAGTACATTGGTACCCCTTTACCCTAACTTCCAGTGGTCAGAGCTCCTACCCCTCCACCACTATCTTGGAGACCCTATGATGACAGCTCTGAGACCCATACTCCCGAGCCTAGGCAGACCGAGGAGGCACACCCAGTGGCTCCGGATTTACCACCTCTCGACCCTGGCCATAGGCAGTCTTTGTTAGCTCACGGATATGTTCAGGATGTTCTGAGGACTCGAGTGGCTGTTGCTGAGGCCCGGCTGGATGAGGTCAAGAGGGAGTTGCATACGGAGAGGGTTGGTAGGCGTGCCCGAGCTCATGAGGCTAGAGCTACCATACCCCGATCCTTGAGGAGGGAGCTGACGGGGATAGAGCTCATGGCCGGCGCGAGACTCCGATCACTCCAGGGCGACAGGCATGGCAGGATCTCTAGGAGGCAGGCTGACTACATTTTCCGTCGTGTGATGGAAAGAGTGTGGGAGCTGACCCGCTCCGGTGTTTGATTCTGGATTAGTGAGGTGGTAGTCTAGTCATCTAGTTAGTCGAGGCCATAGTAAGAACCAATTTTCCGGGATAGTTGACTTGTATATAGTATCCCTTTCTCTGACTAGACAGATAGACTCATGTATTTCACTTTTGGGCAGATGGCTGTAGAACTGTTGTACTTTTGACAAGATCAAACTATGTATTTCTCGTATTTTGTATATATTTGTTTCCTTTCAGTTCAGTTCTTTAAGTGATGAGGTCACTATCTTTATCGTTGTTATTATTGCACTTCTTATTAGAACTGTCATAATATAATAGAATTGTGAGATACATTCTCCCCATTATAGAAACTGTGCAAGGCACAATATTATGTATGATTGTGACCTAACGTTGAATTTTCCTAAAAAAAAAATTATCAGTATCATGCCGCCAAGAAGGATTGGAACTAGGGCAAACCCTGGGTTTGAGGACCAGGGAAGCCATAACCAGGATGGTAGGAACCAAGAACACAGCGAAGAGGAAGATGAGGATTATGTTGAACAGTATGACTCCCTGTATGAAGAGGAGGAGGAAACATTTGATGTTGAAGGATTTGAGATAGAGGCTGAAGAAGGAGAAACTGAGGTTGAGCAACCAATACCAAACCCATACATGGATCCCATGGGATAGTTCATGCAACTACTAAGGCAGAACTTGGAATGTCAACCCAAGCCACCCCCTCAAGGAAATAACACTGTTGTGGAAAACTCTTTCAGGGCTTTCAAGTCCCTTAAGCCCCCTGAGTTCCGCGGATCAGCCGACCCAGTTGAGGCAAGGGCATGGCTGAAAGAAATGGAGAAATCCTTTGAGATTCTGAGTACCGATGAGGCACAGAAGACTGTATTTTCTACCTACCTTCTAAAAGGAGAGGCCAACTACTGGTGGGAGGCCAAGAAAAACATGGAGACAGATGCTATCATAACCTGGGAGAGGTTCAGTCAGTTGTTTTTGGGAAAATATTTCCCAAGGTTTATGGAAAACCAGATGGAGCTCAAGTTCTTGGAGCTAAAGCAGTATAACTTGTCTGTTGCAGAGTACGAAGCAAAATTTACTGAGTTATCAAGGTTTGTGCCGGAATTTGTGAGCACCGAGGAAAAGAAAGCTAGGAGGTTTCAGCAGGGACTGAAATCGTGGATTCAGAATAGGGTGGCAATCCTTGAGCTTACCGATTATGCCACTCTGGTGCAAAAGGCAACAATTGCAGAAGCCGGAAGTGAACAGATGCAGAAGGAAAGAGAGAAGAAAGGAATAAAGAGGAAAAGTATGAGCATGGGCGGAGGTCCCGCAAGAGGGAGCCTCCCAACTAGATTTAATCGAGGAGCAGTGTCCCTACCGGGAAGGAGTACTGGGTTTAAGCGGCCCGTGAGTGTGAATGTGAGCCAGAGTGGCCAGAAGTCAAGAATGTCCTATTCCAACCAGTCTCGACCCCCATTTCCAGCCTGTAAAACTTGTGGAAGGATGCATTCTGGGGAGTGTAAAAGAAAGCCAGTAACCTGCTTTAAGTGTGTTCAAGTGGGCCACTAATCCCATAAGTGCCCTTCGTCAGCCCCTGCCGTCATTCCAACCACCACTTGTCATCAGTGTGGACGCCCGTGTCATTGGAAGAGGGAATGCCCAATGAACAAACCAGCAGCTTCAGGAGCAAGCAAAGTTGCTTCTAATAAGCCACCTACTGCGAGGACTTTCAACATGACAGTCCAAGATGCTATGAAAGACTCAGATGCGATAGCAGGTACCCTTTCTCTAAATTCAGTCAGTGCAAATGTTTTATTTGATTCTGGAGCGACTAAATCTTTTATATCAAAGGAATTTGCGCATAAATTAAGACTTAAGGCTGAACCCTTGATAGAACCCTTACAAGTAGAAATAGCCAACCATGAAATTATTCCTGTTAACCAGATTCACCCCGCCTGTGAGTTAGGCATAGGGGAACAATCTTTTAGTGTTGATCTGATTCCTTTTAAATTAGGGGAGTTTGATGTAATTTTGGGAATGCACTGGCTATCTAGCAATGATGCTCAGATAGACTGTAAGGGGAAGAAAGTTAAGTTGAATATCCCAGGAAAGAAAGAAGTCATATTTAGAGGAAAGAGGCAGACGCAAAAATTTTTGACCATGGCCTAGGCCAATAAGATGCTACGAAAAGGAAATGAGGCTTACCTAGCCTATGTGGTGGACACACAGAAGGAGGTGCCCAACTTGCAAGATATTCCTGTAGTCAACGAATTTGAAGATGTATTTCCACAAGACCTTCCGGGATTACCACCTAATAGAATGATTGAATTCACTATTGAAATGGCCCCAGGGACGGCGCCAGTTTCAAAGGCACCTTACCGGTTAGCCCCATTAGAAATGAAGGAATTAGCTACCCAATTACAGGAACTTTTGGATAAGGGTATGATAAGACCCACTGTGTCTCCGGGGGGGGGGCACCAGTGTTATTTGTTAAGAAGAAAGATGGGAGCATGAGGCTGTGCATTGACTACCGAGAGTTGAACAAGCTAACCATAAAGAACAGGTACCCGTTACCCAAAATAGACGATCTGTTTGATCAACTAAAGGATGTTGTTTACTTTTCCAAGATTGACCTGAGAACTGGATATCACCAACTAAAGATTAAACCCGAAGATATTCCCAAGACCGCGTTCCGTACCAGATATGGGCACTATGAGTTCTTGGTAATGTCCTTTGGATTAACCAACACCCCAACGGCTTTCATGGATTTAATGAACAGCGTATTCAAGAAGTACTTGGACAAGTGTGTGATAGTTTTTATCGATGATATATTAATCTACTCAAGGACCAAGGCAAAACATGCAGAGCATTTGAGGATAGCTCTAGGAATACTCAGAGAGGAATAGTTATTTGCCAAATTCTCGATGTGTGAATTCTGGCGGAATGAAGTACAGTTTTTAGGACATGTGATCAATAAAGAAGGAGTATTGGTTAACCCCTCCAAGATAGAGGCGGTCTCAAATTGGGAAAGGCCAACCACACCCACAGAGGTAAGGAGTTTCGTAGGATTGGACGGCTACTATCGTAGATTTGTACAGGACTTTACGAAGATCGCAGCCCCTTTGACAGGACTTACTCGTAAGACAGAGAAGTTTGAATGGACAGATAAATGCGAGAACAGTTTTCAAGAATTAAAGAAAAGGTTGGTAACGGCCCCGGTGTTGGCATTGCCAGACGAAAAAGGAGATTTTGTGATATATAGTGACGCGTCGCACAAGGGATTAAGGTGTGTGCTTATGCAGCACGGTAAGGTGATTGCGTATGCGTCGAGACAACTGAAGGAATACGAGATTAGATATCCTACTCATGACCTTGAGCTCGCGGCAATAGTTTTTGCCTTAAAAATTTGGAGGCACTACTTGTATGGAGAGAAGTGCGAGATTTTCACAGACCATAAGAGCCTCAAGTACATATTTACGCAGAATTAGCTCAACATGCGCTAGAGGAGATGGTTAGAACTAATCAAGGACTATAATTGTGAGATTCTCTATCATCCAGGGAAAGCCAATGTGGTGGCTGACGCCCTTAGCAGGAAGGAAAGACTCAAAATGATAATAACTTCGGAGGAATTGATAAGGGATTTCGAGAGAATGGAAATAGAAGTAAAGGTAACCGGAGCCGGAACTGAAAAGCTGTTTGAGATCTCGATGCAGCCAAAGTTATTGGAAAAGATTAGATTGTGCCAAGAGAAAGTAATGAATGAAGGCAGATAGTCAATGACTGGAGAAGAGATCCATACTGAGAGAGATGATAAGGGAATAATGAGGTATTCCTACAGGATTTGGGTTCCGAATGTTCAAGAGCTTAAAGACGAGATATTGGATGAAAGCCATAGTTCAAGGTATTCCATTCACCCAGGGAGCACCAAGATGTATAGGGATTTGATGGAGTATTACTGGTGGCCCAACATGAAGAGGGATGTAGCAGAATGGGTAAGCACATGTTTGACTTGCCAAAGAGTAAAGGCGGAACACCAGAGACCCAGTGGACTTTTACGACCCCTGGAGATTCCTGAATGGAAATGGGAACAGATAGCCATGGATTTTGTTATCGGCTTACCAAAGATGAAAGCCAATCATGATGCAATATGGGAAATTATAGACCGACTGACAAAGTCAGCTCATTTCATTCCTATCAATGAGAGATACACGGTCGATAGACTGGTGGACATTTACCTTAAGAAAATAGTGACGCGACGTGGAGTCCCAGCGTCCATGGTCTCAGACCGAGACCCCAGGTTCAACTCCAGATTTTGGAGGAGCTTTCAAGAATATGCGGGGACCAAATTAAATATGAGTACCGCTTACCATCCCCAAACGGATGGGCAAAGTGAAAGGACCATCCAAACACTAGAGGATATGTTGAGAGTCTTAGCAATAGACTTTAAAGGAAGTTGGGATGATCACTTGCTGTTGATCGAGTTTCTTATAACAATAGCTTTCATGCCAGCATCGGAATGCCACCTTATGAGGCCCTGTATGGAAGAAGGTGTCGATCTCCCTTATATTGGGATGAAGTGGGGGAGCGAAAGATGCTCAGACCCGAAGTGGTCCAAAGGACCAAGGACATAGTGGATCTCATCAGAGGACGGCTAGTAGCAGCCCAAGACAGACAGAAGAAATATGCAGACCTAGCCCGAAAGGACAAGGAGTATGAAGTAGGGGACTTAGTACTGCTAAAAGTATCCCCTTGGAAGGGATTAATGAGGTTCGGAAAGAAAGGGAAACTAATCCCAAGATACATTGGACCTTTTGAGATACTAAGATGGATTGGGAAGTTAGCTTACGAGCTAGCCTTACCCCCGAACCTACAACAAGTTCATAATGTGTTCCATGTGCTAATGCTAAGGAAGTATCATCGGGATGCCAGACACATAGTGGAGTACGAGCAGGTGGATATGTAATCAGATCTGACTTACGTGGAGAAACCAGTAAAGATTATAGATAAGAAGGAACAGGTGCTTCGGAACAAAGTGATCAAGCTAGTCAGAGTGCTATGACAGAATCATAATGTGGAGGAATCAACTTGGGAACTAGAGAGCGCAATGCTAGAAAAGTACCCCCAATTGTTTTCTATCTGATTCCGGGACAGAATCCTTTTAAGGAGGGGAGAATGTAATAACCCCAAAAATTTTGAACTTTTTGTAACCCTTACGAATAGTGATTTTGCTAATTATGCTGAATAAGAAAACTTTTCATGCCACACTCTGTAGAGTTTCTTTTATTGTTATTTTGAGATCTTATTAGTACTCTATATGGTATATAAGTGTATGTAAAGATCGTCAGAATCCAAATTCGAACACTATGATTTTTCCCGAAAATCCACCAGATACAGAAAGAATTGAGTATAAGGTAACATGATAAAAAGGATTTAAATTCAAGGATTATAAGAGAGGATCATAAAAGGAATATAATTTAATAAGAAAGGTTAGTGGATCCCGGGTATGATCCCTCAAACGATAAACGGGAACGAAAGTTAAGCGAACCGTATAACAGATCAGCGGTCATTAGCCAAGTAATTAGGAGTTAATCAAAGAGGTTAGTGGATGATGATGTCATCACACCAACAAGAGGAATACAAGTGTAACAATATGACATAAGTAAATGACATAAGCATGACCAAATGGGAAGGGTTGGTTGGTTGATTGTGAGCCACACAATTTTTACCATGGTAAAAGGTTAATTAACAAGCAAAAAAGGAAGGAACCAAGCCAACGATTATCGTAACACAAAAAAATAAAGAAGCTCACTTTGTTCCTCAAGAACAAAGCTCTTGGCCCTTCTTCTTTTTCAAAGAAAAGAAAATCCATATTCAAGTTCCAAGCTTTGATAATTAGTGAGGTAATTATCCAAGGTTCCTTGTACATAGATATAGATATCCTATGAATCTAAGCTTCCATTTACTTCACAATCTCTTCCAATAATTCATGGAAGAAGAGAGTGAATAGTGTTTTCAAGAACTTGAAATTTTGATCTTGTGTTTTTGTTTAGATAAAGCTTTAGTAAGGATTTCGAAGGGTTGTTTCAAGCTCCTTAGTTACTCCTACTCACCAAGGAAGGTATAATCTCATACCCTAGCCATACTTATGATTATTTAGAGCTTTTAATGCTTGGTTTAGTTCTTGGGAAGTATGATCCATGTATATTTAGAGTTGGGTTGGATTTATAATGAGTTTGGAGTTGAAAATCTTGATTATTGATTAATGAACTTAAGAATAAGCTTTTAGTTCATGATTGAGAGTAGTATAAATTAGAAATCTTGAGATGTTGGGGCTGTTGTAGTAGAGTATGGATGGAGTTTGGTTGTAGTAATGATTGTGGGTTGATTGTGGATTGATTTGGAGTGGTACAAATTTGGTAATCTCGTAAACATAGCCGTCGTAATGCCCGATTTACCTTAGACTGCTTTTGTTCTTAACATCAGGACCCGTAAACTCACTATTAGGTTTTTACTATTGCCATGATGAGATATTTCATGGTACGTGCTTCGTTTTGATATGTGGTTCGCTTGAATCCGATGTATGGTTTAGGAGAAACGACCGTTTTAAGTAACGGCATTTCGCGACCGAACTATTACCCCTCGTCTTACTTTGAAACCTTGGTTAAGGCCTTTAAATGACTAATTGGGGTATGACACAATTATGTAAAGTGGGTTAGGAAGTTGGTAAGGTACTCGCAAAAGAATCGCCTTAAAATTCTTAATGGTTAATTTTTTAAAAATGGTGGAGCCGAGGGTACTCGTGTGACTTAAGTGAATCGTTAAGCGCAAAAGCGAACGTTAGGGTCTAATTGGTTAAAGTATAGATTCTTAAGCGACTTTGGTTTAATTCCAACTTATATGATGTTTATAGGTTACCAGACTCATCCCAGGCCTTTTATCGCCCCCAGTGGCTCAGGCAAGTTTTCTACCCGTTATACTGTTGTTCTGATTATATATGTATATGCATTATCTTGTGATAGATGCAGGATGGTTATTAGCAAATCTTGCGATATATTGGAGCATGCTGATATGGTTTATATGCATGCCTGTTTCGTAATCTTAATATCTAATTGTTGATTCAAATGCTTATAAGTTGCATAATACCTATGCTAGAGATAAGCAGTAGTTGCGTATACCCCTTGTATAGGGGACTCAAAGGTGAACATTTTCTAAACCGGGATTCGATGTTCCCAAGTATAATTTATATATATATATATATATTTATATATATATATATATGAATAGTTTTCAAAACTATTATTCGAATAAGGTTTATTCGATAACTTTATTTTACTTAATGAATATTATTTTGAATATTCATTCGAGGGCTTATGACTCCGCTTATTTTATTTAATGAATATTATTTTGAATATTCATTCGAGGACTTATGACACCGTTATTTTATTTAATGAATATTATTTTGAATATTCCTTCGAGGACTTATGACCCCGCTTATTTTATTTAATGAATATTATTTTGAATATTCATTCGAGGACTTATAACTCCGCTTATTTTATTAAATAATATTCTTTATTTTATTAAAAAAAAATGTTCGATAGTCAAACTTATTTTGGATTATTCAAATAAAGATCGTACTTTCGTATAAGTATATCTTTGGTCATTTATTATTCATTTCAAGTATAAGTTTTAAAACTTCTACTTCAATTATTTTTATAAGGATTATCCTTTATGGGAATATTATTTAAATAATAATATTCAAATATTTTCTAATATATCGGGACTGATTTATTTCATTAAATCAGCATTACTCCAAACATTCTTAAAATTGTTTTCGAATCTTCAAAATGATTTTTAAAAGTTAGAGCGGATCCCAAAACTCATTTTTATATTTAAGATCCTCCTTTCGAAGGGGATTTAAATACTCGCTCAAAACCTGAGGGATCCGGCTCTGTGGTGTATTTTATATTCGCAACAAGGTTGATGTTTGGATAAAAAAGTTTTTGATTACTTACCCAACACTCGGGAAGTAAAATTCTTGGAACAAGTTAATCCATTAACAGGCACCGCCTGGGAAATATCGGTTAGTTTTCCTTTCGAACTAGATACGACTTCTTGGTGGAGCCGTATCAACAAGTTTCTACTTGGGGAAAGGGGGGACGAGCTTTATGTTTCAGAGTCATAGATTTAATCTGAACTAGGAGTGACGTAAGTGGTCAAGTGGCGCCGGCCCAGCCTTATTATATTGGCCCAAATGGCCTGGAAGTTCCGCTAAGACGGTGCATTCCTTAGGAGTCCAGGGTTCGGTTGACAAGTAAATCCAACTGTTCTCCTCTACATGTAGAAAATGGTGGGGTTGCACTGACTGATCGTCGTAAGTGGTCTTCCTGGCACGGCAAACTCCCGTAATGAGTTCATCATCCAGTTGGATATTTCTGCAACACTACCCGGAGCATTTCGATCGAAAGGCTACGGATGGATGATTGCTGAAGCATTGATAGGTTCAAACAGTTATAATGGTGTTTCCATCAAATGAAGTATCTCGTAACTTCATTTCCTTTAAACAATGTTTCAAAGATTGAATCTAGTCAAGTCTTATATTGTAGTCTCATTTATATAATGGACCTTCGAAAACTTATTATACTTTGAACAGTGGTAGTTCAAGTGGATTTCTAAAATGGTATAAGTATAGTGAAGTAATTGGTAACTTCATCTTCCTTTAAGCTTATATCCAGTAAGTAATTACCTTACACTTGATAAAGGTTTCCAGTAAGTTATCCATTTAGATACTTGCATTATTGTTTACACTATATATTATCTTGCGAGCTGTAATGCTCTCTCTTGCTTCATTTCTTCATCACACAACAACAGTTAGGAAAGATGGCAAGACCCAAGCAGACCCAGCGCAAGCGCGTGGGAAGCGTCCCGCGTATTCCCGTTGATATCGTAGCTAATATAGCTGCAGAGGTAGATCTATTTGTAGATCAGGCATTCTACTTTTGGGAATCAATTATGTATAATTATAACTTGTGGCAGATAATGGTAATTAACTGTAAACTTATCAAGTAATCATTTTAGGTTGTAATAACTTTTAAATTATGGATTCAAGGACTTGTACCTATTTCAATTTCATCTCTGAGACTATAACGGGTTGTGGTGTGTGTGTTATTGTGGGGTCACAGCATGAGGTTATTTATTATTAATTAATTTAAGTGATATTTATGGAAAAAAAGACCGTGATGACCCGGATCCCCGACCCCGGATCTGGGGGTGTTACATTGATCTATTTGGTCCAGTCAATGTCATGTATATTGCAAAGAAGAAATATGCTATGGTTATAGTGGATGAGTTCACAAGGTACACTTGGGTGTATTTCTTGCACAAAAAGAATGAAACTGCATCTACTCTAACTGATCATGTCAGACAGTTGGATAAATTGGTCAAAGATTCTATTAAAATCATAAGAAGTGATAATGGCACTGAGTTCAAGAATTCAATCATGGAAGAGTTCTGCAAAGAGCATGGAATTAAGCAGGAATTTTTCTGCACCTGGAACTCCACAGCAAAATGGAGTTGTAGAAAGAAAGAACAGGACTCTCATTGAAGCTGCACGAACTATGCTTGATGAAGCAAAGCTACCAACCTACTTTTGGGCTGAAGCTGTGTAGAATGCTTATTTTACATAGAATGCTACACTCTTTCACAAGCATGGAAAAATACCATATGAGATGGTAAAGAAAAAGAAGCCAAATCTGAAATACTTTCATGTATTTGGTTGCAAGTGTTTTGTTCTTAAAACTCATCCTGAACAGCTGTCAAAATTTGATCTAAAAGCTGATGAAGGAATTTTTGTTGGAATCCACTTTCCACAGAAGCCTTCAAAGTCTACAATTTAAAAACAAGGGTTGTTATGGAATCTATCAATGTATCTTCTGATGATAAGAAGATTACTGGACTTGAAGATTTCAATGATCATGATCAGCTGAGATTTGAAAATGAAGATTTAAATTCTGATTCTGTAAATTCTGATGACTTAAATCCTGTTCCTGTAAGTTCTGACGAGTTAAGTTCTGATGTCGTTGAAACTGTGGTAACTACTCCAAGGGAAAATGCACCTGTCCAGGGGGAGCAAGCTAATGATCCTACCACATCTCAAGAAGCATCAGAACCTATCACTGGCTCTTCAAGTTCTGATTTATCAAGTTCTGATGAACCAAATTCTGATAATTCTGCAAACTCTGATTCTTCAAATCCTGAAGGATCCAACTCAAATTCTGAAGTCTCAGAGAGAATAACTACAGGGGGAGTATCAGAAAATGCTGATGGAGACAGCATGGATCATGGGGGAGGATCCAGTTTTAGAAATCAACTTCCATCTGCAAGGAAGTGGACTAAATCACATACACCTGACTTAATAATTGGAGATCCTAAAGCAGGTGTCAGAACTAGAACTGCAACATCAAATGAATGTCTCTATCATTCTTTTCTATCTCAGACTGAACCAAAGAAAGTGGATGAAGCTCTTCAAGATGCTGATTGGGTGCAAGCAATGCAGGAAGAGTTAAATGAATTTGAAAGAAATAAAGTTTGGACCCTAGTGCCAAGACCAAAGAACAGATCAATTGTTGGCACAAAATCGGTGTTCAGAAACAAAACTAACAGTGATGGCATAATTACAAGAAACAAAGCAAGGCTGGTTGCTAAAGGTTACTCTCAACAGGAGGGTATTGATTATGACGAAACATTTGCACCAGTTGCTAGATTGGAAGCCATAAGAATCTTTTTGGCTTATGCTGCTCACAAAAAGTTTAAAGTCTTCCAAATGGATGTGAAAAGTGCTTTTCTCAATGGAGAATTGGAAGAAGAGGTATATGTTGAACAACCTCCAGGCTTTGTAGATTCAAAATTTCCAAATCATGTCTATAGGCTTGATAAAGCACTTTATGGCCTTAAGTAAGCTCCAAGAGCATGGTATGAGACTTTAGCTCAATTCCTTCGGGAAAGTGGATTTCACAGAGGTACAATTGATAAAACACTATTCTACCTCAACCATGGAAAGGACTAACTTTTGGTACAGATATATGTTGATGATATCATATTTGGTTCTACAAATGCCAAACTATGTGAAAGGTTTGCAAAGCTAATGCAGTCAAGATATCAAATGAGTATGATGGGAGAACTTAGCTATTTTCCGGGGCTTCAAGTCAAGCAAAATGAAGAAGGTGCTTTTATCAATCAATCGAAGTACACCAAAAATTTACTGAAGAAATTTGGAATACAAGACAGTTCAACTGCATCCACTCCCATGGCCACTGCAACCAAGTTAGATAAAGATACTGGTTCATCAGTATATATTGCTAACTACAGAGGTATGATTGGCTCTTTACTCTATTTAACTGCAAGTAGACATGATATCATGTATGCTACCTGTCTTTGTTCAAGATTTCAGGCTGATCCAAGAGAACCTCATCTAATAGCTCTGGGATTGTGGTATCCTAGAGAATCATATTTTAAGCTAATAGGTTACTCAGATCCAGATTTTGCAGGATGCAAAATAGAAGGAAAAGCACTAGTGGAAGCTTCCAATTTCTTGGAGGCAGATTGGTTTCTTGGTTTACCAAGAAATAGAAATCAATTTCTACATCAACTGCAGAAGCAGAATATATTGCTGCAGGAAGCTGTTGTGCATAGATTGTATGAATGAAGAATCAGTTACTGGACTATGGGTTAGAATTTTCTAAAATACCTATTTACTGTGATAATCAAAGTGCTATTGCTATGACAGGTAATCCAGTTCAACACTCAATGACAAAGCACATCAGCATTAGGTACCATTTCATAAGGGAATATGTGATGGAAGGTACAGTAGAATTGCATTTTGTTCTAAAAGATCAACAACTAGCAGATATCTTCACAAAACCACTATGTGAAGCTACTTTTACAAGACTGGTAAATGAACTTGGAATGGTTTCAAGTTCTTTCTCTAAATCTGCTTAGTTTTTGTTCTCATGCATCAGTCTTTATTATCAGTGTTTACAGATTGTCTTATCTTTATGTAATCTGTGCTTAAATTGTAATACATTAAATATTGATTGTTATCTGATGTGGATCTATATACTCTGATAGTGTTTTGAATGTTCTGTGACTATTCAATCCAATAAGGATAACTATGATAGATGCTAACCTAGTAGTTTTTAACATACTAGAAATCCCATGTTTGAATTAGTTGTTTATGTGGAAATTCATTAACACATGCAAATTCTGATGTTGAGCTTAGTCAAATTTACTTTGTGTATCTTATTACTAAGTCACAAACTAGATTCTTGCTTCTTAGTTGTCAAATTCTGATGTCATTAAATCTTAAGGATGAACCACTTGCTTGATAAGCCTGACTTATCTGAAGAAAAGAAAAGAAAAGAAAATTGAAGTCAGGTACTCCATTGAGATCTAGAGTAAATATGTGGAAGGGAAGACCCAAGTGCATTGCTGGTATTAAGCAATATGTATTATAAAAGAAAATAAATTTTTCTTCGTGACTTTTCACATTCTCTGATTATTGGAGAAATACTCTAATAATAGCATAGATTCTGATAGCAGTTGTGACTCACTTACACTGAGAAGCCACTGTAAAAAGGAATTTTAAAAGATGCATAAAATGAGCACAAACAGTTGAGGTAGATTCTTGCATAAATTTATGCTATAGTAGACTTCATTATTAATGACAGATTTTAAGCACTTTTCTTAGTTATGCCTTATTTCTAAGATGTACTGAAGTTTATCAGACTTTAATCTTTATCTGATATTTTGCTAATGCACACACTTTCACTCCATATGAATAATGAAAATTACTGTGGTGATTAAGTTGTTTTTGACAAACAGTTAAGTGTCATTTGCATAAATTCTGAGGACAAGTTCTGATGGAAGTTGATGCTTAAACTCTGAAGAAACAAGTCAGTATTTGTATGAAGAATCACAGAAACAAACATTCACTTTTTGAGTACAGGAGCCATGTTCTGATGACCGTTAAAATATGATAATAGTCAAGTTCTGATATTAAATCCTGATGCAAACTCTGATGCTTACATGGCATTATTTATTTACTTGACTTATTTATGGTAAAAACTGTAACGGTCATATTTTATTAGAATATAATTAGGTGAGTTAAAAACAGCCATAATCATTTAGTAAGTGGGAAGCGTGTTTTCCTTGAAATACTGCATGTGCACATTTATTACTGCTTATTACCCGTGCCCACTAATAATGTTTTGACTAATGATATGTTGCCAGGTGTCTAAAGTCTGTTCTGCTTCAATCATAAAAGTTGTCAAATAGAGAGTATATATATGGGAGTTAAAAGATTTTATAATCTTTTACCTACTTTTGTTTCTCTAATCTCTCTTATTCTCTCTCTCACTAATATTTTGTGAAGCAATTTTCTTACAGGATTTTTATCAAACACCTTGTGTACACTCTATTTTCTCTTTTATTTTTACAGAAATGGCACCCAAAGATATTATTTTCAATGGAGCTAAGTTTGTTCCTAACAACTACTTGGCTATACTAAGCAAGGATGAAACCCAATCAGAACTTCACTTCATCCAAGACTTTTTGCCTCGAAGTGAAATAGGCTATGCACTGACCCAACCTGAAGCAATCTCAGGGACTCAGGTGCTGGAGTTCTAGAGGTCAGGAGTTTATGATGATGGTGGTGCTAATGGATCCCCAAGCATTATATTTACAAAAGGGGAGGATGCCCATGTGGTGACTTTGGCCACATTTCGACAAACACTATAATTGCCAGAAAACTGCACTTATTCAATAGTTGAGGAGCCAGCTCTTCAACAACTAATGGCCAATCTGGGCTATGAGAAAACTTTGGCAAATTGTAATAACCCCAATTTTTGGGAAATTTTGAAACCCTTATGAATAGTGTTTTTGCTGAATGAAAAAAAAAACTTTTCATGCCACACTATTTAGGGGTTCTGATATGGATATTCTGAGATTTTATTAGTACTTTATATGGGATATAAGTGTATGTAAAGATCGTCAGAATCCAAATCCGAACACTTTGATTTTTCCCGGAAATCCAATAGATACGGAAAGAATTGAGTATAAGGTAACAGGATAAAAAGGATTTAAATTAAAGGATTATAAGAGAGGATCATAAAAGGAATACAATATATTGAGAAAGGTTAAGGGAACCTAAGTAATAAGATCCCGGGTATGATCCCTCAAACGATAAACGAAAACGAAAGTTAAGCGAACCGTATAACAGATCAGCGGTCATTAGGCAAACAATTAGGAAGTTAATCAAAGGGATTAGAGAGGATGATGTCACCCAACCAATGAGAAGAGGACAAGGATGGGAGGATGACATCATGAGGATGACACAAGCATGACATGGGAAGGAAGGAGATGTGGTGACTTTTTAACCACACAAACTCAAGGGCAACAAGGTAATTAACTAAAAACAAATCAAAATCTCATCCACCAAGCCAATCATTTCATTTTTCATCAAACAAAACACAAAAATCTCTTTCTTCCCAAGCTAGCTCTCGGCCCATTTCTTAAAAATTGAAGATCCAAGCTCCACCACTTACTATTTAGCAAGGTAATTATCTAAGCTTCCCCATGGATAGTTACATACTTCCTATAAGTTTAAGTTCTAATTCCAAGCCAATCTTTTTCTATAAATCATGAAAGAAGATGGTGAATAGTGTTTTTCAAGAACTAAAATTTGTGTTCTTGAAGTTTTGTTTAGATTAAGCTTGGATAAGGACTTTAAGGGTGATTCCAAGCCATTCTCTTGATTCTCCACTCTCTAAGGAAGGTATAAACTACAAACCCTAGCTTTAGTTTTGAGTAATTAGGATTGAATGTGTTTGATATAGCATATGTGAAGCATGATGCTTGATTGGTTGAAGTTTGGTTGAGTTTGTAGAGATTAGTTGGTTTTGTTGCATTGTTGGAGTTGTAAATCTTGGTAATTAGTTAAAGAACCTAAGTAAAGCTTTTAGTTCATGTGGGGAATAAGTATAAATGGTTAATGTGGATTTGTTGGGGCTGTTATGATGTGGTTTGGAGGGATATTGGTTGTATGATTGATTTGGGGTTGATTTGTGGTTGGTTTTGAATGGTTTAAAATTGGGAAAACGCGTAAACATAGCCGTCGTAACGTCTGATTTTCTTTAGACTGTTTTTGTGCATAACATTAGGACCCGAGAACCCCCTGCTAGATTTTGACCATTGCCATGTTTAGATAGTTCATATTACGAGCTTCGTTTTGATATGTAGTTCGTTCGATTCCGATGCACGGTTTAGGAGAAACGACCGTTTCAAGTAACGGCATTTCGCGAACGAAACTTTTTCCCTCGCCTTACTTTGAAACATAGGTTAAAGACCAAAAAGGGTTAATTAATGTATGAAACAATTATGGTAAGAGTGTTAGGCAGTTGGTAAGACACTCGCGAAGGAATCGCCTTAAAACTCGTAAAGGTTAAATTACTAAAAATGGTGGAGCCGAGGGTACTCGAGTGACTTAAGAGAATCAGTAAGCGCAAAACGAGCGTTAGAGTCTGAGTTGGTTAGAGTATAGATTTACAAGTGACTTTGGTTTAATTCCAACTTACTTGTTGTTTATAGGTTACCAGACTCGTCCCGAGCCATTCGTAACCCCCAGTCGCTCAGGCAAGTTTTCTACCCGTTATAACTGTTGTGGTGATGAATATATGTATTTGCATTATCTTGCGATACTTGCATGTTGGTTAATTAGCAAATGTTGTTATATATTGAAGCATGCTGCTATGGTATATATATATGCATGCCTGTTTCGCATTCTTTCCATATATATATATCTGTTGATTCAGTTGATAATACCTATGCTAGAGGATAACGGTAATTTGCATATACCCTTAGTACAGGGACCCAAAGGTGAAAATATTTTCTAAAACCGGGAGTCGAGGATCCCGAGTAGATTTTGTATATATGGATATAAATATATATATATATATATATATTTATACTTATATATATGTATGGTCATAGTTTTCAAAACTATTAATCGAATAAGGTTTATTCGATAACTTTAACTTTATTTTATTATTGAATATTATTTCGAATATTATTCGAAGGCGTATGACTCCTTTATATTAAATGAATATTATTTTGAATATTCATTCGAGGACTTATGACTCCTTTTATTTTATTAAATGTATATTATTTTGAATATTCATTCGAGGACTTATGACTCCTTTTATTTTATTATCTGAATATTATTTGAATATTCATTCGAGGGCTTATGACTCAGTTTATATTGTTAATGAATATTTTTGAATATTCATTTGAGGATCTATGACTCCGATTATTTGCTGAGATTTGTTCTTTATTTTATTAAAGAATAAGGTGTAAATAATCAAACTTATTTTCGATTATTCAAATAAAGATAGTACTTTCATATAAGTATATCTTTGGTTATTTAATACTCGTTTCAAGTATAAGTTTTAATACTTTTACTTCAATTATTTTTATAAAGATTATTATTTATGGGAATATTATTTAAATAATAATATTCAGTCATTTTCTAAATATTCTGGGGACTGATTTACTTCATTAAATCAGCTTTACTCCAAACACTCTATAAAGTGTTTTCGAGTCTTCAAAATGATTTTTAAAAGATAGAGCGGATCCCAAAACTCATTTTTATATTTAAGATCTTCCTTTTAAGGGGATTTAAATACTCGCTCAAAACCTGAGGGATCCGGCTCTGTGGTGTGTTTTATATTCGCAACAAGGTTGCTGTTTTGTTAAATGAATTGATTACTTACCCAACACTCGGGAAGTAAAATTCTTGGAACAAGTTAATCCATTAACAGGCATCGCCTGGGAAATATCGGTGAGTTTTCCTTTCCAACTAGATACGACTTCTTGGTGGAGCCGTATCAACAAGTTCTACTTGGGGAAAGGGGGAACGAGCTTTACGTTTCAGAGTCATGGATTTCATCTGAACTAGGAGTGGCGTAAGTGGCCGAGTAGCGTCGGCCCAGCCTTACTATATTGGCCCAAATGGCCTGGAAGTTCCGCTAAGGCGGTCCATTCCTTAGGAGTTCAGTGTTCGGTTGACAAGTAAATCCGACAGGTTCTCCTCTACATGTAGAAAATGGTGGGGTTGTACTACTACGACTGATCATCGTAAGTGGTCTTCCTGGCGGGGCAAACTCCCGTAATGAGTTCATCATCCAATTGGATAATTTCTGCAACACTACCCAGAGCAATTCGATAGAAAGGCTACGGTTGGGCGATTGTTGAGTGTTGGCAGGGTCAAGTTTTCAAAATGATGTTTACATGAAATGAAGTATCTCGTAACTTCATTTTATTTTGATGATATTTTAAAAGATTTAATCTATTCAAATCTGGTCTTGTAGTCTCATCTATGTGATGAACTTTTGAACTAATTATAACTTGAACGGTGGTAGTTCAAGTAGTATTTGGAAAAGATATAAGTATATTGGAGTATCTGGTAACTTCACCTTTTAAACTTATATCTAGTAAATGATTATCTTATGCATGACAAAGATTTTCAGAAAAACGTTGAGACAAGGTTAGATATATGAGATCACCTTGCAATGATATTTTTATACAGTTATACACTGGGACTTTGTGTATATTATGCATGGAAGAGGACTTCCAATATTTTGAAAAGTATATATATATATACTGAATATTTTGCGACTTCATCGCATTAAGATATCAAACTTGGTTCATTTCTTTTGACCAAGACTTTTATGAGTATTATGAGTAGGCTCATATATTGTTAATCATTATACATATTATTTTGGTGGGCTTGCTGCTCACCCTTGCTTTCTTCTTTCATCACACAACATCAGATAGACAAGATGAACAGGACCAAGCTCCCAATTCGCGAGCGGATAGGAAACATTCCGCAGTTTCCTATAGGCGTTGATGTCGCTGTAGCTGAGGTAGGAGCTACCAATAGGCTAGGCTTTCAACTTTTGATGTACCAGATTTATGTATATTTATGAATTGTAATAATGGCAAAGAAATGTAAATTTATTCAGAAAACCTTTTAAGGTGTATTGTCATATAATTGTGGAATAAAACGACTTGTGATTATTTTTGGATGTTCATCTCTGAGACTATAACGTGTGGTGTGTGTGTTTATTGTGGGGTCACAGTACAGAGTAGTTGAGTAATTATTAAGATTGGGTGTTATTAAGGGAAATGGAACTCGTGACAACCCGGATCCCCGACCCCGGATTTGGAGGTGTTACAGAAGTGGTATCAGAGCTAAGCGTTATAAACCTCAGAGATGATGGGACGTTAAGATAATAAGTTCACAAAGATAATAAGAACTCTTGCCAAGTTCATAGTCGGGCTACCTAACGTAGTACTGACAGTTAAAACCCTTATGGGAACCCTTATAAATATCGTAATAGGAGCGTAGTTCGTTATCGTATATGGTAGCGGGACTCCGAACCCTGAGGTTGAGGAGCAACAGCGCGATGATGTTTTATTACTAATTGGAGATCGGATTGTGGATCCGATAGAGTGTCCTAATGCAGGACCGGATGATGTTGATATTGAGGATGTAGCGGTTGAGGATGTTGTCCTAGAAGGGAGAGTTGTTGAGGAGGATCCCATGGAGGATCCTGACAAGATTGGATAAAGGACCACTGATGAATTGATGACCATGGTTAGGTCGACTACCAGAGGTAGGATTGGCCGGTCACTACAGGAGGTTCGTTCAAGTTGTAAAGATAGTAGCCCCTTTAACGCGGCTTACTCGTAAGACTGAGAAGTTCGAATGGACAGAGAAATGCGAGAACAGCTTTCAAGAACTGAAGCAGAGGTTGGTAATGGCCCCTATGCTGGCGTTGCCGGATGGAAAAAGGAGATTTTGTGATTTGTAAGTGACGCTTCGCATGAGGAATTAGGGTGATTCTTATATAGCACAGCAAGATAATCGCGTCTACGTCAAGACAATTAAGGGAATTTAAAATTCGATATCCCCACCCATGAGCTTGGGCTCGTGGCAATAGTTTTGCCCTAAAGATTGGAGGCACTACTTGTATGGAGAGAAGTGCGAGATTTACCTAAGCCATAAGTGCTCTAGTACATTTTCACGCAGAAAGAGCTCAACATGCGCCAAATGAGGTGGTTAGAGCTAATCAAGGATTACGATTATGAGATTCTTTATCATTCGGGGAAAGCCAATGTGGTGACTGATGCCCTTAGTAAAAAGGAGAGACTCTAGATGATAATGTCTTCGAGAGAGTTTATAAGAGTTTTTGAGAAAATGGAAATAGAAGTAAAGGTAACCGGAGCCGATACCGAAAAGCTGTTTGAGATTGCAATAGAGACCGAATTATTGGAAAAGAGCATATTATGCCAGAAAAAGGTGATGAATGAAGGTAGAGAGCCAACAAATAAATATGAGATTAATACCGAGAAAGATGATAAGGGAATAATGAGATATTCCTATAGAATTTGGGTTCCGAAAGTTCAAGAGCGTAAGGATGAGAACTTAGATGAGAGCCATAGTTTGAGGAATAAGATCTAGAGCAAACCCTGAACGTGATAGTCAGGGAGGTCGCCATCAAGATAGAAGGAACCCATGACATAATGGAGTGGAAAATGAGGATTTTAAATTAAAAGATGACCCCAATTATGGGGAGTAGGATGAAACATTTCATACTAAGGAAACAGAAAGTCGAGTAAGGAAAGGAGACCCGAGACGGTACTCCTATACGGCAATTCATGGACCTGTCTAGACAGAACTTAGACTATTATCCCCAACCACCACCTTGAGGAAACAATGCGATAGGAAATTCTTTCAGGACCTGTAAGTCTCTAAGCTCTCAGAGTTCCAAGGAACAGGTTGACCTAGTCGAGGCAAGAGCCTGGCTAAAGGAAATAGAGGAATCATTTGAGATTCTGAATGATTGACGAACCACAAAAGACTGTTTTGTCACTTACCCTCCTAAGAAATAGACCACCCGCTGGTGAAAGACCAAGGAAGGCACGGAGCAAGAGATTATAATAAACTGATTTAAGTCCAGTCAATTGTTCTCGGGAAAGTAATTCCAAAGATAAGGAGATAGTGTAAAAGCTTTAGAGCCAGAACAAAGGCAGACAAGTATGATAAATTATGAATCTAAGTTGTAAAAGTTGTCAAGATTCGTTCTGAGGACACGAATCCAGAATGACGGGATGTTTGAAATCAATGCTTATATTGTGATTGGTTTGTGAAATAATGATAAGAGAAAGGATAAATAATGAGACGCGGATAGACTGAGGAGACAAGGAAGTAAGAAATTAGGAAAATTTGGATGAAGGAAGTGACCTTCAAGAATGTGAAGTGTAAGACCTGTGGCTTGTTACCCAAAAAGGGAGACGCCAGGTATGGGAGGTATCCCAACATTGAGGTGACTGTTGAGATAAACAACAAAAGTAAATAAGGAATTATTAAGAAGAAGTTCATGTTAAACATGACCAATATCTTCCAGAACATCCATGTTATCATTACCAAATCAGGAAAGAAAAGCGGATGACCATTGTTATCTTTTGGAGGCCATATGGATTGACCTCAATTTGAATAAGGATGCTATTATGAAGTTAGGTATAGACTATCGAGGTGGGAATGATGAATAAGATAATCTATCAAGGATATATGACTTGATTTATCCATGGAAGGATGCAGGTACCTTTTAAAGGTGGAATTAAGGATAGAACATTGGTAACTTAAAATGAATCCTAGGGGACTGCATAAAGGTTGGCATGTCACCCTTAATAGGGACAGTATGAGTTTTGACAGTATGATTGGGAAAGGGTTAAGGTAACAACAACCTTTAAGAATCAGTGGAGAAATTTTTCAGAAGAATATAGACAATGGTTCTAGTATTAGTAAATGGTATTGTGATATGCCCTGTATCTAGGGAATACAGGAGGAACGATTGAAGGATAACCTTAGAGGTTTTACAAGGAGAAAGGTAATATTCAAAATTCTCAAGAATAGAAATGTTGATAAAGGAAATATGACGTAATTATAATGTTGCCAAGTGAGGCACGTGCTAAACCACGAGAAAGTATGGATCGAACCAGTAATGGTCGAAATTGTTCAGGGCAATTAGGACTTAAGATAAAAGATGGTCTAATTATGATTGAGTGTCAGTCATGACAGTGATTAACCTCTAAAGACTGAGGCAATAACTTATGGAAAAATGGTGATTTTTTTTACTCATCAGATTTTAAGGAAAACATCTTCACATAAGCTGTGATTGAAATGAGGTAGAAAATTATTTGGAGGTGGTTAAAATGACATTGACTGTAAGGAAATTGTACTATCAGGAAAGGCCAAAGAGGTGGCCGACACTTTAAAGGTAAGAGGATAATTATAGGCGCTCGTGCGAGAGGAATACAGTGATGATTGTTAAAGCTGTGAAGGTTGTATTATGGTTTGGAAGATTGACATTCCTTATGATGACTGTGCAATACCCGACCGTAATAGTAGTTGGTAAAGGTTTAATTCGCGTAATCGCCATGAACGGGCTATCTATCTCAGAAGATCCTATCTTGAGATAAGCCAGGACCATGTTTCAAAAAGGACTAAACAAACCTTTGAGTTAAGTCTTCTATTGAAGGCATATGATTACGAATGGTATTAACCTGCTATCGTTGCTTTGATGGAAACTCTTCTGCAATTTTATTTTCTTCATGTCATGTATGTATGTCAGGATCAGGAGTGTTCTTCATGAATCATGAATGGTGATTATGTTACCTCCTTAGAAGAATTCGATACGATATGTATGGACTCCGTATGGTTAGCTATTAAGACTTCAAGGAAAATGAATGACTACAGTAGGTCAGTGGTGGACCATAGTAAGGCAGCAATGATTCTGCGAGTATTGAGCTGAATACAACCGTGAAAGTTGTATTGGAATGGGTGTTGAGATTGAGTACCACTAATCGGGTCGTGGTAGTGTATAAGTTATCATTGATAGACTAATTAAGTAGAGTATCTACCTAGTGAATAATTATTCTTTCTTATCAATAGAGAGTCGTACTATTATACGAGGAAGGTTGCGGTGCAAGCATAGAATTCTAGTAACGATGATGTATAGAATGAGATCCCAGATTCGATTTTCGATGTCGAGGGAGTTTCAAAGGTGATTGTGTATAAGCTCGAGGAAGAGTGTGGGTCCATAGAATGATGGACGGGATAGCGAAAATATTTAGGCATGGGAAATACGAGGCTATAATGCTTAATGTTGATTTATATACGTATATGATTTGTTCTCCTATGACAAACCTCTATAGTTCAGAGGTAGGTTCCAAGCCAGATATTTTGTGGCAATATATTTTTTTTTCATATATACAATTCTCTTCAATTCGTTCTTTTCTCTTCTTTTCATTTCATGTAAGCTGAGAAGAACAACCCTTCCAGAAAGGGGAGGTATTGCCGAATGACTATCTATCTGTGTGATAGAAGCCTAGTAGGATACCAGCTATTGTTTAATTGCTTGTCAAGTACTAAAGGTTGGCCACCTTCTGTACTAACTATGCGATATAACAAGTGTTCATGATCATAGTGATCTCTCAACAAATTCCTTTACTTCTATTTGATTGATCAAATTTTGGAAAATAGAAACAACTGAAAAAGGAGTAATAAAGTGGTGGTAGTATGCGGAATGGGAACACATTCGTGATACTAAGGTTGACGTGGTTATTAAAAGGTTATAGAACGCTAACGAGCAAAAGTATAACCAGTATAATATTAGGAACGGAAGGTGATAGCGATTACGAACTGGAAAAGAATGGGTATTGAGAAGTAAAAGCTATAACGATTAGAAGCTATGATGAGAGTCTGTGTAATAGACTTGAAAGAATTTGGAATGATCACTTAACGCGGATTAAGTTATCTTACGACAATAGATCATATGTCATTATCGAGATGTCGCCTTATGAGATCCTTGAGGGAAGACAATGTCGATCTCCCTTATGTTAGGATGAAGTTGTAGAGCGCAAGATGCTCAGACCAGTAGTGGTCCAAAGGACCAAGGATATAATAGATCTAATCAGAGGATGGCTGGTAGTAGCCCAAGATGGACATAAAAAGTATGTTGATTTGACACGAAAGGACAAGGAATGGGAAGTAGGGGACCTAGTGCTGTTATAGGTATTCCCTCAGAAAGGATTGATGAGATTCGGAAAGAAAGGAAAGCTAAGTCCACAAGGTGTCGGGCCCTTGGATATGTTAAGAAGTATTGGGAGGTTAGCATATGAGCTAGCCTTACCCCCCGAACGTGTAGCAAGTCGTAACGTGTTTCACTTATCAATGTTAAGGAAGTGTAATTCAGATGCCAGATAAATAGGGGCATATGAGCGCATAGACATGCAACCAGACGTAACCTATATGGAGCAACCAGGAAGGGTTATAGAGTGAAAAGGAACAAGTGCTTAGGAGAAGGATTATCAAACTAGGAAGAGTTTGGTGGTAGAACCACAATGTGGGAAAATTACTTGAGAGTTAGAAAGTGCAATGCTAAGAGAGTATCCCTATTCATTTTCTATCTGATTCCGGGACGGAATCCTTTTAAGGAGGGGAGACTGTAATAACCCCAATTTTTGGGAAATTTTGAAACCCTTATGAATAGTGTTTTTGCTGAATGAAAAAAAAAAAACTTTTCATGCCACACTATGTAGGGGTTCTGATATGGATATTCTGAGATTTTATTAGTACTTTATATGGGATATAAGTGTATGTAAAGATCGTCAGAATCCAAATCCGAACACTTTGATTTTTCCCGGAAATCCAATAGATACGGAAAGAATTGAGTATAAGGTAACATGATAAAAAGGATTTAAATTAAAGGATTATAAGAGAGGATCATAAAAGGAATACAATATATTGAGAAAGGTTAAGGGAACCTAAGTAATAAGATCCCGGGTATGATCCCTCAAACGATAAACGAAAACGAAAGTTAAGCGAACCGTATAACAGATCAGCGGTCATTAGGCAAACAATTAGGAAGTTAATCAAAGGGATTAGAGAGGATGATGTCACCCAACCAATGAGAAGAGGACAAGGAGGGGAGGATGACATCATGAGGATGACACAAGCATGACATGGGAAGGAAGGAGATGTGGTGACTTTTTAACCACACAAACTCAAGGGCAACAAGGTAATTAACTAAAAACAAATCAAAATCTCATCCACCAAGCCAATCATTTCATTTTTCATCAAACAAAACACAAAAATCTCTTTCTTCCCAAGCTAGCTCTCGGCCCATTTCTTAAAAATTGAAGATCCAAGCTCCACCACTTACTATTTAGCAAGGTAATTATCTAAACTTCCCCATGGATATTTACATACTTCCTATAAGTTTAAGCTTCTAATTCCAAGCCAATCTTTTTCTATAAATCATGAAAGAAGATGGTGAATAGTGTTTTTCAAGAACTAAAATTTGTGTTCTTGAAGTTTTGTTTAGATTAAGCTTGGATAAGGACTTTAAGGGTGATTCCAAGCCATTCTCTTGATTCTCCACTCTCCAAGGAAGGTATAAACTACAAACCCTAGCTTTAGTTTTGAGTAATTAGGATTGAATGTGTTTGATATAGCATATGTGAAGCATGATGCTTGATTGGTTGAAGTTTGGTTGAGTTTGTAGAGATTAGTTGGTTTTGTTGCATTGTTGGAGTTGTAAATCTTGGTAATTAGTTAAAGAACCTAAGTAAAGCTTTTAGTTCATGTGGGGAATAAGTATAAATGGTTAATGTGGATTTGTTGGGGCTGTTATGATGTGGTTTGGAGGGATATTGGTTGTATGATTGATTTGGGGTTGATTTGTGGTTGGTTTTGAATGGTTTAAAATTGGGAAAACGCGTAAACATAGTCGTCGTAACGTCCGATTTTCTTTAGACTGTTTTTGTGCATAACATTAGGACCCGAGAACCCCCTGCTAGATTTTTACCATTGCCATGTTTAGATAGTTCATATTACGAGCTTCGTTTTGATATGTAGTTCGTTCGATTCCGATGCACGGTTTAGGATAAACGACCGTTTCAAGTAACGGCGTTTCGCGAACGAAACTTTTCCCCTCGCCTTACTTTGAAACATAGGTTAAAGACCAAAAAGGGTTAATTAATGTATGAAACAATTATGGTAAGAATGTTAGGCAGTTGGTAAGACACTCGCGAAGGAATCGCCTTAAAACTCGTAAAGGTTAAATTATTAAAAATGGTGGAGCCGAGGGTACTCGAGTGACTTAAGAGAATCAGTAAGCGCAAAACGAGCGTTAGAGTCTGAGTTGGTTAGAGTATAGATTTACAAGTGACTTTGGTTTAATTCCAACTTACTTGTTGTTTATAGGTTACCAGACTCGTCCCGAGCCATTCGTAACCCCCAGTCGCTCAGGCAAGTTTTCTACCCGTTATAACTGTTGTGGTGATGAATATATGTATTTGCATTATCTTGCGATAGATGCATGTTGGTTAATTAGCAAATGTTGTTATATTTTGAAGCATGCTGCTATGGTATATATATATGCATGCCTGTTTCGCATTCTTTCCATATATATATCTGTTGATTCAGTTGATAATACCTATACTAGAGGATAGCGGTAATTTGCATATACCCTTAGTACAGGGACCCAAAGGTGAAAATATTTTCTAAAACCGGGAGTCGAGGATCCCGAGTAGATTTTGTATATATGGATATATATATATATATATATATTTATACTTATATATATATGTATGGTCATAGTTTTCAAAACTATTAATCGAATAAGGTTTATTCGATAACTTTAACTTTATTTTATTATTGAATATTATTTCGAATATTATTCGAAGGCGTGTGACTCCTTTATATTAAATGAATATTATTTTGAATATTCATTCGAGGACTTATGACTCCTTTTATTTTATTAAATGAATATTATTTTGAATATTCATTCGAGGACTTATGACTCCTTTTATTTTATTATCTGAATATTATTTGAATATTCATTCGAGGGCTTATGACTCAGTTTATATTGTTAATGAATATTTTTGAATATTCATTTGAGGATCTATGACTCCGATTATTTGCTGAGATTTGTTCTTTATTTTATTAAAGAATAAGGTGTAAATAATCAAACTTATTTTCGATTATTCAAATAAAGATAGTACTTTCATATAAGTATATATTTGGTTATTTAATACTCGTTTCAAGTATAAGTTTTAATACTTTTACTTCAATTATTTTTATAAAGATTATTCTTTATGGGAATATTATTTAAATAATAATATTCAGTCATTTTCTAAATATTTTTGGGGACTGATTTACTTCATTAAATCAGCTTTACTCCAAACACTCTATAAAGTGTTTTCGAGTCTTCAAAATGATTTTTAAAAGATAGAGCGGATCCCAAAACTCATTTTTATATTTAAGATCTTCCTTTTAAGGGGATTTAAATACTCGCTCAAAACCTGAGGGATCCGGCTCTGTGGTGTGTTTTATATTCGCAACAAGGTTGCTGTTTTGTTAAATGAATTGATTACTTACCCAACACTCGGGAAGTAAAATTCTTGGAACAAGTTAATCCATTAACAGGCATCGCCTGGGAAATATCGGTGAGTTTTCCTTTCCAACTAGATACGACTTCTTGGTGGAGCCGTATCAACAAGTTCTACTTGGGGAAAGGGGGAACGAGCTTTACGTTTCAGTGTCATGGATTTCATCTGAACTAGGAGTGGCATAAGTGGCCGAGTAGCGCCGGCCCAACCTTACTATATTGGCCCAAATGGCCTGGAAGTTCCGCTAAGGTGGTCCATTCCTTAGGAGTTCAGTGTTCGGTTGACAAGTAAATCCGACAGGTTCTCCTCTACATGTAGAAAATGGTGGGGTTGTACTACTACGACTGATCATCGTAAGTGGTCTTCCTGGCGCGGCAAACTCCCGTAATGAGTTCATCATCCAATTGGATAATTTCTGCAACACTACCCAGAGCACTTCGATAGAAAGGCTACGGTTGGGCGATTGTTGAGTGTTGGCAGGGTCAAGTTTTCAAAATGATGTTTACATCAAATGAAGTATCTCGTAACTTCATTTTATTTTGATGATATTTTAAAAGATTTAATCTATTCAAATCTGGTCTTGTAGTCTCATCTATGTGAAGAACTTTTGAACTAATTATAACTTGAACGATGGTAGTTCAAGTAGTATTTGGAAAAGATATAAGTATATTGGAGTATCTGGTAACTTCATCTTTTAAACTTATATCTAGTAAATGATTATCTTATGCATGACAAAGATTTTCAGAAAAACGTTGAGACAAGGTTAGATATATGAGATCACCTTGCAACGATATTTTTATACAGTTATACACTGGGACTTTGTGTATATTATGCATGGAAGTGGACTTCCAATATTTTGAAAAGTATATATATATATATACTGAATATTTTGCGACTTCATCGCATTAAGATATCAAACTTGGTTCATTTCTTTTGACCGAGACTTTCATGAGTATTATGAGTAGGCTCATATATTGTTAATCATTATACATATTATTTTGGTGGGCTTGCTGCTCACCCTTGCTTTCTTCTTTCATCATACAACATCAGATAGACAAGATGAACAGGACCAAGCTCCCAATTCGCGAGCGGATAGGAAACATTCCGCAGTTTCCTATAGGCATTGATGTCGCTGTAGCTGAGGTAGGAGCTACCAATAGGCTAGGCTTTCAACTTTTGATGTACCAGATTTATGTATATTTATGAATTGTAATAATGGCAAAGAAATGTAAATTTATTCAGAAAACCTTTTAAGGTGTATTGTCATATAATTGTGGAATAAAACGACTTGTGATTATTTTTGGATGTTCATCTCTGAGACTATAACGTGTGGTGTGTGTGTTTATTGTGGGGTCACAGTACAGAGTAGTTGAGTAATTATTAAGATTGGGTGTTATTAAGGGAAATGGAACTCGTGACAACCCGGATCCCCGACCCCGGATTTGGGGCTGTTACACAAATCTTGGACAACTAAAGGGACCCCACATCAGGAGGGAGTGGAGTTTCTTCTTTGATTGCATCACCAGAACTTTTGCAAACAAATGTTCAAACTTTGATGCAATTCCTATCCTCAGTCAGCAAATTGGGTATGCTCTGATTACTCAATCTCATTTTGTTTATGCTACTGCTGTACTAGGATTCATAGGGGATAGGATAACAGAAGATAGAAATACTGTATATTTTGCTAGATTCCGTCAACTTATTTACTGCTTTTGTAACTCTGATGCACCCTAACTAGCAAGTGAGTTGATTTCACCATTTAAACTTGCTAAGAGAGCATTTACTGACTTATTATCTACTGATAATAAGAAAACTATTTTGAGACCCCTCCAAATTCAACAATCAGTCAAACAGTTTTTAGTAAACTCTGATCCAGCCACATACACTGCTCAATATCTTGATGTACAACCAACCCAACCTCCATCAGCACCTCCAACCACTACACAACCAACCACCTCTCAACCAACTCAACCTACCATCAGAACTTACTTCCAACCAGATCAATCCTCACAAAAACAACCATCAGCACCTACCATCAGACCTTTATCTTCCAGGCCTAAGAGGGCAAAGTCTGTTCCTCAACCTCCACTAAAGAGAAGGAAAATGATTCTCAGGGATGAATCTGATAGTGAAGAGGAGCAAGTACAGGTTCATGCATCAGAATCTGTGACTGTTGAAGCTGAAAATATAGTTTTTCAGAAAGAAGCTGAAGGGTCAACCCATCAGAATTTAGATGAAGCTGAGGGTTCAGGTACTTTGAAGAGGAAAAGAACTGTAATTCTGATGATAAAGAAACTCCTTCACTATCAAGGAGATTAAAGAAAATGAGAGCAAGAAAGCACATGGCTAAGCCTCCATTAGAGAATACTGAAGAAGCTGAGGAAGGGGATCAGGAATCTCTGATCTCACAGCCAATTGTACTTGAAGCTTTTCCATCTCCAACTCAAGCTCAAGACACTGCTCAAGATACTGTGCTCACACCTCATGTCTCTCCTATTCATGACAAAGCTACAGATAATGTTGAAGACCAAGCTGCCAGTTCTGAAATAGATATTCACAATCGGAATATACCAACTATTCTTTATCTGGAAGGTCCAACACCAGCAGCTCAGCCATCTACAGTTAATTCTCCAATCTTAAATGCTGAGATATCATCTACACCAACAATGTAATAACCCCCAAAATTTTGAACTTTTTGTAACCCTTATGAATAGTGTTTTTGCTGAATGAGAAAAAATTTCATGCCACTCTAGGTAGGGGTTTTGTTATGGATATTCTGAGATTTTATTAGTACTCTATATGGTATATAAGTGTATGTAAAGATCTTCAGAATCCAATTCCGAACACTTTGATTTTTCCCGGAAATCCACTAGATACGGAAAGAATTGAGTATAAGGTAACAGGATAAAAAGGAATTAAATAAAAGGATTATAAGAAAGGATCATAAAAGGATTATAATGTATTGAGAAAGGTTAAGGAAACCCAAGTAATAAGGTCCCGGGTATGATTCCTCAAACGATTATCGAAAACGAAAGTTAAGCGAACCGTATAACAGATCAGCGGTCATTAGGCAAACAATTAGGAAGTTAATCAAGGAGGTTAGGGATGATGAGGTCATCCAACCAATAAGGAGAGGGCAAGTAAGAGATGATGACACAATAATGTGATGTAAGCATGACATAGGGAGGGAGGAGATGTGGTTGGTTTATAACCACACAAAGACAAGGTTAATAAGGTAATTACCCAAAAATCCAAACAAAAATACATCCACCAAGCCAAAACAAATCATTTCATCAAAACAAAAATTTTATTTCTCTTCACCAAGAAGCTTGCTCTCGGCTTTTTCCATTTTCAAGAAAGGAATTTTCAAAATTCAAGTTCCAAGCTTCCTAAATTGGTAAGATAATTCTCTAGTACTCCTTATGCATAGATATGGCTATCCTATGAGTTTAAGCCTCCAATTCATTCTCAATCTTCTCCAAGAAATCAATGAAGAAGACAATGAATAGTGATTTCAAGGTTTTTAATTTGATTTTTCTTGTTTTTCCTTTAAGATCCAAGCATCTCTAAGACATCTCAAGGCTTCTTAAGGCTTCCTAGCTATTCACATCACTTCAAGGAAGGTATAACATCTCCAAACCCTAGATTTACTTTGTATATTAGGATGATTTTGATAGTTATGGTAATAGAGTAGCTTAATGCTTGTTGGTTTAGAGTTTGGGTAGGAATGGTGGTAAATTGAATGTTGAAATCTTATGGTTTGGTTAAAGGACTTAAGTAGAGTTTAAATTCAAGTTTAAGAATAAGTATAAATTGTAATGTTGAGTTGATTGGGGCTGTTATGATTTAGTGAGGATGGATTTTGGTTGTATGAATGGATTGGGATTGATTGGTGGTTGAATTGGAATGGTATAAAATTAGGAAATTTTGTAAACATAGCCGTCGTAATGTCCGATTTACTTTAGACTGTTTTTGTTCATAACATTAGGACCCGAGAACTCCCTGCTAGGTGTTGACCATTGCCATGTTTAGATAGTTCATGTTACGAGCTTCGTTTTGATATGTGGTTCGTTTGATTCCGATGTACGGTTTAGGAGAAACGACCGTTTTAAGTAACGACGTTTCGTGAACGAAACATTACCCCTCACCTTACTTTGAAACATAGGGTAAAGACCTAAAAAGGGTTAATTAGTGTATGAAACAATTATGTTAAGTGTGTTAGGCAGTTGGTAAGACACTCGCGAAGGAATCGCCTTAAAACTCGTAATGGTTAAATTATTAAAAATGGTGGAGCCGAGGGTACTCGAGTGACTTAAAAGAATCAGTAAGCGCAAAGCGAGCGTTAGAGTCTAATTTGGTTAAAGTATAGATTTACAAGTGAATTTGGTTTAATTCCAACTCACATGTTGTTTATAGGTTACCAGACTCGTCCCGAGCCATTTGTAACCCTCAGTCGCTCAGGCAAGTTTTCTACCCGTTATACTGTTGTCGTGATGTAAATATATGTATATGCATTATCTTGTGATAAGTGCATGATTGTTATTAGCAAATTTTGTGATATATTGGAGCATGCTGATATAGTATATATGCATGTCTGTTTCGTAATCTGGTTATCTATCTGTTGATTTCAATGCTTATAGTTGCATAATAGCTATGCTAGAAATAAGCAGTAGTTGCGTATACCCTTAGTATAGGGGACCCAAAGGTGAATATATTTCTAAACCGGGAGTCGATGTTCCCGAGTATATTATATATATATATATTTATATATATATATGGATATAGTTTTCAAAACTATTGATCGAATAAGGTTTATTCGATAACTTTATTTTATTTAATGAATATTATTTGAATATTTATTCGAGGACATATGACTCTATTTATTACATTTAATGATTATTAATTGGATATTCATTTGAGGATGTATGACTCCATTATTTTATTTAATAAATATTATTTATAATATCCATTCGAGGTATTATGACTCCGCTTATTATTTAATAATATTCTTTATTTTATTAAAGAATAATGTTTCGATAATCAAACTTATTTTTGATTATTCAAATAAAGATAGTACTTTCGTATAAGTATATCTTTGATTATTTAATATTCATTCAAGTATGAGTTTTAAAACTTTTACTTCGATTATTTTTATAAGGATTATCTTTATGAGAATATTATTTAAATAATAATATTCAGATATTTCTAATATATCGAGACTGATTTATTTTAATAAATCAGCAGTACTCCCAACATTCTTAAAAATGTTATCGAGTCTTCAAAATGATTTTTAAAGTTAGAGTGGACCCCAAAACTCATTTTTTATATTTAAGATCTTCCTTTCAAAGGGGATTTAAATACTCGCTCAAAACCTGGGGGATCCAGCTCTGTGGTGTATTTTACATTCGCAACGTGGTTGCTGTTTTGAGAAAACAAGTGAATTGATTACTTACCCAACGTTCGGGAAGTAAGCCCATCTAATTGAGTCGGCATAAGCGACAGGCCGGGGTACGGTCTATCAAAGTGTAAGTGGCTGGGTGGCAGTCCATCAACGCGTAAGAGGCCGGGTGGCGGTCCAGCACAAGGTCCTAATGAGGCCAGGGTGATGACCGGTGGGGGATTCATCCATCTACTAGTAGAAAAGGTTACTTATTGGTATCTTTGCCTGATCAGCAAGATATCGGGTTTATTCCAAAATTCTTTTCCATTCCAAAATTCATTGGATGTTTCAAACTCTGTTCATACCTTACATAACAGAGGTTCCAGGAAATGTTTAAGAGATATATATGTGGATATATATATCGGGACTAAATAAAGCATCTCGTAACTTTATTTCATTCAATAATATTTTAAAGATTGAATTTATTCAAGTCTTAACTTGTGGTCTCATCTATGGGATGACCCTTTTGAAACCTATAATACTTTGAACAGTGGTAGTTCAAGTAGCTATATAAATGATATAAGTATAGTGAAGTATTTGATAACTTCATCCCTTGTTTTTGCTTATATCCAGTAAGTAATTATCTTTCACCTGATAAAGGTTTCCAGCAAGTTATCCATTTAGATGATTGCGTTATTGGTTACACTATATATTATCTTGCAAGCTGTAATGCTCACTCTTGCTTCATTTCTTCATCACACAACAACAGTTAGGAAAGATGGCCAGGCTCAAGCAGACCCAGCGCAAGAGCGTGGGAAGCGCCCCGCGCCTTCCCGTTGAGATCATAGCTGCTATAGCTACAGAGGTAGATCTATCTGTAGATCAGACATTCTACTTTTGAGAATCAATTATGTATAATTATAACTTGTGGAAGATAATGGCAATTAACTGTAAACTTATCAAGTAATCATTTTGGGTTGTAATAACTTTTAATTGTGGATTCAAGGACTTGTACTTATTTCAATTTCATCTCTGAGACTATGACGTGTGGTGGTGTGTGTTAGTGTGGGGTCACAACATGAAGTTGTTTATTATTAATTAAGTTAAGTGATAATTGTGGAAAGAAAGACCGTGACGACCCGGATCCCTGACCACGGATCTGGGGGTGTTACAAACAACGCCAATTCTGGAGATAAATTCTGATACTCAGAATTTAGATGAGGTTGTTCCAGAATCTCCGGTTGCCACACACACTCTAGTGTTGTCAGAGGATAATAAGTCTTCTTCTAGTTCTGGAGACAGTATTCCTGTAGAGACTCCGGCTCCTATTCTTGGAAAGGAGGCATTGATCCAAAAATTTGTTAAATAGGATGCACTTATTCCTTGGGAAGATACTCACAGAGGTGTGGAGTGGACCAAGAAGTGGAATGAAACTGATTTCATTCCAAGCTCCAAAGTACTATCAGACCATATTGGAAAAGCTGATGAGTTGCTCACAAATTCTGATTTCAGGACACAACTCAAAGTCATAGTTATTGTTAGATATATTTGATAATGTCATGTCTAATATGATTTATGTTTAGTTTTCAGATCTTACTTAAACAGGACAAATCAGTACTTAACTGATATCAGCTTTTATACTGAAGTCAGAACTTAAGTTATCAGTACTTAAGGTTCAGGAGATATTTATCAGGAGATAATATCAGGACTTAAAGGAAACTTCCAGATAAGGAAGGCGGCTGATTGAAAGGAAAGAAGATCAAGATAAACGTAAGAAGAGATATGCATGAAGAAGGAATTATATGAAGAATTGAATACTTGGAAGAAAAGATAATTGATTGATATATTTTAGGAAGCAGAATTATATTTCATATCAATTAGCGATTATTTTGTAACTGTGTAGTATATAAACACATACATAGGGTTTACACTAGAAGTGTTATCATTATCGAGAATATTATTCATTGTAACCCTAGCAGCTCTCGTGATATTTGTTCATCACTGAGAGAGGACAGTTCTACATTATAACCGAGTTTAATAAAGTTTATTTTATGTTACTTGTGTTCTTTGAATTTGATTTGATTGTGCTATACACTGTATTCAACCCCCTTCTATAGTGTGTGTGACCTAACAAGTGGTATCAGATCCTATCTATTAACACACAAACAGTTTAAGATCCAAAAACAATCACGTATGAAGCAGAAACTCCAACCAAGCCCACCAAAACTGAAGAACCCCCTAAGAATCAAATCCATAGTCGATATGAGGCTATTAGAGTTCCCATACTGAAACCATCTGAATATCCCATATGGAAGGTGAGGATGACTATGTTTCTGGAAGCTACAGATCCAGGATATCTTGACATAATCAATGAAGGACCTTACAAGCCAACAAAACTCGCTGTTGTAGTTGCAGGTGAAGCAGCAAAGTCTGTACCAAAGGAGAAGAGTGATTACACTGCTGAAGATATCGCATCAATTGTTAAGGATGCTAAGGTACGACACTTGCTGCATAGTGCCATTGATAATGTAATGTCAAATAGGGTAATTAACTGCAACACTGCAAAGAAGATATGGGATGCCTTGGAGACAAGATGCCAGGGAACTGATTCGATTAAAAAGAACAGGAAGACTATACTCACTTAAGAGTATGAACACTTTGACTCAAAGCCTAATGAGTCATTGACTGATTTATATGACAGATTTGTCAAACTCTTGAATGATTTGTCACTAGTTGATAAGGAGTATGATCTTGAAGATTCAAACCTTAAATTCCTGTTAGCTCTTCCTGAAAGTTGGGATTTGAAGGCCACAATTATAAGAGACAACTATAATCTTGAAGAAACAACTCTTGATAAAATTTATGGGATGCTCAAGACTCATGAACTTGAGATGGAACAAAGAAGCAAGAGGAAAGGAGGAAAGTCAAGGACAGTTGCTCTTAAAGCTGAAGAAGAATCCCCCAAGGCAGCTACCTCAAGGAAAGGCAAGGGAAAAGCGCTCATCACAAAGTCTGATACTAAGTCATCAAGTTCTGATAGTGATGACGACTCAGAAACTGAAAGCTTGCCTGAAATGGATGTTGATGAAGAGATGATGAAACTGTGTGCTCTTATGGTGAAAGGAATCACAAGGATTTCATATAGAAAGTTCAGGAAGGGAAAGAAGTTTTCCAGGAAAGGTGCAAGTTCTGATAAGAAGAATTTCAGAAAATCTGAAAGCAAAGGAGGGAAGTCTGACAGAGGAGATTACACAAATGTCAATGCTACAACTGTGGTGAGAAAGGCCACATATCTCCTGATTACAAGAAAGTGAAGAGTGACAAAGGCAAGGCTTTTGTCACAAAGAAGAAAAGCTGGACAGACACTTCAGATTCTGAAAGTGAGGTGAACTATGCCTTGATGGCAAATGCTGTAGCAGTTCTGAAGCTGCTAAGTTAAAGGTACCTCAAACTACTTATGCCTTTCATACTGATGATATTAATGAGTTGAGAATATATCTTAAAACCATGTTCATTAGTTATAGAGATCAAACTTTAACATGTGAAAGATTAACTTCTGAAAATCTTGCCTGTAAAAAGAGGAATGATTATTTAGAAAAAATAGTTAGTCATGTTCCATCAAACTCAGAAAGATAGAGATGATGTTTTCTATGTTAGGGATGAAGTACTTAAAATGAATGAATCTCTAAAAACTGAGTTAGAAAAAAAAAAGAGATTATCAGGACTTGGACTAACTCTGGCAGAACAACTCAGAATTTGTTAAGTAGTGGAAACTGGAAATAGGGTTTAGGTTATGGAGATGATAAGAATGATAAAGGAACTGTAAAAATTAAGCCTATAGTTGTTAAACAAAAACCAAAGTTAAAACCTCTTAAGTTTGTAGCTGTAAAGTCTGATACTGAGAAATCAGAAGTTAAAGAGGAATTAACTTCTGACAAGCTAAAATAGGAAAAGATAACTGAAGTTAACGTAGGCTTAATGACAAAGAAGCAGCTTAAGCATAAGCTGAAAGATGTTCAGAATATAAATAAGGTAAAGTCACCTAGGAAAAATAGGAATGGAAAGGAAGGTGTGAATAAAAGCAATGATTATAAGCCTGTTCCTAATGCTCCTAAAAAAACATGTCATAACTGTAGAAGTTCTAACCATCTGGCTTCTTTTTGCAGGAAGAATAAGAACATAAACTCCTTACCTTCAAAGTCAGGAGTTAAGAGTCAGTCTGTTAGATATAGGCCACAAAATCCTTGTTTTCATTGTGGTAGTTTATGGCATTCCATTTATACTTGTAAGGAATATCATAGTTTGTACTGTGATTATTATCAAATAAAACCTTCTTTAAAGAAAGTTAGCATTGTTCCTTCTAGTGTAAGTTCTGATACAAAGTCTGATAGTGTAAATGATGATAAGAATAATGTTAACATAAACTCTGATGATAAATCCGCTGCAAATGTTAACAAACTTAATAAGGCCAAAAGATCCAAGCAAGTCTGGGTCCTTAAAACTAATCATTAGTGGTCTTTGTGATTGCAGGGCAACAGGAAAAACATCCTAGTTCTGGACAGTGAATGTTCAGGACATATGACTGGAAATAAAGCCCTGCTATCAGGCTTTGTGGAGAATGCTGGCCCACGTATTTCTTATGGAGATGGAAAAATTGGAAAAACACTGGGATATGGCAATATCAATCTTGGGAATGTCATCATTAAAGAAGTAGCTCTGGTCTCAGGACTTAAACACAATCTATTGAGTGTTAGTCAAATCTGTGACAGAGGTTATCATGTGGATTTCTTTGAAGAACACTATGAAGTTGTAAGCAAATCTACAGGCAAAGTTGTTCTGAAAGGATACAGACATGGTAACATTTATGAGGCCAAGCTTTCAACAAGTACTGATGGTTCTGCAATCTGTCTGTTAAGTAGAGCATCAATTGAAGAAAGCTGGAATTGGCACAAGAAACTCTCTCATTTAAATTTCAACAATATAAATGAATTAGTCAAGAAAGATCTTGTGAGAGGACTGCCAAAATCAGTGTTTTCTCCTGATGGCCTTTGTGATTCATGTCAGAAGGCAAAACAAAGAAAATCTTCATTCAAGAGCAAGACTGAATCATCAATTCTTGAGCCTTATCACCTACTACATGTAGATCTATTTGGTCCAGTGAATGTCATGTCTATTGCAAAGAAGAAATATGCTATGGTCATAGTGGATGAGTTCACCAGATACACATGGGTGTATTTCTTGCACATAAAAAGTGAAACAACATCTATCTTGATTGATCATGTCAAGCAACTGGATAAATTGGTCAAAGATTCTGTGAAGATCATAAGAAGTGATAATGGCACTGAGTTCAAGAATTTGATAATGGAAGAGTTCTACAAAGACCATGGAATAAAGCAAGAATTTTCTGCTCCTGCAACTCCACAGCAAAATGGAGTTGTTGAAAGAAAGAATAGAACTCTTATTGAAGTTGCATGAACTATGCTTGATGAAGCAAAGCTACCAACCTATTTTTGGGCTGAAGCTGTACAGACTCCTTGTTTTACTCAGAATGCAACACTCATTAACAAGCATGGAAAGACACCATATGAGATGGTGAAGAAAAAGAAGCCAAAACTGAAGTATTTTCATGTATTTGGATGTAAGTGTTTTGTTCAAAAGACTCATCCTGAACAACTATCCAAATTTGATTTAAAAGCTGATGAAGGAATTTTTGTTGGATATCCACTTTCCACAAAAGCCTTCAGAGTCTACAATTTAAGAACAAGGGTTGTCATGGAATCTATCAATGTCTCCTTTGATGATAAAAAAGATGACTGGACTTGAAGATTTCAATGATCATGATCAGCTGAGATTTGAAAATGAAGACTTAAATTCTAATACTGAAAATCCTGACAGTCAAAATCCTGATACTGCAAACTCTGATGGATTAAACTCTGATATTATTGAAACAGTGGTGACTACGTCAAAGAAAGATGCACCTGTGCAGGGGGAGCATACTGAAGAACCACATCTCAACAAAACATCAGAACAGACAACTGGCTCTTCAAGTTCTGATTCATCAAGTTCTGATAAGCGAAGTTCTGATAGTTCAGATAACTTAAATTCTGAAGGATCCAACTCAAAGAGCATAGTTTTAGGGGGAGCATCAGAAAATGTTGATGAAGATAGCATGGATCATGGGGGAGCATCCAGTTCTAGAGAAAACCTTCCATCTGCAAGGAAGTGGACTAAATCACATACACCTGACTTAATTATTGGAAATCCTGATGCAGGTGTCAGAACTAGAACAGCTACTTCAAGTGAATGTCTCTATAATTCTTTTCTTTCTCAGAATGAAACAAAGAAAATGGAAGAAGCTCTTCAAGATACTGATTGGGTGCAAGCAATGCAAGAAGAGTTAAATGAATTTGAAAGAAACAAAGTCTGGACCCTAGTGCCAAGACCAAAGAACAGATCTGTTGTTGGTACAAAGTGGGTATTCAGAAACAAAACTGATGGTGATGGCATAATTACAAGGAATAAAGTAAGGCTGATTGCAAAAGGATATTCGCAACAGGAGGGAATTGATTATGATGAAACATTTGCACCAGTTGCTAGATTGGAAGCCATAAGGATATTTTTGGCTTATGCTGCTCACAAGAAGTTTACTGTCTTTCAAATGGATGTGAAAAGTGCTTTTCTCAATGGAGAATTGGAAGAGGAAGTATATGTTGAATAACCTCCAGGCTTTGTAGATTCCAAATTTCCAAATCATGTCTACAGGCTTGATAAAGCACTTTATGGCCTTAAGCAAGCTCCAAGAGCATGGTATAAGACTTTAGCTCAGTTTCTCCTAAAAAGTGGATTTAACAGAGGAACTATTGACAAAACACTGTTCTACCTCAACCATGGAAAGGACTTACTTTTGGTGCAGATATATATTGATGATATCATTTTTGGTTCTAGAAATGACAGACTTTGTAAGAAGTTTGCCAAACTAATGCAGTCAAGATATCAAATGAGTATGATGGGGGAACTTAGCTATTTTCTGGGCCTTCAAGTCAAGCAGAATGAAGAAGGCACTTTTATTTGTCAAACCAAGTACACCAGAAATTTGCTGAAGAAATTTGGAATGCAAGATTGTTCAAGTGCATCCACTCCCATGGCCACTGCAACAAAATTGGATAAGGATACTGGTAAATCAGTAGATATTACTGATTACAGAGGTATGATTGGCTCTCTACTCTATCTAACCGCTAGTAGACCTGATATCATGTATGCTACCTGTCTTTGTGCAAGATTTCAAGCAGATCCAAGAGAACCTCACTTAACAGCTGTGAAAAGAATTTTCATGTATCTTAAGGGAACAGCTGATCTGGGATTGTGGTATCCCAGAGAATCAGATTTTAAACTAATAGGTTACTCAGATGCAGATTTTGTAGAATGCAAAATTGACAGGAAAAGCACAAGTGGAAGCTGCCAATTTCTTGGAGGCAGATTGGTTTCTTGGTTTAGCAAGAAACAAAAGTCAATTTCCACATTAACCGTAGAAGCAGAGTACATTGTTGCAGGAAGCTGTTGTGCACAGATTCTTTGGATGAAGAATCAGTTACTGGATTATTGTTAACATATTTTAAAATCCCTATTTACTGTGATAATCAAAGTGTTATTTCTATGACAGGTAATCCAGTTCAACACTCAATGACAAAGCACATCAGCATTAGGTACCACTTTATAAGGGAACATATGGATGAAGGTACAGTGGAATTGCATTTTGTTCCAACAGATCAACAACTAGCAGATATCTTCACAAAACCACTGTGTGAAGCTACTTTTACAAGATTGGTAAATGAACTTGGAATGGTTTCAGGATCTTTGTCTAAATCTGCTTAGTTTTTGTTCTGATGCATCAGACTTTATGATCAGTATTTACAGATATTACTATCTTTGTGTATTCTGTGCTTAATTGAACATTGCTTAAGTACTGATTATTGTCTGATGTGAATTTCTAAACTCTGATAGTGATATGAATGTTTCTGTGATTATTCAATCCAATGAGGATAACTATGCTAGATGCTGACCTAGTAGTCTTGAATATACTAAAGATCCCTTGTTTGAAGTAATTTTTTATGTGGAAATCTCTCAACACAAGCAAATTCTGATATTGAGCTTAGTTGAAGTTTACTTTGTGTATCTCATTACTAAGTCACAAACTGGAATAGTGCTTCTTATCTGTTAAGTTCTGATGTTAGTAAATATGATGGATGTACTAAGTGCTGATAAACCTCACTAATTAAAAGAAAAAAAAAAGAAATTAAAATCAGGTACTCCTTTGAGATCTAGAGTAAAAACTGTGGAAGGGAAGACCCAAGTGCATTGCTGGTATTAAGTAATATGCATCAGAAAAGCAAAATAAATATTTTTCTTGGTGACTTTTCACACTCTATGATTACTGGAGAAATACTCTGATAATAGCATAAATTTTAATAAGCAGTCATGACTCACATACATTGAGAAGCCACTGTAAAATGGAATTTCAAAAGATGCATAAAATGAGCATAAAACAGTTGAGGTGGACTCATGCATGAACTCATTCTAAAGTAGACTTCAGAATCATGACAGATTTTGAGCAAAGTTCTTAGTCATGCCTTATTTCTAAGATGTACTGAAGTGAATCAGACTTTAATCTTTATCTGATATTTAGCTTACTGCACACACATACACTCCATATGAATGATGAAAATTACTGTGGTGATAAATGTTCTTTAGATGAACAGTTTAAGTGTAAGTTGCATAAATTCTGAGGACAAGTTCTGATGAAAGTTCTGATGATTAAGTTCTGAAGAAATGAAATCAGTATTTGTGTGAAGAATTACAGAAATAAGCATTCACTTTTCGAGTTAAGAAATCATGTTCTGATGACTGTTAAGTTCTGATATAAGTCTAAGTTCTGATATTAAACTCTAATTCTTTACTTGACTTATTTGTGGTTAAAATCTGAAACAGTCTTATTTAAAATCAGAAAATGTTTGGGTGAGATATTAACAGTCAACATAATTTGGTTTAGTGGTACACGTCTATGTACAATAATTTTTACTTGTTTCGTGTGCGCATTAAATCCTGTTTTAAACTTTCAATGGCTGTTATTATTCTCAACAGTCTAGGGAGATGAGGTAGAATTATTTCTACCTATAACCATTCAATTTTCCTTGCGTCTCTTGGCATTCTATTGGCTATATAAACCAACACCACATTCCAGCAAACACATCTCTCATTTTCTCTCAAACTCTCAAACTCTTTTCTTTTTCACTCATCACAAACATGGTTCACTTTAACTTTGTTTTGAACTATGACACTTTCACTATCAATTTGAGATATCCTGACTGGCAGCAGGAATGACATGTCACTGCAATTCCTGATGATGTCTGGGTTGTTCTTCTACATGGACTACCATTGCCATCTTGAGGGTCTGGAAGAGGAACGGAGAGAAGCTCTCCGACAGCAGGAGCGAATCATTCATCTCGCTGTTCTTTTTGTTGAGAGTAGGAAGAAGAAATAATTGTAGCTTAGGACAATCTTGTACTTTTAAGATTGTAATTTAAATTTCATGAAATGTATTTGTTCAATATATTAATGAAATTTTATATTTATGCAAGATTTTGTCTCTAAGTCATTTGATATTCTGATAATATTTTAAATCCTGATACTAACCATATTCTGATGACCTTTTTAGCTCTGATACAAATCAAGTTCTGATTCTGACGTGGCAGTATTTGTTTACTTGGTTTATCAATGGTCATTCTCTCATTGGTTATAATTTTACAGAATATTGGTAAGGCAGTAATAATTTTAAGTGGGAACAGTTTTTATAATTTAAAATAAAAACTGAACGACTTTGATTAATGGGATTCCTTGGTAAGTGGAACGGTTTTTCCTTCAAAAACTGCATGTGATAAGTAATGATTACTGAATACTCGTGCCCATTAATTATCTTTTACTGCTGCATGTCTGTGTGTCTCAACGGTTACTTTTACTACCGTGTATAATTAAAAGAGAGAAAAGATTATAATATCTTTTATCTAATTTCAAATTTTCTCTCTCTCCTTTTACTTTTATTCTCTCTCATCTACTGACGATTTTTCATACAGACATTTTCTCAAACACCTTACAGGCAATTCTCTTTCTCACAAATTCTCATGGCACCCAAGGACATAATTTTCGATGGAGCTACGTTTGTTCCTAATAACTTCTCTGTTATTCTTAGAAAGTCAGAAGCACCCTCTGAACTTCACTTCATTCAGGACTTTCGTGCTAGTTCTGATATTGGGTATGCTCTGACTGAACCCGAAGCAGTTTCTGGTACTCAAGTACTGGAGTTCTGGAGAAGCGGTGTGTATGATGATGGTGGTGCTCAAGGGTCCCCAAGTATTATTTTTCATCAGGGGAGGATGAGTATGTTGTGACTTTCTCTACGGTTTGCCAAGCACTGCAGCTACCTGATAACTGTGTTTATTCTACAGTTGACGAGCCAGTTCTTCAAAACATGATGGTCAGTCTGGGATATGAAAGGATATTGGCAAAGTTGGGCTAGTTGAAGAGATCTTTCATAAGGAGGGAATGGATTTTCTTCTTTAATTGCATAATTAAAGCTTTTGCAAACAAATGTTCCAATTTTGATGCAATTCCCATATTCAGCCAACAAATCGGGTATGCTCTTATAAATCGAACTGATTTTGACTATGCAAGTGATGTTTTAGGTTTTATTGGGGACAGAATGCATGAAGATAGATCTACTGTTTATTTTGCTAGATTCTGTCAGCTTATTTATAGTTTCTGTTCTGATAATAATCCCCAAGATTATGTTGAATTTATTTCATCATTCAGAATAGCTAAAAGAGCTTTTACTGACTTATTATCTACTGATAATAAGAAGGCTGTGTTAAGACCCCTCTTAATTCCTTTATCTGTCAAACAAGCCTTAATAACCTATGATCCTGTTAAGTACACTACATTATATCCTGATGTTCAACCATCTGAACCTCATCCATCAGCACCTACCACCTCTACTCAACCACCACAAACTTCTCAACCTCAACCTTCAGAACCTACAGTGCAGCCTTCATCTTCCAAACCTAAGAGGACTAAGAAATTACCTCAGACATAACAGAAGAGAAGGAGATTCATTTTGCGAGATGAATCAGATGCTGAGGAACAGGTTCATGTATCAGAACCTGTTGTTCAAGAAGCTAAGAAGGTCTCTTCTCAGAAGGATGTTGATATTGGGAGTTCTAGGCCTCTAAAAAGGCTTAGAAAGCATAATTCTGATGATACAGCTCCTAAAGTCACCGTAAAAGCTAAAAGATTTAAAACATTGGCAAAAAGGCCTGAAGATTCTGGTAAAGGAATGGAAGCAGCAGCTAAGGAAGGGGATCAGGAATCTCTGATCTCACAAGACCCTGTTGAATCTCACAATTCTCCTAGTGCTGATTCAGACCCTCATGCTACTCATCACTCACCACTACATGAGCTAGAATCTACTCACATTCCTACACCTCCAGTATCTCCAGTAAATGCTGATACCCAGGGGCCAAGTGATGAAATTGACATTCATAACTTGGAAGTGCCTCAGGTTTTGTATCAAGAAGCTCCACCAACTCCAGTCACTCCACTAACAACACCAATTCCTGATGCTGATTTTAATCAAGAATTGCCTACAACACCTTCTTCGCATCTAGATACTGAAGATCAGATTTTAGGTGAGCATCAGAATATGGATGTTGATCAGAACTTAGTTGGAGATCAGCCCTTAGAGGATGATGTTGAAGCCTCCACAGCTTCTCATACTGTTCTTTTATCAGAAGATGCTGAAGCTGTTGACTCTGTAAGTTCTGATGCTGCAAATGTCGATGCTATTGGTACTGCTGCTACAAATTTAGATGTTGATGTAACTGGTCCTTCTGGACATGCACCTCTACAAGCTCCTTCAAAAGCTGAGATAGTCAAAAAGTTTGTTACAGGGGAAGCACCAGTACCTTGGAATGAAACTCCTAGAGGACAGGATTGGACTAAGGAGTGGAACACAGTTACCTTTGTTCCAACTAAAACAATTCTTGCTGAGCACTTGGCAAAAGCTGATGAGATGCTAGTTAATGATGATTTCAAGACACAGCTGAGAGTTACTGCATTGAGTACTAGACACCTTCAAGGTCAACACTCAAAAACTCATGCCGAGGTGCATAAAATTCAAGAAGCTTTACTCAAGCAAGAAATGACTATGAAACTTGAAAATAAAAACTTTTTCAAACCTTCCTTTGACAGAATTACCAACATTGAGAAGACTCAAGAGAAGCAACAGGCTCAGATTGCTGATATTATTAAGAATCAATCGACTCAGCAATCTCAACTCAATGAAATCCAATCCTCAGTGGAATTGCTTGTCTCTCTTCTTTTACCTGCTGATGCCAAAAAGGGGAGAAAGTAAATAAGTCCAAATACAAACCTGATAAGACACTGAAGAAAAAAGATGATGGTAATGACCCGGGAAACTCTGGAATGGGTGGAGGTCATGGTCAAGGTGGAGGTCTTTCATCAAGTAAAGCTAAAACTACAAGTCATAGAACAAGTTCTGATACTGGGAGAAGAATAACTTCTGATACTGGTAAAAGGATAAGTTCTGATGAATTTTTGGAACTTGATGAAGAAATTTCAAGACAGTTATTTCTGAAAGAAAATCCAGGAATGGACTTTGAGAGTCTAATGGAAGAAGAAGCTAGACTTAAGTTAGAAAAAGTCAACTCCAAATCTGAAGCTTCTCTTGTTAAAAAGAAACTTCCTACGGCTAAAGGCATTGTGATAAAAGAAAGGACAAATCTTATGGCAATCAAGGCCAAATCACAATTGCAGATAGATTTAAGGTCCCAGGGCAAAAAAAGAGTTGGTGAACCTGTAAAGGTTTATGTGCCTCCTATGGATGAAGAAATTTCCGATGAAGATGCTGATCTTACTCTGACTTCAAGGAAGATTTCTAAGACAACCTCTGACATGGATCAAGTTGTTCAAAGTCAAGATATAGTTAGTTCTGATATAACAATAAAGCAAGCAACCTCTGACATAGCTCAAGTTGGCTTGATATCAGAAGATAAGTCAAAGGAAACCTCTGACATTGCTCATGTTAAATATTCAAAGTTACTCCTACCAGGATTCACTAAAGCCAAACAGACTCAACCATTGAAGACTGCAGCAAGTGGTTTTGAAGCAAGAGAGGTTACTGGAAAGGAAGCAAGAGATAAATCTGGATTGGGTAGTGGTGATGAAAGAAGAGTGCAAAACACAACCAATGATCCAACTTCCTTAAGTGAACCAGGTATTGGAACAACTCCTGGAAGATTGAATCAACTAGAATCTGTACAGATGGTCTATCATACCTTCTTGAAAGAACACATCTTGTTATATTTCATGACATATGGAAGGGTTTACCATATAAGGGAAAATTCTATACCACTGAAGTATTTTGAGGAATTAGAACATGTTTTATTCTTACTTCAAGTGAATGACAGAATAATAGAAAGTGCTGCAAATTATTTGAAGACTCAAATTCAGAGACAGAAGAAGCTCTATTCTGTAAAGTCTGACAGCACATACTGTCCCAAGTACAGAGATCACAAGGGTGATATTGTTGATATGAAGCCTAATACTGCAAAGATCAGAACATATCTTGGTATTAAGGGACTTGAATTCAGTCTAGAGTCTGACAAAGCCTATGTTATAAGACTAGATTAGGAGTTGAGAAAAGCAAAAATTAATGATCTCAGATATGTTATCTTCGTGAAGATACTGTAGAACTCAAAGATGCTAAAAGGAGGATGATTGATGAACTCAGATATGCTGAGAGATGTTTGTTGAAGAACTATCTCAGAACAACTCCTGACATCGAAGAGATAAGAAAGTGAAGCCAAGTCAAGATCTACAACTGCTCAAATTCTGATGTGTATACAGACTAAAGTTGTTATCAGAAGTTAAAGTTGGTAAAGCTTTAAGGACTGTAAGTTGTAGTTATCTAGTCAAATTCTCATGCATTTGTACTTAATTTTTTTGACATCATCAAATATCTGTTAAACTTGTATATTATGCTAATTTACAAGTTGGGGGAGATTGTTAGATATATTTGATAATGTCATGTCTAATATTATTTGTGTTTAGTTTTCAGATCTTACTTAAACAGGACAAATCAGTACTTAACTAAAATCAGCACTTATACTGAAGTCAGAACTTAAGTTATTAGTACTTAAGGTTCAGGAGATATTTATCAGGAGATAATATCATGACTTAAAGGAAACTTTCAGATAAGGAAGGCGGCTGATTGAAAGGAAAGAAGATCAAGACAAACGTAAGAAGAGATATGCATGAAGAAGGAATTATATGAAGAATGGAATACTTGGAAGAAAAGATAACTGATTGATATATTTTAGGAAGCAGAATTATTTTTCAAATCAATTAGTGATTATCTTGTAACTGTGTAGTATATAAACATAAACATAGGGTTTACACTAGAAGTGTTATCATTATCGAGAATATTATTCATTGTAACCCTAGCAGCTCTCGTGATATTTGTTCATCACTGAGAGAGGACAGTTCTACATTGTAACAGAGTTTAATAAAGTTTGTTTTCTGTTACTTGTGTTCTTTGAATTCGATTTGATTGTGCTATACACTGTATTCAATCTCCTTCTACAGTGTGTGTGACCTAACAACTATGTCTACCAAAAATCTTCAAGGTCTACACTCTGCTAGTCAAGAAAAGGTTGACAAACTTCTAGAAAAAGCTGAAAAACTGGATATGGAGACCAAGCTTGATAAAAAGAGGTTTATCAGACCTATTTCTGAGAAAGTTGAAGCCATTGAGAAGATTCAAGAACAACAATAGGCCCAAATCACTGAGATCCTGCAGAATCAAGCCTCTCAGAAAGCTCAATTGGATGAAATCCAATCTTCAGTTGAACTTCTCTCTCTCCTACTACCTGATAATGCCAAAAAGGGGGAGAAGGTAGTTAAGTCCAAATGCACTTCTACTCAAATACTGAAGAAGAAGGACGACAAATGTGATACCAGGGAAACTCTGATAAGAGTAGAGGTCATGGAAAAGATCAAGGTCAAGGGTAGAGCAACAAGTTTTCTTCAAGGAAACTAAATACTGATGCAAGCAAATCTTCTACTCAAAAGAAGACAAGTTCTGAAGCTGCTCAAACTCAAAATCTGATAGCAAGTGCTGATAAACAAAATCTGATATCAAGTTCTGATGAGCAAAGTCTGATGACAAATCCTGATGTTCTGATACAAGGTGGAAGTCAAGACTCTCAGAAGTTTATGCAAACTCTGAAGCTCAAGGGAAAGCAGACTATTGTCTACTGCAAGGATCCCAAGATTCAGACACTTGATGAAGATATTGCTAGAAGATTATTTCTAAAGCATAATCCTAGAATGGATTTAGAAAATCTCAAGGAGGAAGAAGTAAGATTTAAAGCTGAAAAGACAAATCTAAAGCCAAAAGCTTCGGTTACAAAGAAACCTCCAAGGACTAAGGTAAAAGGCATTGTGATCAAGGAGAAATCAAATACTGAGGCATCTAAGTCCAAGACTAGATCACAGATTGAGATTGATCCAAAGACAAAGGGAAGGGAAAAGGTGATGAACCAACCAAGCCATTGGAGATTTAAATTCCTCAAATTCTGATGAAACCAGTGTGCAAAATGGTTCAAGTTACTGATGATACTCTTGCTGAAGATGAAGATGTTCAAACTCTGAAAAGAAGGAAGATTTCTGAAGAATCAAAGACAACCTCTGACAGTGCTAAAGTTGTTCGGAGTGAAGAACTGCAATCTATAACAGAAACAACAAGTTCTGATAGAGTCATCAAGACATCAACCTTTGACATAGCTCAAGTTGATTTAGACAAAATGAAAGTAGCTGACAAAAAACAACTTCTATGGAAAAATGTCAAACCATCAGATCCAAAGAAAAGCCAATTGCTATCTGATTTCATGACTATTGGGTTAAATGCTAGAGAACCAAGAGACAGAGCTGGACTAGGTTCTGATGAAGCTAAAATTAAGACAGGAGTTGAAGTTGCTACTAGAGATCCATTTATTTTGACTGACAGACCTCTTGAAGATGTTATACAGAAACACCTTGATAATGTTATCTTTGTTCAAGTGGTACTGGATGCTCATGACAAGCACAATGTCAAGGATAATCTGATTCTATTTCTTGAAGATGGAAGGATATATCAGATGTCAGAATCAGATGTGCTGAACAAATCACTGAAAGAACTTCAATTCTTTCATTACCTTTTAGAGGTAAAGTCTGATATTACCAGGAGATGGTCAAATTTCATATTGAAGACCATAAGAGATAAAGCTAGAATTTCTGGTTCAAGGGCTACATAATTCATTCCAAAATTGTTGAAGATGATGGAAGTGAGATTCCAATAAAGAAGGATTCTGCTAAACTTGAAGTGATACTGAAAGAGAAATGTCTATACTACAATGAAGATTCTTCTCATCCAAGGGTAATAAGACTAGATGATGGTTTAGAAAGAAACCATATTTTTTCTTTAAGGACTACAATCTACCAGATTGGAAGACAAGGTGGAGAGTTGAAGCAAGTCAAGACTACACTATCTCAAGTCCCGAGGAATAAAGAAGAAAAGCTGATATCAAACTTTGTCAAGAATCACTTTGGATTCAGATTGACTCAGTGAGATTGATAAAAGTTACAAGGACTGTAAGTTGTAGTTAGTTATCTAGTTAAACTCTTATTTGCATTTGTACTTAAATGTTTTTGACATCATCAAATCTATGAACTTGTATATTTTGCATAATTTACAAGTTGGGAAACATTGGTTAGATATATTTGAGATGTCATGTCTAATATGATTTGTGTTTAGTTTTCAGAACTTAACAATAGGACAAATCAGGACTTACTGAAATCAGGACTTACTGGAAGTCAGAACTTAATATCAGAACTTAAGTCATCAGAAGATACATATCAGTACTTAAGTGCTGGAAGACTTTCAGTTAAGGAATGAAGCTGATTTACAGGAGAAGATCGAGACTAAAACAATAGAAGATATGCATGGAAAGAGTTAGAACACTAGAAGACTTGTAGAAGATATCTGATTGATATATTTTAGAAGGCAGAATTATATTCCATATTAATTAGAATATATCTTGTAACTGTGTACTATATAAACACATACTTAGGGTTTACACTATATGTGTTATCATTATCGAGAAGATTATACATTATAACCTAGCAGCTCTTAGTGATATTTGTTCATCACTGAGGGAGAACAACATTTCATATTGTAACAGAGTTTATTGAATATACTTGATCTTTGTTACATACTTGTGTTAAATCGATTTGATTGTATAAAGACTGTATTCAACCCCCTTCTACAGTGTTGAATACAAAACATATTCTTAACATTAGTAAAGTAAATGATGGTGATATCTTGAGGCAGAATTATAGGATAGTTATGTTATTGTGAGTGTGACTAACTGCTAAACACCAAAGGAAAGTATCCCTATCTTCACTTATCATTCATGTGATATTTATTTTGAATCCTATTATGCAAGTCTCTCTATCCTATTCTAATTCCATAATAGTTAAATGCTTTATATAATAAAGTGATTGATTCTGTTTATGCAAGTACTCATCTGCTATTCTATGTTCAGTATAGTTAAGTATATTTACTTATCCAATCACTGGGTTTATAAATGTTTTAGATTTTGAGAAAGATGATTTTGTTGCGAGTATTTCTGCACAAGTGAATGGGGGAATAAAATTTATAAGGGTGTCAATTATTATGACCCCTTTCAATAAAAGGTTTTATGATTGGATGGTTGCGTAAGAGTCCTTGGTGGCGGTCCAGGGTGAGCTATATATTATACTTGTTTATAATACATTGCTAGGCCAATGTGTTCCTTGGGTATCCCTTTGTTTAGTTGGATATGCTTTGACATACCGGTCTTGCTCCGCGGCTGATCACCGGCGGCAACACATTGTCGTTCGAGGATTTTAATCTAAATTTCTATATTGTTTTTTATAATCATATAATAAATGATTTATCAAGTGATGTTGTTTTGGATAAAATATGAAATTCAGTTTCTGATTGATGTTGATACTTAGCTTGTTGTTAAATATCAAAAGTGGTATCAATATATATGATTTATGTTGACTTCAGTATGGGATGTTGTGAACATCTAAGTTAGTATTGATATCTAATTTGATATGACAGCAAAATAAGTATTGATATCATGATTGGGGTTTTAAGTAAATTAGATATAAAGTTTACGATTCAGTCCATAATCACTGTTTCATGTTTGTGTTTACGATATTTCCATAAACATTATTTTACGAGTTTATTTTCATCAAGATTCAAAGTATTGCTGAATCATTTTTGCTCAAAAATATTGTAATTGAGATGAGGAACCAATTACGGGGTTCCCTAACTAAATTTTCAGATTCAGCAATTATGATTTTAATTGTTCTGCTCTATTGCAGATATCGGTTTTTATATAAAAAGATCATTTATATGTCATGCTGAACTTGTTGAGAATTTCTTTCGCTCATACTTGCCTGTTTTTAAATTTAACCATCCAGTGAGGATTAGCTTGCGCTGTTTAGTCATGAAATTCGAGAAAGCAACGAAGAAGCTTTTGGAAGGTGGTTGGTCCAGGGTTTGCGGAACTAGTGTAATTTCTATTGTATAAAGTTATGTATATATATTAGTTATGTTATTGAATCGTTGTCCTAGTATACTTCTTTTAGAAGTTATAATAGTGGGTTAAGTTTTGAGTTTAGGAATTTGTTAAAAAGAGTTTTAAAAGAAAGAGAAAAATTTATTTATGAAATTTGGAATTCTTGTTTCTATAACTGTAACCTTAAAATATCTTGGATTAGTTTGGGGTCATAGATGCTAAATATCTTTTGCTGGCATTTGTTTATTATTAAACATGTTATTTTGGATTGAGGTTTCATCGTGACGACCAAGTCCTCTGACCCCAGATATGCTAAAGATCCTTCAAAATACACAGATATTGAGAAAGAAAAAGTCTTTCTTGATATTGGCTTACAATTAATTTTGACAAAGTCACTTGACAATGTTATGTACAACCATATTGTCAACTGTGACACAACCAAGAAAATCTGGGAGAAGATTGAGATACTGTGTGAAGCTACAGAGGAAGTTAGGTAAAATTAAAGGAGAATACTGGTTTCTCTGTATAGGGGTTTTATGGAAAAACCAAAGGAGAGTGTTACTAATGTGTTTGAAAGATTCAATAAGTTTATTAATGACTTGCAGCTTCATGACAAGTACTATGAAGATGAGGAAGTTAACTTGAAGTTTTTGCTCACCCTTCCTGACCATCTTAAACTGAAAATTTCAGCCATAAAAGAAGAAAGAGACTTAAGCAGGATAACACTAGAGGTCTTATATGGGATTTTGAAAACATGTGAACTAGAAATGATTCAAAGAAAATTCTTAAGAACTAGTCAAGGACACATTGTTGATGGAACAAGTGCACTAGTTGTTATTGACAACAATTCATCTGATGATGAACTGGAGATCCAGACTCCAGTTGTCTCAAGTATTGAGCAAAAGAACAAGGAAAAAATGAAGAAAGTTATTCTGGAACTTAAAGAACATGAGTTCTATATATTAGATGAACTGGATGAGTTAGATCAATCCATGGCTTATCTAGCTTGGAAATTCTCTAATATTAGAGTGAAAAGCCATAGTTCTTCAAGAGTAAAGGACATACATTTAACAAGGACAACATCTAGAAAGGAAAGGGACAGTACACTTCTGGTGGCAAAAGTGGCTACAAGATTGGATCTGTTGACATATCAAAAATAAGATGCTTCATTTATGATGAATTGGGCCATTTTGCTACTGAATGCAGGAAGCCTAAAAAGGTGAGGAAAGATAAAGCCTATCTTGAGTTGGAGGCAAAGTATGAATCTCTCTTGAGGAAGCAACATGGTAAAGCTTATATTGCAGAGGGAAGGAGTTGGGATGATTCTGATAATCATGAAGATGAGGAGGTTGGAAATATGCACTCATGGCCTTGAAGCAAGGAGAGTCATCCTCAACAAAAATAGAGGTACCAACTCTTACTACTATTGATTTAAATAAAAGTCAATACAAAGAGACTGTTGAAAAGATGAGCATAGAGCTGTTCCACATCCACACTAGCATGGTGGCAGCTACTGAGGAGGTTAGTAGGCTGTCAAAAGCTAATGAGAATCTTGAGGTCAAGAAGCAAAATTTGGAACTGCAGCTTGTTGAGCTTGAAACTGTCAAGCAAGAAAATGAATATATAATGAACAAGTTGAAGTGTGCTAGTGAGATATAAGCTGTGTTGAGGGAAAAAATAGAAAATAATGCAGTAAAGTTGAAGTCTTTCAGATATACTTCTCAGTTAGTTGGTCAGTACCATGAGAAGAATAAGCCATGTTAATATAGCCATTGGCCTTGACTGTGATGCCTTAAACAACAACAAAAAGAATGAAGGTGACAAGGGAAAAATAACTGTAAATGAAAATGTCTAAGCTATGCTGAGAAAGGTTGATTCACCTTTATTCGAGGCATGTAAAGTCCATTTCAGTGAAGAGGAGTCGGTCATCAAGAAAGAACTTTCAGATGAAGATGAAGAAATGACAAATGAAGAAATCACTCCTGCTACTGAAGGAAAGAAGAAGCCCATGATTAACCAAGCCCCTAAGACACCTCTGAAGGGAGTCAAGACTGAGAATACAGGAAGGAAGAAACAGAACATGAATGGCAAGATAGGATGTAAACAAAAGCAGCAACTTTGCATTTGTTGCAGATGCTCGCAGAAAACAATGTTAGAGATATGGCTCAATAAATCATCTAACTCACCTTTGTAAAAAGGAGGTTAGCAAGCCAAAAGCGGGAGCCTGCAAGTACAATAAAGCAAATACAAAAGATGCTTACTCCTTTTGTGACAAATTTGACTACATACCTTGCAACATGAAAGTGATGACAAGTTGTCATAAATTGATAGTAGATTTGAAATATGTTAATGTTGAATCTATAGAGAAAAAGGAAAATGCAAAATAATTTGTTTACACTGTTCCTTCTGAATCAACACATTCTAATTTTGCATATTCTATCAGCAAGAAGAAAGTACCCAACACTGCTTGGTTAGCTAAACACACTTAAACTCATTGTGTGCGGGGAAAAATAGAGAGAGCCATATGGATCATAGACAGTGGATACTCAAGAAATAGGATAAGTGATAAGGCCCTGTTATCACAGTTTGAGGAGATGGCTGACCCATTAGTGACTTTTGGAGATAACATCAAAGGTTTCACAATGGGATATGGAAAGTTAATTTCTGGAAATATTGTCATTGAAGATGTAGCACTGGTAGCTGGTTTGGAAGTGAATCTCCTAAGTGTCAGTCAATTCACAGATAGAGGATTCAATGTTTCATTTGACAAAGGGGAATGCTTAATCATCAGCAAAAAGACTAGTGAAGTTGCTCTGAAAGGAACAAGAAAGGGAAGCTTGTTTGTTGCAGATTTACACTCAGCGAATAAGGAAGGAATTTGTTATTTCTATACCAAGGCATCTTTAGAGCAAAGCAAACTTTGGCACAAGAAGCTCTATCACCTGAACTACAATGCAATCAACACTCTGGTAAAAAAGGAGTTAGTGAAAGACATGCCAAATATGGAGTTTGCTCAAAATGAAGTTTGTGAGGCTTTTCAAAAAGTCAAAATGAATAAGTCTAGTCACAAGAGTAAAACTGTGAATTCCATAAGTGCACCTCTGTAACTTCTCCATATGGACTTATTTAGACTAGTTAATGTCTTATCAATTTCAAGAAAGAAAATATGCACTTGTGATGGTGCATGACTACTCAAGGTACACATGGGTAGAATTTATGCATTCTAAGGATGAAACTCTACACATCATAATTGAACACATCAAGAAGATTGAGAAGTAGGCTGAAGATTAGAATTGTGTGAAGAGATTGAGGAGTGATAATGGCACAAAATTCAGAAATACAACTTTAACTAAATTTTGCAAAGACAAGGGCATTGTTCAAGAATTCTCAGCTGCTAGAACATCTCAGCAAAATGGGGTAGTGGTGAGAAAGAATAGAAAATAGTTGAGGCTGCTAGAAAAATGCTGCAGGTTGTCAAACTGCCAAAAAGTTTTTGGGAAGAAGCTAACAACACTGCATGCTATACTCAAAATCACCTTACTCAATCTTATCTAAAAGGAAGCCTATTGTGAAGCATCTTCATATGTTTGGAAGCAAGTGTTATGTCTTAAAAGACAACTCTGAATATGTGGGAAAACTTGACTCTAAGGTTTTTAAAGCAATTTTTTTGGGATTTTCATTGGAAAGAACTGCCTACAAAGTCTATGTGCTTGAGAAAAAGAAAATTATGGAAAGCACATATATGACTTTTGATGATGACAAGTGTCTAGGTTTTGAATGCCTTGATGATAATAAAGTCGAGGCCCTTAAATTTGAAAATCTCAACATTGATAGTGATTCTGAAGATGAAACTGAAGTCAACACAATTAAAAGAATGGATGAAGAGTCAACTGAACAAGTGAATCATGAGAATGGAAGCTCATTTCAAACACCTGAATTTTATAGCACAAACTCAGGGGGGGAAAGAGGAGAAAGTTTTGCAAGTCATGCCAATGATGAAAAAAATGTAAAAAATTCAAGTCAACAAACTCACACCAGGAAATTGGATAGGAGTCACACAAGAGAAGTAATTATTGGTGATCCAAATGTTGGAGTGAGGACTAGAAGTGTAACGCCCTCCAAATCCAGGGTCTAGATCTGGGGGTTACTTACTAATCTCCAATATAATACAACTTTGTATAAAAATTATGCAAACATATACCTGACCCCTTTATATTTATCCAAGATCTTTTCAGGTTGAGGTATGAAAACAAGAACAACACACTATTTTCATTACAAACCAAGATATAAATTTTCATAAAACTCTCTTTATTACAATTAGGACTCGATTAACCACATAATTCACATAGCACATAAGTCACATAGTCATTCTAGGTTTAAAAATACTTTTAGAATTGAAATCGGATCAATATTCGCAATATTGAACAATATCTGGCTCGTTTCCTTATTCTCGGAATTTATTGGACTCGTCTCTATAAATAATAGATTCTATAAGTAAATAAATATCAAAATCAGACTTGTTTTAAAAAGAAATTAAGGTTTGAAAGTATTCTTAATGACAACATATCATTTTTCGGAGTCGGAGGGCTTTCGTTTCATTTAAATCAGATAAACAGTTCAATTATTATTCAATAAATAAGAATAAATCAATTTATTATTTAGTATAATTAATTATTCAAAATAATTGAACCTCAAAAATATTTTTAAATAATTATTTAGGAAAAATCAGAATTAAAAATAATTTTCCCATTATTTTTGGAATTAAAATAAATTGATTATGATTTATTGAAAATAAATTGATTAATTATCAAAATAATTATTAATAATTAGGACTCGAGTAACCACATAATTCACATAGCACATAAGTCACATAGTCATTATAGGTTTAAAAATATTTTTAGAATTGAAATCGGATCAATCTTCGCATTATTGAACAATATCTGGCTCGTTTCCTCATTCTCGGAATTTATTAGACTCGTATCTATAATTAATAGGGTCTATAAGTAAATAAATATCGAAAGCCGACTCATTTCAAAAAGAAATTAAGGTTAGAAACTATTTTTAATGAAAAGAAAACATACCATTTTTCCGAGTCGAAGGGTTTTTTTTTATCGTAGGTAACCCGCAGCCGCTACCCTTCGGGTGCGCACTGGGTAAACCCTACGGGCTCACGCAATAGCCTGCAAACCACGTGAACCAGGTAAACCGCATTTAAGCGACAGGCTCTGGCTTAGGAGGCATAATCATAAATTCTCCTCCCGTGAGATTCGAACCTGTGACCAAGAGGATAATTTTCCCCTCTTTAACCAACTGAGCCAACCCTTGCGGGCTCGAAGGGCTTTTGTTTCATTTAAATCGGATAAACGGTTCAATTATTATTCAATAAATAAGAGTAAATCAATTTATTATTCAGTACAATTAATTATTCAAAATTATTTAATATTAAAAATACTTTTAAATAATTATATATGAAAACTCAAAATTAAAAATGATTTTCCCATAATTTTTGGAATTAAAATAAATTTATTATGATTTATTAAAAATAAATTGATTAATTATCAAAATAATTAATCATTTTTAAATAATTAATAAATAATGAATAAATAATAAATAATTAAATAAATAATTAATTTTGATTTTCAAAAAATATTGTATATTTATTTATAAAATAAATAAATCAATTAATTAAATTAATTAATCAATTTATTAAATAAATAAAACTGAATTTTATAATTTTGAAAAATAAAAATGAATAAAAGTAAAATAAAATTTCCAAAAATAGTTTTATGAAAATGATTTTGGGTCAAAATGGATCAAAACCGGGTTTTATTCCGGGTTTTGATCCGGGTTTTCGGGTCACCGGAAATCCAGAATAACACGCCGGACTCCGGCGAGTTTCTTCAAGATCCGGAAAGCCCAATTCCCCCTCCATTCAACTCCTTTTTGCTTCATTTTTGTATCAATTTCATCTGAAATCGACACAACAGCCCAACACCGCATTCAACAGCAATAAACGATGAACGTATCTCCTTCTCCGACGAAAAAACCGCCCAACTCCGACGAACCTTCCCAGATTCCGTCGAACTCATTTTCAGGCTAAAATCAATACCTCTGTGCTGATTTTTACAGGTTTTCGATCGTAAACAAAGTTCTAAATAATAATCAAGCATCAAATCAATCCCATGACCCTTGTATCAATTTTTCGATCAACACCGACTCAAAATCTGGCCAAAATACGATTTGACTAATTCGTACATGAAATCACACGTTTTATACATCAAAATGAAGGTAATAACATGTATAATCTTTCCCCCATATCCAAACATACAATAGATTCGTCCATAATAAAAAATGATCAATTTTAAATTAACATAAACCCTAGAACACGAACTATCAATCAAGCATCCGTTTGATAAATTATTTGATACAAATCAATCATAAATCATCAAGCAAAGCTACTCAAGCAGTCAATTTCATCATGTAACCCTAAGATCAAAAAGACCCAAATTCGAACATAAACCCTAAAAAATAAAATTGAAAATTAACGAATCAAAACGTGAAATTGATGTTAAAAACTGAAAGAACAGATCAAGAGGATTCATTTGAGTACTCACATCAACAGATTTGGTGCTCAGAATTGCTCAAAATCACGGTTTGATTCTCGACCCGAAATCCGACCCGACCCTGTTCTTCAGAGAATTTTGCAGAATTTTCAGAATTTTTAATAATTAATTATAAATAAATAATAATAATTAGGGTATTTATAGTAAGTAATATAATGCTCCTAATTAAAATTAAGGCCCTAATTTTACATCTAATAAAATCAATTGTCCCTTAATTAATAATTTTTTAGTATTAATTTTTAAATTTTTAATATTAAATATATACAATATATATGCCAAAAATTCCCCAAAATTGTGAATAAATAAAAAATACAAAGAAATGGAATAATTGAAAGTCCCATAATTTTATAAAAATAAAAATATAATTTTTGTGGGGTTTTTGACACCCGAAGGCGCCCGAAAAAGTCATTTTTCGCGAAACGAGAAAATTTCTAAAATAACTGGATGTTCAGAATAACGTATGGTACAAGCCATACTAGACAAAATAAGGCCAATTATTTTATTTGAAATATAAGCTATTAAAACAAAGTTCGGGTCGTATAACTTTTGATACGAAAGCTTTTAACACGAAATAAAATATCCGATAAATACCCGGAAAATACTCTAACGTTCCCGAACACACATAACACATAACAACTAGGGTTTTTATGACTAAATACAATTAATGACATAATAGAACACACGATTCATCTTTATTATGATATAATACATGCATAATTTTCTAGTCGTTACAAGAAGTGCATTTGCTAATGAATGTCTACATGCATGCTTTCTCTCACAAGTTGAGCATAAGAAAACTGAGGAAACTCTACTTGATCCTGATTGGCTATCTTCAATGCAAGAGGAGCTAAATTAGTTTGAAAGAAACAAAGTTTGGGAGTTGGTTCCTGCACCAAAGAACGGAAGTGTAATTGGAACACAGTGGGTGTTCAGCAACAAAATGGATGAAAATGGGATTGTAACAAAAAAAGCAAGGTTGGTTGCATAAGGCTACTCATAGGAAGAAGGAATTGATTATGATGAAACTTTTGCTCCATTTGCAAGACTTGAAATAATAAGGATCTTTCTTGCATTTGCTGCACACTTAAACTTTAAAGTTTAAGAAATGGACGTAAAAAGTGCATTCCTTAATGGTGAGCTGGAAGAAGAAATTTATGTGCAACAGCCACCTGGCTTTGAAGATCTAGAATCTCCAAACATCGTATACATACTACTCAAGGCTCTATATGGATTAAAGCAAGCACCTAGAGCATGGTATGACACACTATCAGAATTATTGCTTAAACATGGATTCACTAGAGGTATAATTGACAAGACACTCTTCTATAAACAACATTGTGGTGATATGATCCTAGTTCAGGTCTATGTGGAAGATATCATGTTTGGTTCTACTAATGAAAAGATATGTCAAAGATTCTCAAAACTCATGTAGAGTGAATATGAAATGAGTATGATGGGAGAGTTAAGTTACGTTCTTGGACTTCAAATCAATCAAAGAAGTGATAGAATCGTCATTAGCCAAACCAAGTATGTTAAAGATTTATTGAGGAAATTTGGTATGGTTGATTGTGCACTTGTATTAACACCTATGTCTACAACTACGAAGTTGGATAAAGATAAGAAAGAAAAAAGTGTAAACATGTCAGGTTATAGAGAAATGATTGGAACTTTGCTATATTTGACTGCTAGTAGACCAGACATAATGTTTGCAACATGTCTGTGTGCAAGATTTCAAGCCAATCCAAAAGAATCATATTTGACGGCTGTGAAGAGAATTTTCAGATACTTAAAGGGGACTCCAAACTTGGGATTATGATATCCTAAGGGAACAAGATTTGAAGCTGTTGGATACACAGATGCAGATTTTGTTGGATGTAGGGTTGACAGAAAGAGCACTAGTGGAAGTTATCAGTTTCTTGGACAAAGACTTGTATCCTGGTATAGCAAGAAACAATAATCTTTGTCAACTTCCACAGCGGAGGTTGAATATATTACTGCTGGAAATTGTTGTGCTCAAGTGATTTGGATTAGAAATCAGCTAATGGACTATGGCCTAGTGTTACAGAAAATTCCAATTATGTGTGACAATACTAATGCTATATCTATTATGGCTAATCCAGTTAACCATTCTAAAACAAAGCACATTGATGTAAGGTACCATTTTATTAGAGAACATGCTGCAAATGGTACCATTGAGCTCATTTTTGTTCCAACAGAAAAACAATTAGCTGATATTTTTACTAAACCTTTGGATGAAGCTACTTTCACTAGACTTGTAGGTGAATTTGGAATGCTAAATTCTTCATCCTAAAGGTAAGAACTCAGCTAATGTGTTGCAGCAGTTTGATTTCTAATAAATCAAAATTAATATGATCTAATTGGATATTAACTGGAATATGAGTTATAAATATTTTGGAAATCTCTGTATATATATATTTTCAAAAATCAAAATTTAGCTTGGAATTTTTCAATATGTGAAATTAGCACAAGACAGATTCAAAAAGAGCAAAAGTATATAGAAAACTGAGTTCTCGATAAGCCTAATTGACTTCTCGACAAATCATTTTGAGACTTTTCGAGTGAGTTCTCGATAAGTCATTTTTCTGACTTCTCGAAGGACTTCTCGACAAGCATTATAATGACTTCTCGATAAGTCATTGTAGAGATTTCGATAAGTGATAATTCACAGAGTTCTCTACAAGTATAAATCTTAGACTTATCAACAACTTAGAACTAAGATAATTTAATTCAATAAATTATTTTGGTAAAATAATTTTGATAAAATCTTTTTGATTTTATTTTGATTTATTCAAATAAAAATTAGACAAATTCAGTCCATTTAGGACAAACTGGGTATTTATTAAACATCTCGATAAGTCATTTTCTAGTTCTCGATAAGAGTCTGGAAAATGACTTATCGATATGTATTTATTCTCTCAATATGACTTCTCGATAAGAAAATTCCAAACGTTTATCTTTGAGTTCTCGATAAGTCATTTACCTTTTACTATAAATACCCAGGCATCTCGACATACACCTCTTTACGCCTTCGAGATCTCTAAGTGACCTAATTTTTCCAAATCCAGACCGTTTTCTCTCATTTCAAACTCTTTCTCTTTAATTTTTCTTACCACTCAAATTGAAACACTTCGAATGGCATCAAACACAATTACACCTTTCATCCCAAATGAGGGCAACAACTATCTTGCATTTACAGATGCAAACCAAGCTCTTGATAACTTCATGAGCTTTGTAAAGTTTCTTTCTGAAATGTACTTTGCAGGTGCTCTCACTACAAATCTAGTACTATACTTGGATATTCTTAGGGATTTCTGGAACACAACTGTGATAAAAGGCAGTAGTGCATGAGAACCAAGCTATGTCCATGGTGGTTAACTGCTCCATTCAAGGCCAACATGTGGAGTATTCTGAAAATGATGTAAATATGGCTTTGGCGATTCCTACTGAAAAGCTGATGGGTATCCTAACTCAAGATGAGCTAGCTGAATTCACGGACTTCATCAACTACAGTGAAAGGATCAACTTAGCCAGCCTGAACAAGAAGAATTTAAGGAAGGAATGGTCACTCCTGTTTGACTCCATTGTCAGAGCTTTCACATGTAGGAAGACAGGGTATGATAACATTTCAAGTGTGTTCCAGAAGCTGGTATTCTCCATGGCCTACAACAGACACTTAAATGTGGGGCTTCTGATTTTGCAGGAACTAAGCACAAGGCTCACAATGCCTTTGACTATAAGAGGTAAGGATATTTTCTTTCCTAGGTTTATAATGTCTACTTTAAACCATAAATTTCAAGACATTTATTTACCTAATGGTGTAGATAGAACACAGATAGGCAACTTTAAGCAAGTGTCCCAAGTTTTATTTGGTTCACTTACTACAAAGAACAAGGTAACTGTAAGTCTCAGAATCACTCCATTTATGTTGGAGAGATTCATGACTTACCCTTATCCTATGCCTGACACGAGGTCTCCAATCTAAACCAGTACAGTAATGGCTCATGTGCCTGTAGAAGAACAAACACAGGAACACCAACAGGGCCCTTCAAAAACTGAGACCCATCTTTCTTTACCAATAGAAGCTAGGAAACCAACCACTTCATTCTCTCAAAAGGATGAAGTGAGTGAAAAGAAGAAAAATCAAGCAACCCTCACAATTATCAATGAGAGTGGTGAGGATCAAATTCAAATAGAGTCCACCCTGGTCAAGAAACTAAATAAGGAAAAGAAAACTGAGTTGACCGCTCAAACTACCTCTGCATCCTCCCAAAAGAATGTAGTTGCAAAAGAAGACATAAACAGACTCAAGGGGCATCCTCTCAACATGGTGTCTCTATTAAAAAGAGCACTCTTCCTAGTGCACCCTGTAAAGAGTCTGCACCAACACTTGAACACATTCAAGTGTATGAAAGAAGGAATATGGATGGCACACACACAGAGAGCACATCTTTTGAAGCTCCCTCTTATATTTAGGGGGAGCTGCCAACACTCAATCCTGAAATTACAAATCTAATATCTAAAATTTCTTCTTTATACAATCAAACACTTGAATCTAACTCTCAAATGTTGTCAAAATCAAGTGACATGGTTCATGAAACTATGCTCACCACCCAGGAACCATATCCAGTTGGTGAGAGGCTACACTCTGGGGTAGACCTTGATGACACCAACATAAACACAGGGGTTTCATAAGTTTTACTGAAGACCTTGTGGTATCTACTGAAGAACCTTCATGAGCTAAACAATTTTTACAGATTGATAGGTTTGAGGGTAGTACTCCTGAGGGGGAGCTATCTAAATCCTCTCCAATCCAATTGAAGGTTCCTCATGTAGGGACAACTCCCCTCAAAACCATGGTTGAAATTTCCTTAACAACTGAAGATAGGAACATTCAAGTGACAGCTCTTTGCAATAAGAACAAGGGTTTGAGGCCATGGTACATGACATTAACCTGGTCAAATTCCCTCCAATTCAATTGGAGGTTCCCACAAGTGGTAAACAACACACTGTCATAACCACAGTTCCAACTGTGAGTCAAACTGTGACATCTATCATAGGTAATGTTACTCAACCTCAACCATCCACCTCAAACCCAACAAACATTCCTTCTACATCACACCCTTCTCAACCACCATCTCACCTTATCTCTTAATGGCTTCAAGATGCCCAATCTCAACCCATTACAATGAATGACCTTTTGGTTGATCAACTTTCTGGCCTTGCCAACATCACACAACAGCTTCTTACCACAGACATGTCCAATCAGGACTATCAAGCAATCTTGATGTCTTATAAAACTGATGTTGAAGAGAAGCAACAAAAGATTGTGAATGAAGTTGAGCAGGATGGAAATGTAGATGCTTGGTTAAGCAAGGACTTTAGCTTGAGCATAGATGAGTTCTTGGCAGGATTCAGAGAAGAATATGTCAGTATATTAGGAAGCAATGCCAAGGAACTCACTCCATAGGAGGTCTATGAGGTTGTGACAGAAGTCTAGAAAGATCAACTTAAAGCTTTTCACCTCATGAGCAAAGCACTCCAACAGACTCTGGACAACCATCAAGATAAAATAAGAAGGTTGTTGAAAGACAAGCTTGATGACCTTGTGCTTACTCAAGTTCAGATCAAGAACAAGTTTCAGACATTTGCTGACCAAATGGCAAGATTTGACATGTCAGACATGGAGAAAAGCATCAAGAATCTCAGACAATCATTTATAGCTTTGCATGAAGTTGTCTAGAATCATATCACCAGTAATAATGACACTAGGGTCGAATTGGATCAACTTCATCAAGCTAGATATGAACCCTCTGCTCTTTTAATGAAAGGCATCAAATAGTTAGTTCAAGCCACATTTGGTACTTCTACTTCAAGTTCTGACCCACCAATGTCAACATCCATAAACTTGCAAATTCAAGCTCTTCAATCTCAAGTTTTCACTTTATAGTCATCCAATGATTCATTGACAACTCAAGTCTCTCAACTCACAACTCTAGTACAAAGTCAACAGGCTGACATCAAGACTCTGGTGGACTCCCATAAGTGTGACGGTCTCAACCCCGGGATCAGGGGCTGACGCCACTAAAATATAACACAACACAAATATAAACTACAAATTTGACATTAATATACGAACACGGCCCCAAAACCAAGATCTGATCCAGGTTCAAGTATTATTTAGGTTACAAAACTATAATTAACTTATTCAACAAGCCTGACACTTTAACTTATTACAGCAACTCATCAAACCTCATGGTCTGATACAAACTACCTCAAAGGAGCCAGGACCGGAAGGGGCTGAGACTGTGTTCTTCCAAGGTCTGATAGGCCTTTTAGACATCTGCAATATATATATATATATATACAAAACAAGATGCAAGGGAAAGCAATCAATTGCTCAATAATACCACTATTTGAATTATAAGTAAAGCAGTTTATAAAAACAGTTATAGGAACAGAAGTCATAACTCGTTTACAAAAACAAGTAAAACAGGTATAAACTGGAAATCAACAACTAGCATGCTCTGTAAAATGTATCGTTAGTTGTGTATTGTGTGAATACCAGAGTCCAATTTTAGCATGCTATTTTCATTTCTAAATCCACTGTTCCATTACAGGAACCACAAAGTCACCTGTTCCATTACGGGAACCACAAAACCCAAAACAAATATATATTGGATGAATCCTAGGGACAGTTGATCAGTCTATGCCACCACAAACCTGTTCCGGAATTCAGAGACTAGCTAGGTCTCTGTCATGCTGGACTAAGCGGTTTAAATAGGGCACGCAACCGACATAGCCTCTTACGCAAACCCGCTTGGCCGTTACGAGCCTCTTACGCAACCATCCAATATCTGATCCGTCATATCCAGTTTCCAAAACCACTTAGACCTATCTCTTTTAAAACATATATCACAACACACTTTCTAAAACCTTTCCAATTTTATTCATAATTTAAAAATAGGCATTTTTAAAAGTTACTTTTCCCCAAAACATAATTTAAACAAATATTTTCAAATATAAGGGATATGTAACTTAAAACATTCTATTCCTCTACGTAAATTAAATCAACAATCATTCATATATACTGAACCGTAAAAGATTTGTCCAGGGGTACTTGCCTTGCGAAGTTTTTCAACTAACACTAGCTCGACTTTAAACCGACTTTAACTTTCCAGTCCTTCGACTGGAACCTACAGAATCAAAATATCCTAGGTTAGACGACCAGTTATACTTGACATATCCTCGCTAAATACTTTACCCGAATGATAGCAATCTCCCGACTCGTACTTATACGTATTAATATAATACACGTAACAATCAGGGTTCATTTAAAATTTATATACAAATGTATACGCTTGACTTGTATTTCCGTATTTAAAATAATTTTCAGAAAATTTGAACAGTGACTCCTCTATTATAGGACTACCCGTCGAAACATAATCGACATCCAATTCCCAACAAATCACAATTCACAATTCACGACTCGACACAACTCGTAATACAAATACTTATTTACGTCTCAAAAATAATTTATACGAATTACTTTATTTGTTTAATATATTGAGGACTCAGATAAAAATCATCACCGTCCACCGTCGACTCGCCGAGGCTCATCTTCGACGGCAACGAAATTTTGCGGGTACTCGATTAAATTCCGGGTTTCCAACGTGAAAATTCCACCGATTATTTTAATAATCATTTCCCGCACAAATAATTTATTTCACGAAATTAGTCAATTATTCCCTGCAAAATTCCAAAATTCCAGATTATATTACCAATAGTAACCGAACTACAAAAACACAAAAGCATCACCACCACACCCCACGCGCGTCTCACGCACAACACACACACACTAACAAACCCACACCCACACATATGGTTGCACATGAATTGCACACATAAACACATGCACATACACACACACAAGAATATACAAGGGACGGCGGCCGGAAAATTACCAAGGCGGCAGCAGAATCACCGGGAAACATGCAAAAACCGGGGAAGAAGAAAAAGGAACAAAAGAGAACGGGAAGGAAGAAGAAGGGGGAGTAGAACAGAGGGGAACAATGAAGGAATTAAGGGATTCTGAGAGAGGGCAGGAGATCGAGAAGAGACAGAAGAGAGATAGAGATTGACGGAGAGAGGTGAGGGAGTGCACAGGGGTTGGGGGTGGGTGTGGGTATTTTATATATTCTTTCTTTCATTTTGTCAGGTGCTAAAACGTAGAAATGCAAGTGCTGAAAGACTGCCACGTTGCTAAAGAGATAAATACGTGCTTTTTACAGCCCTATTTGTCCCGAAATTTGATTTTTAATGAATAATTTTGCAGGCGAAAATAACCCGAAAATTACCAAACTAGCCTTAAAATTCTCAGAATAATTAAAAATTAATAAAATAAAATTTTTATAGTTTTTAAATTATTTTTGAAACGCAACTCGCACCCGCATTTTTACGATTTAACGGACAAACGTGTGGGTGAATTTAATCCAAAGAATTTCCAAAATAATTTTAAGATTTCCAAAATATTATGAACTTCTTAAAATATGAGTTTCATAATTTTTGAAGTATTTCTGAATTTAATATAGAATTTGACATTAAATGTAATTAGAAAATTATTTAAGGATAAATAATCAATGAAATATTAATTTCCAAATTTTATAAAATCCCAAAAATAATTTTTGAAATCATAGGACCATAAAATAATTTTAGAGGCAATCCAAATATTTATGAAAATAAATCTCCATAAAACCACTTTTAAAAGTGAAACGGAAACAATACAAATATTCCCTTTAAACTAGTAACCACATATAAACAATAACAAAATAGCACACGGCTGACAGAACTAATACACATATTTTATTTAATTAATTATTCAATAATTACATATTTAAATAATACAAAAATATACGAGTCATTATAATAAGCATCTTCAAATGCAAAATTCAGTAGCTTTGAGAGCCATCATGGGTGCTCTAAACATTACACTGCATGCACTTCCAGAAGATGTTAGGCCTGAAATCCCTATACATATCATCTTGCCTGCTAACAAGACTAAGGGGGAGATAGAGGCTAGGTTGCTAAAATCATATATCCAAGTTCAAAAGACAAATCCAAGGAAGTTGATATTGGGATGGAGAGGCTACTAAAAGTAGATGAGGGACCTAGTCTAAGCAGAGAATTTGATGAACTGCCAAAGGCTCTCATCGCTTCTCTAAACAACAACTTCTTCACATACAAAAAGGCTTTGGACAAGACAGTGAATTTCTTAAGGGTGATCATGGTAACTATGGATGGCTTTCAAGAAAGAAGAATTATTGTCAACATAAATGACTCTGGGGTGAATAGGTATATGCAGGTGTTCCTTAATTATCTTATAACTAGAAGGACATCTGAATTGGACATTCTAATCAACAAAGTCAACAGAGTGATTCATTAAGACACTCTCTTGATCAATGAATTGAAGAAGGCTCAAGTAGCTACTTTTCCATAAGAATATATACAACCAAGCAAGGGAGTTGCATACATCTGTTCAACCACCAAACATTGCAAACATTTTCAAATTCCAAAGCAATGTGTCCTGAAAAACAAGAAGCTGATAATGACTCTGGAGACAGACTTGAAGACAAAGAAATACTAGACTATTGAAGATAAAAAGGCATGATCAAGATATTGGGGAGATATCTGAAAGATGCTGAAACCAAGATGCCAAAAAATCATATTAATACTAATGGTGACTTGGATGATAATGAGCAGAAGAAAGATGTGGCGCCCTAAAATCCGGGGTCGGGAATCTCGGAAGCCACGCCATCTAAACCACTATATACCACATACCTCTCACCACAAGATATAAATACTCACACTTTATGACCCCACACTTATCACACACACAAACTAATAGGTTATTGGCTTGGAAACGAACCATTCACTACTAGAGTAGATTAAACTGCAAAGTGATAATTATAACAACCAAAAAGTAATTAAGTCTTACCGGGGAATAACATTTAAGTAAGGCTAGTCCGTCGGCCAAATATACGTTACTTATTTATTACCTTACATAAGTCATACTTATAAATAAGCCGAACTAAAAATAACTGAAAACCAATCCAGCTTATTCGGACTACCTGTGGTACAGCTCCAAACAATCTACGGAACAGCTGGCCATTTCCTACCCGTTTCCTGGCTGTGGTTCTCATGGTAGGCATCTTGATTCACTATTGTGTTGTGCCATTTAAAGAAAGCAAGAGTGAGATATAGTGCCCAGCATAATAATGTACAGTATGAAAATGACTATATTATAAGCTTACGTAAAACATCATATATGATAATTATGTTTTATTCGAAATTAGTTTTCCTTGGTGATACACACCTTCTTATGAAATCAATTCTTTAGGGGATTTTATTATCCTGCGAATACCTTAATAGTAAACCCAGCACCTAGGCTTGGGTTACAGTATTGCATCATAATTCCAATTGGAAGAATTAGGACACTCGTTGGAGCCACCGCATACGATGATCAGTCGTAATACGATAATAGTAACCTTTTCAACTAGTAGAAGGACGACACCTTCGTATCCCGGTTATCACCCTTGCCGCATTCGGGCTACGTGTCCTATTTTTGGGTATACACATACTTCACAAGTTCCTGAGTACAGAGAGTACTTTCGCCTGCGGTACCTTTAGTAGTCCATCTAGCACACATAGTACCAGAGTCTACCCCTCCCTTGTCCTTGTAAAAGAATTCTATCATATCTCGAGAACTCGAACCACATCGAAGTTCCCCAAGCGTTTTGCTTGTTGATAGAAACAGTTTATCTTACTAAGATATAAATATATATATATATATACGTACTTCCGAAATTTTTGAAGGAAGTACTAAGGATGTGATTTAAAAATTATTTCCAGATCGTCGGATAATTAAATAAGGGGAAAAGTTTCTCCTTGAAACTATATTCAAAATATCAAATAAGTCGGGATAATATTCTCCGACGATCTGGAATTATTCGAATGATTTTCGAAAATCAGAAAGTAATTTAAATCCGGTCCTATGATTTTTAAATCATAAATAAACCCTTTAATAATTAGTAAATAATTAAATGATAATCGCTAAATAATTAAACCTCGAATAGTTATAATTTTTAAAAGAATAAAATAATATTCCTCAACTAATTTATGTTTAATACATTAATAACTTTAATGTTTAATCGAGATTGAAGTAAATATTTAATGGAGAATACTTCTCCCTAATAAGTGAATAGTAAGTAAATATTTCTTGTCCAAATGATAAAGTATAGTTGAGGGAATACGATCTTTGGAAATCATTTTAATAAAAACTTGAGGTTTTTAATATTGGTAAGTGGACGTTGAGTCCCTTTAAAACGTACTACTATGGACGTGTAATCGTCCTATAATATCACTGGAATGATTCTCGAGTTTTTATCTTGAAATCTCGACCGACTCTTGGTCTTATTAAAATACGTCACGCTTATAGCGGAATTAAACATTTCACGATATATACTTATCGTACAACATCGCTATATCATGCAAAAATTCAATAACTACGTATCATGGAAAACATGATACTTATACAATGATAATACAACAATTCTTTCACAACAAAACAGTAAATGGAATTGGTTTAATAAACTTGCCTGGGTATCTCGAGGTGGAGGATGCTCTAGGTTCTGCTCGGAAATCTATAATCATGAACACAATTCATTTCGTTAGGTCCCGTTCTAATTTACGGCTACCCGCACTCATGCGCTAATTAATATGCACCCTCTCAACTTATTTTATCCTTATTATTCCTTTAAATCCTTATTTACATCATAGTCGCTTCCTTTTTCAATGTATCTTAAGTTCACTTTCGTTTTCGTCATCGGCTCCACTTCTGGATTCTACGGTTTTTAATCGCGCGGTCTCGGCTCCGATAGTTTTATAAAATTGAAAAATCATTATTTTTACCTGAAATTTTTATGGAAGTTAGGAACTCAAAATACTACTCTCTGTAAAACTTTCATGATTTATGAAAATTCTTAAGTTGATCCTTTATATTTTCAAAGTTCGTAATTCGTAGCAGTTTTTGTTGCGTAAATCACTTTTAGCAAAACGGCCATAACTTTTGATCCGTAAATCGGAATCAAGCGATTCAAGCACCTAAACGATCCTTATAACATTTCATATCATAATCAGGGGTTATTTTTCAAGAAACTACAGTTTACATCCTCGGGACTTTCTGCAGAAACTTAAGGTTAAGTTTTGTTCATTTTAACGAGACTACGTTTACGATCGGAGTTTCGCTTATGCCTTAAATCTTTATACTACCACCAACAATCATCATATCATCATCAAAACACTAACTCCTCTCAAGAACATCATGTTCTTGAGGCAACAACAATCAACCTTAATTCTACTTAACTAAACATCAAGATCTTAATAATATCACCACTAAAACTAGGTTTATAACTACATACTAAAAGGATCTTGAAATTGAATCTCAAATAAAGTTGGGTCAAAGATTTTTACCTTTATTGAAAGCTTGATATGTGCTCTTGAGGATGGTGGAGTCTTGGGAGTGCTTCGTATGGTTTTGGAACCTAAAACCACCATTGAAATCAAGAAACTAAAGAAGAGTTACTATTCATACTATTCATTCTCAACTTTCTTGATTTTATTTCACCCATAAAAACCTTGATAAAAAGAGATCAAAGAATTATCTTACCTTAGTTTGGTTTTTAGGAAGCTTCAGAATTAATGGGAGGATTTATCCATGGCTAGAACTTGGAGATTTGATTTTGAATCCCTTGGATTGATGAAGAAGGCCGAATGGAACAAATAAAGAAATGGGGAGAGTTTTTATGCTTGCTTCCTTGGTTGCTTCTAGGAAATTATGTTGGTGATATCTTATATTGATTGGATATTCTCTAGTTTAGGATCCTAGGTTTATTCTTGTTGCCAAATCCATGGACAAATCTAAGTAGCTTCCTAGTTTACAAGCTAAGCTACTTGTTTTAGCTTCCTTAGCTCACTATTTAATTAGCCTTGGTTGATCATCCTATATCTAGCTCACTATTTGATAAAGTAACCATGGTTACTTTCTTACCATGGTTAGTTAGTGCGTTACGTTTATTTAATTGTTTACGCGTTCGCTAGGTCGCTTAAACGTTTTCATAATACTTCCTCGTAAATGGTTCGCGACGTAATTCCTTTTGTATTTATTCCTTATGTTTTGAATTATCATACTTGGATATAAATCCGAAGGGTTTTAAATCTTGTAATTATATTGTGATTCCCGTAATCCTTGATGAGTCGTAAATATGGTAATTTTTTCAAAGTTCATTCAACTCCGAAACTCATTTTCTCATGCACTATATAGTGTGGGCTCAAAAGTTTTTCCCGTCCGTCAGGGTTACTATTCATTAAATGTTTTACAAGGTCTCAAAAATTCGAGTTATTACAGTCATCCCCTCTAACAAGGATTCCGTCCCGGAATCAATTAGGAAATATATGGGGGTATCTATTCCTCATTGAGTCTTCAAGTTACCAAGTTGACTCCTCGACATTTTGATTTCTCCATAAGATTCTAACTAGCTTCACCGTCTTGTTCCTCAGCACTTGTTCTTTTTGGTCCATTGTCCTTACTGGTTGCTCGATGTAGGTCATGTCTGGTTATAAATCTACCTGCTCGTATTCTATTACATGTCGTACATCTGCATGGTACTTCCTTAACATGGACACGTGGAACACGTTGTGCACTTGTTGCAGATTTGGAGGCAAGGCGAGCTCGTAAGCTAGAGGTCCTATTCTCCTCAAAATTTCAAAGGGTCCTATGAATCTGGGACTCAGCTTCCCTTTCTTCCCAAATCTCATCACTCCTTTCCACGGAGATACCTTTAATAGCACTGAATCTCCTACTTCATATTCCCTATCCTTCCTGGTCTGGTCGGCGTACTTCTTTTATCTATCCTGAGCTGCTACCAGTCTTTTCTTGATGACTCCCACCATTTCCCTGGTCTGTTGGACTAACTCTGGTCCTATTATCTTGTGTTCTCCAACTTCATCCCATCATAGGGGAGAGCGACATCTCCGTCCATAAAGAGTTTCATACGGAGGCATTCTTATGCTAGCATGATAGCTATTGTTATAAGCAAATTCGATCAGGGGTAAGTGGTCATTCCAGTTTCCTTTAAAATCAATGGCACATACTCGTAGCATATCTTCTATGGTCTGAATAGTCCTTTCGCTTTGTTTATCAGTTTGGGGGTGGTAAGCGGCACTCATGTTTAGCCTGGTGGCTACGCATTCTTGGAAGCTTCTCCAAAATCGGGAATTAAACCTTGGGTCTCTATCTGATACTATGGCTACAGGAACGCCGTGTCTCACTACAATTTCTTTCAAGTAAATGTCCACCAACTTGTCTACGGTGTACCTTTCGTTGATTGGTAGGAAGTGTGCAGACTTGGTCAATCTATCTATGATAACCCATATGGCATCGTGATTGGTCTTCGTCCTTGGTAGGCCTGTCACAAAATCCATGGCTATATGCTCCCATTTCCATTCTGGAATTTCCAGGGGCCGTAATAGTCCACTAGGTCGCTGATGTTCAGCCTTCACTCTCTGGCATGTCAAGCACTTGCTGACCCACTCTGCTACTTCTCTCTTCATGTTAGGCCACCAATAATATTCCTTAAAGTCATGGTACATCTTTGTACTTCCTGGGTGGATCAAATATCTAGAGATGTGCCCTTCGTGCAGAAGCTCATCCTTTAACTCTTGCACATTTGGAATCCAAATTTGGGATGCATACATCATGATCCCTTTCTTGTCCTTCTCGCATCTCATTTCTTCACCGGTCAATGTTTCTCTTTATTCACCCGCCTTCTTTTCCTGACATACTCATATCTTTTCAGTCAGTCCAGGCACTAGCTTAATCTCAAATAATCCTTTCGTTCCTTTACCGGTCATTGTCACGTCAACTTCCATCTTCTCGAATTCTTTAATTAGCTCCTCCGATGTCATTATCGTCTTGAGTCTTTCCTTCCTACTCAGGGCGTCATTGTAATAATCCCAAAATTTTGAACTTTTTGTAACCCTTATGAATAGTGTTTTTGCTGATTATGCTGAATAAGAAAACTTTTCATGCCACCCTATGTAGGGGTTCTTTTATTGTTATTCTGAGATCTTATTAGTACTCTGCATGGTATATAAGTGTATGTAAAGATCGTCAGAATCCAAATTCGAACACTTTGATTTTTCCCGAAAATCCACCAGATACCGAAAGAATTGAGTATAAGGTGACAGGATAAAAAGGATTTGAATTCAAAGATTATAAGAGAGGATCATAAAAGGAATATAATGTATTGGGAAAGGTTAAGGAAACCTAAGTAATAAGATCCCGGGTATGATCCCTCAAACGATAAACGAAAACGAAAGTTAAGCGAACCGTGTAGCAGATCAGCGGTCATTAGCCAAGTAATTAGGAGCTAATCAAAGAGGTTAGTGATGATGATGTCATCAAACCAATAAGAAGAGGACAAGCATGGGAAGATGACATAAGAATGATGACCTAAGCATGACCAAAAAGGAAGGAAGTGTGGTTGATTTCAAGCCACACAAAAATCACCATGGTTAAAGGGTAATTAATTAAAACAAAAGGTAAAAACAACCAAAAAACAAATCATAACACCAAAAACACAAAGTTGACTTCCCATTTTCAAGCAAAAGCTCTCGGCCCCTTCCATTTTGCAAGAAAAGAAAAACCCAAATCCAAGTTCCAAGCTTCATTATTTTGTGAGGTAATTATCTAAGGTTCCTTGTGCATAGATATAGATATCTTATAAGTTTAAGCTTCAAATTCCTTCACAATCTCTTCCTAAAATTCATGGAAGAAGAGGGTGAATAGTGTTTTTCAAGAACTTGAAATTTTGTTCTTGAGTTTTTGTTTAGATTAAGTTGTGGTAAGGACTTTCAAGGGTGATTCCAAGCTCCTTAGCTACTTTTACTCACCAAGGAAGGTATAATCTCATACCCTAGCCCTACTTTTGTATATTTAGAGTTTTTGTGTTTGGAATGGTTCATGAGAAGCTTGACTATTGTGTATTTAGAGATGTGTTTGTTTTGTGATGTGCTTGGAGTTTTAAATCTTGTTGATTAGTTAAAGAACTTATGTAAGCTTTTAGTTCATGATTGGGAAGTAGTATAAATTGGAAATATTGAGTTATTGGGGCTGTTGTAGTATTGTATGGATGGAGTTTGGTTGTATGGTTGAATTGTGGTTGATTTGGAGTAGGATAAAATTGGTAATCACGTAAACATAGCCGTCGTAATGTCCGATTACCCTAGACTGTTTTTGTTCTTAACATTAGGACCCGTGAACTCACTGTTAAGTTTTGACCATTACCATGATTAGATAGTTCATGTTACGATCTTCGTTTTGATATGTGGTTCGTTTGAATCCGATGTACGGTTTAGGAGAAACAACTGTTTTAAGTAACGGCGTTTCGCGAACGAACCATTACCCCTCGCCTTACTTTGAAACATTGGTTAAAGACCTTAAATGACTAATTGGAGTATGAAACTTTTATATAAAGTGGATTAGGCAGTTGGTAAGGTACTCGCGAAATAATCGCCTTAAAACTCTTAATGGTTAATTTATTAAAATGGTGGAGCCGAGGGTACTCGAGCGACTTAAGAGAATCATTAAGCGCAAAGCGAGCGTTAGAGTGTAATTGGTTAAAGTACAGATTCTTAATCGACTTTGGTTTAATTCCAACTTATATGTGGTTTATAGGTTACCAGCCTCATCCCAGGACTTTTAGCACCCCCAGTCGCTCAGGAAAGTATTCTACCCGTTATACTGTTGTTGTGATGTATATATGTATATGCATTATCTTGTGATAGATGCATGTTGGTTAATTAGAAAATTTTGCGATATATTGAAGCATGCTGATATAGTATATATATGCATGTCTGTTTCGTAATCTGGTTATCTATATGTTGATTTCAATGCTTATAGTTGCATAATACCTATGCTAGAGATAAGCAGTAGTTGCGTATACCCTTAGTATAGGAGACCCAAAGGTGAACATTTTCTAAAACCGGGAGTTGATGTTCCCGAGTAGATTATATATATTTATATATATATATATATAGATATAGTTTTCAAAACTATTAATTGAATAAGGTTTATTCGATAACTTTATTTTACTTAATGAATATTACTTGAATATTCATTCAAGGACTTATGACTCAGTTTATATTATTTAATGAATATTACTTGAATATTCATTCGAGGACTTATGATTCAGTTTATATTATTTAATGAATATTATTTGAATATTCATTTAAGGACTTATGACTCCAATTATTTACTAAATAATGTTCTTTATTTTATTAAAGAATAATGTTTCGATAATCAATCTTATTTTCGATTATTCAAATAGAGATAGTACTTTTGTATAAGTATATCTTTGGTTATTTAATATTCATTTCAAGTATTAGTTTAAAACTTTTACTTCAATTTATTTATATAGAGATTATGTTTATGGGAATATTATTTAAATAATAATATTCAGATATTTTCTAATATATCGGGACTGATTTATTTCATTAAATCAGCATTACTACAAACATTCTTAAAAATGTTTTCGAGTCTTCAAAATGATTTTAAAAGTTAGAGCGGATCCCAAAACTCATTTTTATATTTAAGATCTTCCTTTCAAAGGGGATTTAAATACTCGCTCAAAACCAGAGGGATCCGGCTCTGTGGTGTATTTTATATTCGCAACGAGGTTGCTGTTTTGATAAATGAATTGATTACTTACCCAACGTTCGGGAAGTAAGTCCATCTACTGAGTCAGCATAAGCAACATGGGCTCAGTGGGCATCCATGAAAGTGTAAGTGGCTCAGTGGGAGTCCATCAAATGCGTAAGTGGCTGAGTGGCAGTCCAGCATAAGGTCCTATTGCGGCCAGGGTGATGACCAGTGGGGAATTCGTCCATCTACTAGTAGAAAATGTTACTTATTGGTATCTTTGCCTGATCAGCAAGATATCGGGTTTATGCCAAAATTCTTTTCCTTTCCAAAATTCATTGGATGTTACAAACTCTGTTCATACTTTACATAACAGAGGTTTCCAGGAAATGTATAAGAGATATATATGTGGATATATATATCGGGACTAAATAAAGTATCTCGTAACTTCATTTCATTCAATAATATATCAAAGATTGAATCTATTCAAGTCTTAACTTGTGGTCTCATCTATGGGATGACCTTTTGAAACCTATAATACTTTGAACAGTGGTAGTTCAAGTAGCTTTATAAAATGGTATAAGTATAGTGAAGTAATTGGTAACTTCATCTTCTTTTAAGCTTATATCCAGTAAGTAATTGCCTTACATTTGATAAAGGTTTCCAGTAAGTTATCCATTTAGATACTTGCATTATTGTTTACACTATATATTATCTTGTGAGCTGTAATGATCACTCTTGCTTCATTTCTTCATCACACAACAACAGTTAGGAAAGATGGTCAGACTCAAGCAGACCCAGCGCAAGCACGTGGGAAGCGTCTCGTGTCTTCCCGTTGATGTTGTAGCTGCTATAGCTGCAGAGGTAGATCTATTGGTAGATCAGGCATTCTACTTTTGGGAACCAATTATGTATAATTATAACTTGTGGCAGATAATGGCAATTAACAGTAAACTTATCAAGTAATCATTTTGGGTTGTAATAACTTTTAAATTGTGGATTCAAGGACTTGTAATTATTTCAATTTCATCTCTGAGACTATAACGGGTTGTGGTGTGTGTTAGTGTGGGGTCACAGCATGAGGTTATTTATTATTAATTTAGTTAAGTGATATTATGAAAAGAAAGACCGTAACGACCCGGATCCCCGACCCCGGATCTGGGGGTGTTACAGTCATCCACCACATTGGCTTTAACCGGGTGATATAAAATTTCACAATCGTAGTCCTCTCTCCTCTGTCTCATGTTCAGTTCCTTCTGAGTAAAAATATATTTGAGGCTTTTATGGTCTATGTAAATCTCGCATTACTCACTGTACAGGTAGTGTCTCCAAATCTTCAGGGCAAACACTATGGCTGCTAATTCTAGATCATGCGTCGGGTACCTGCTCTCATACTCCTTCAATTGCCGAGAGACATACGCTATAACTTTGTCGTGCTGCATCAGTAAACATCTTAATCCTTTAAGCGATGCCGCAGTGATCCCAGCGTTAAGCTGAGCCACAATCTAGTCGTGTACAGCTACATGTATGGTCGCCGGGGGTGGTAGAGGTGAGTCTGGGTCGCTAGAGGATATATCGTAAGCCTCGTAGACCTGTGCATATATCCCATCCTCGTCATTATCATCAGTATAGGGCATAGGGCTCTGAATCCCTAGGGGTGGGGTAGGAGAGCGAATGGTCGGGTGAGGGTACATCTCTACATCCCTCCAGCCTACGCCATCTCCCTGGGTCATCTCAACGTCATCAGCTATGGGGACAGGAAGGTCAGTCTCCTCCTCCGGGACATCCTCAGTAAGGTCATCATCTGAGTCATCAGTGGGTAGGTCCTCTGGCTCGGGAGTAGGGTCATGCTCAGGAGCCATAACATCATCAACAGGGTCAACCTCCCTCATAGGCTCCACTGGTACCTGACACAATTAGGCAAGGTGTTACTAATCTTAGAGTCGGAATTCCCTTGAGGGTAAAACTGTCATGACAACCCGTGTAACCCGACGACAGACTCGACTTGAGCTCTAATTGATTATTTTATTATTCCTATGTCTATTTATTTTATATCCTATCATTTCCAAGATTTGATAACCTAAGGCTCTTATACCATTTCTGTGGTGCCCCAAAATCCGGGGTCTGGAATCTCGGAGGCCACGCCATCTAAACCACTATATACCACATACCTCACACTACAATATATAAATACTCACATTTTACGACCCCACACTTATCACACACACACTTACAGGTTATTGTCTTGGAAACGAACCATTCATTACTAGAGTAGATTAAACCGCAAAGTGATAATTATTACCACCCAAAAGTAATTAAGTCTTACCGGGGAATAACCTTTAAGTAAGCCTAGTCCATCGGCCAAATATACGTTTCTTATTTATTACCTTACATAAGTCAAACTTATAAGTAAGCCGAACTAAAAACAACTGAAAACCAATTCAGCTTATTCGGACTACCTGTGGTACAGCTCCAAACAATCTACGGAACAACTGGCCATTTCCTACCCGGTTCCTGGCTGTGGTTCTCATGGTAGGCATTTTGATTCACTATTGTGTTGTGCCATTTAAAGAAAGCAAGAGTGAGCTATAGTGCTCAGCATAATAATGTACAATATGAAAATGACTATATTATAAGCTTACTTAAAACATCATATATGATAATTATGTTTTATTTGAAATTAGTTTTCCGTGGTGATACACACCTTCTTATGAAAACAATTCTTTAGGGGATTTTATTATCCTGCGAATACCTTAATAGTACACCCAGCACCTAGGTTCGGGTTACGGTATGGCATCACAATTCGAATTGGAACAATTAGAAAACTCGTTGGAGCCACCGCATACGATGATCAGTCATAACACGATAATAGTAACCTTTTCTACTAGTAGAAGGACGACACCTTTGTATCCCGGTTATCACCCTTGCCGCATTCGGGCTACGTGTCCCATTTTTGGATATACACATACTTCACAAGTTTCTGAGTACATAGAGTACCTTCGCATGCGGTACCTTTGGTAGTCCATCTAGCACACATAGTACCAGAGTCTACCCCTCCCTTGTCCTTTTAAAAAATTCTATCATATCTCGAGAACTCGAACCACATCGAAGTTCCCCATGCATTTTTCTTGTCGACAGGAATTCCAATTCGGTAATAAGTTTGTATGACCATCTAGGGACTTTTTTACTGATTTCTTTCATTAGTTGACCATTGTCAATAGATAATTAAATAAGGGAAAAAGTTTCTCCTTGAAACTATATTCAAAATATCAAATAAGTCGGGATAATATTCTCTGACGATCTGAAATTATTCGAATGATTTTCGAAAAACAGAAAGCTATTTAAATCTGGTCCTATGATTTTTAAATCATAAATAAACCCTTTAATAATTAGTAAATAATTAAATGCTAATCGATAAATAATTAAACCTCGAATAGTTATACTTTTTTAAGAATAAAATAATATTCCTCAACTATTTTATGTTTAATACATTAATAACTTTAATATTTAATCGAGATTGAAGTAAATATTTAATGGAGAATACTTCTCCCTAATAAGTGAATAGTAAGTAAATTTTTCTTGTCCAAATGGTAAAGTATAGCTGAGGGAATACGATATTTGGAAATTGTTTTAATAAAAACTTGAGGTTTTTAATATTGGTAAGTGGACGTTGAGTCCCTTTAAAACGTACTACTATGGACTTGTAATCGTCCTATAATATCACCAGAATTATTTCCAGGTTTTTATCTTGAAATCCCGACCGACTCTCGGTCTTATTATAATACGCCACGCTTATAGCGGAATTAAATATTTCACAATATATATACTTATCGTACAACATCGCTATATCATGCAAAAATTCAATAACTACGTATCATGGCAAACATGGTACTTATACAATGATAATAAAACAATTCTTTCACAACACAACTGTAAATGGAATTGGTTTCGTAAACTAGCCTGGGTATCTCGATGTGGAGGATGCTCTAGGTTCTGCTCGGAAATCTATAATCATGAACACAATTCATTTCGTTAGGTCCCGTTCTAATTTACGGCTACCCGCACTCATGCGCTAATTAATATGCACCCTCTAAACTTATTTATCCTTATTATTCCTTTAAGTCCTTATTCACATCATGGTCGCTTCCTTTTTCAAATTATCTTAAGTTCACTTTCGTTTTCGTCGTCGGCTCCACTTATGGATTCTACGGTTTCTAATCGCGCGGTCTCGGCTCTGATAGTTTTATAAAATTGAAAAATCATTATTTTTAATTGAAATTTTTATGGCATTTAGGAAACTCAAAATAATACTCTCTGTAAAAATTTCATGATTTATGAATATTCTTAATTCGATCCTTTATATTTTCAATGTGCGTAATTCTTAGCAGTTTTTGTTGCGTAAATCACTTTTAGTAAAACGGCCATAACGTTTGATCCGTAAATCGGAATCAAGCGATTCAAGCGCCTAAACGATCCTTATAACATTTCCTATCATAATAAGAGGTTAGTTTTCAAGAAATTACAGTTTAAATCCTCGGGAATTTCTGCAGAAACTTAAGGTTACGTTTTGTTCGTTTTAACGAGACTACGTTTACGATCGGAGTTTCGTTTACACCTTAAATCTTTATACTACCACCAAAAATCATTATATCATCAACAAAAAACTAACTGCTCTCAAGAACATCATGTTCTTGAGGCAACAACAATCAACCTTAATTCTACTTAACTAAACATCAAGATCTTAACAATATCACCACTAAAACTAGGTTTATAACTACATATAAAAAGGATCTTGAAATTAAATCTTAAATAAAGTTGGGTCAAAGATTTTTTTATTTCTTGAAAGCTTGAGATGTGTTCTTGAGGATGGTGGAGTCTTGGGAGTGCTTGGTATGGTTTTTGGAACCTAAAACCACCATTGAAATCAAGAAACCAAAGAAGAGTTACTATTCATACTATTTATTCTCAACTTTCTTGATTTTATTTCACCCATCAATCCTTGATAAAAAGAGATCAAAGACTTATCTCACCTTAGTTTGGTTGTTAGGAAGCTTGAGAATTAATGGGAGGATTTATCCATGGCTAGAACTTGGAGATTTGATTTTGAATCCCTTGGCTTGATGAAGAAGGCCGAATGGAACAAATGAAGAAATGGGGAGAGTTTTTATGCTTGCTTCCTTGGTTGCTTCTAGGAAATTATGTTGGTGATATCTTATATTGATTTGATATTCTCTAGTTTAGGATCCTAGGTTTATTCTGTTAGTGTTTGTGCCCTAGATACAACACTATGATGTTTTAGTTTAAGACATTAGGATTATTAATGTTTATGTTCTATTGATTCTTCTCTTTATAATTTATTAATTCTTAATTTACTGCGATATAAATGTTAGATTAATAAATGTCCTTGGAATATGATATGCAATTCTATATCTCTAAGTACATGACTTAAAAATGAGATTATGAGAATAGTATCAATTTTCCTAAAGGTCCCTAGTCGAGTATTATTATTAAGGGACAATAATAATGCATTAAGACTGGTGTGTTTGTTCACTGATGATCACATCTCATTGATCATAGGTATAGTGATACTAAAGTCAAAAACACAGGCAGATGTATATGTACATGGTGCTGGACAGACCCAATGTGAGATTCTACATGTCTGTTGTGTCATAAGTAATTCTCACAGTGATAATGATGTAACGGTCCTTAGACCTGAAGTCATTATATTTCTATACGAGAATTAATGTACATTGATTCCATTAAAAGTTATCCTTGACCGGATAATGATAAAAGTGGACATTGGGTATATTATGAATCGTTTGAGAAATATGAATGATCTAGATGGGATTTAACCCTCCTATTTTAGGAGTGATATTATTGGCCTCTTGTGTGAGCTAGACTATGAAATGCGTGGTCACGCTCAAATGTTGATTTGATATGATAGTTTACTCATTGATTAAGGAAACTTGGATTAAACTATGATGAGGATGGCACATTACATGCCTCTAGTTTAATCTATAATATTTGGTTAAAGGGATTATATTACATTGTACATTATTCACGAAAGGTTTAATCGATCACCGATTCAATTATTATTACTTGGGTAGCAATGATGTATTACTAGATGCCGCTCATTGTTTACGATTTTAAATTACATTTAAAATTTGTTGCCAACATAATAATAACCTATAGGGTCACACACAAAGAATGCTTGAAGGATTATTTAATTTAAATTGGATTTAAATTAAATTAAAGTAATTCGAATTATTTATAATATTAATTAAGTATGACTTAATTAATTAGATAAATATTGATATTCGAATTTACTAATATTAATTATGAAATTTATTTGTTAAATAATTAAGTGAGACTTAATTATAATACAAATAGGATTTTCGAATTAATAATAACTCCTAATTAGTTAAGAGTTATAATACGTTTTTCTACTCTCTATATAATATCTCTTGTGTGGCTGATTTTTAAATGAAAAAAAGACTTTTAATAAAACCCTAGCCACCAAGAGAGAAGATGGAGAGAACAAGAAGAATGTGCTAGTACACATCCAATCCTTGAGTTCAACGATTCGTGTGGATACCGATAGAGCGTAGATCGCGGGAGCGGGATGCGTGGTGATTGAACAAGCTCTGGATCTCCATTAGTCAACCAATTGGTAAAGCCTTTTAAGGTAAACAATCTGATCTACGAATTAAATATATATTTTTCGCATGGATCCTGCGGTGGGTTTCGAAAATTATGATTTTTTTTACGTTTTTTAATTACTGTTTCCGTTGCGTTTATGTGCTCGAAACCCTACATATTCTTGTTGCCAAATCCATGGACAAATCTAAGTAGCTTCCTAGTTTACAAGCTAAGCTACTTGTTTTAGCTTCCTTAGCTCACTATTTCATTATCCTTGGTTGATCATCCTATATCTAGCTCACTATTTGATAATGTAACCATGGTTACTTTCTTACCATTGTTAGTTAGTGTGTTATGTTTATTTAATCGTTTACGCGTTCGCTCGGTCGCTTAAACGTTTTCGTAATACTTCCTCGTAAATGGTTCGTGACGTAATTCCTTTCGTATTTATTCCTTATGTTTTGAATTATCATACTTGGATATAAATCCGCAGGGTTTTAAATCTTATAATTATATTGTGAATCCCGTAATCCTTGATGAGTCGTAAATATGGTCATTTTTCAAAGATCGTTTTCTTTGAAAACTAATAGCGTTTACATACACTCATTTGGTACATATAATCATAATATCAACTCTGAAACTCATTTTCTCATGCACTACATAGTGTGGGCTCAAAAGTTTTTCCCGTCCGTCAGGGTTACTATTCATTAAACGTTTTACAAGGTCTCAAAAATTCAAGTTATTACAAAAGATGAACAAAAACCTTCTGGCTCAAATCCAAGTCAATCCCCTAAGGCAACTGGAAGCAAATTAGAAGACAAGAAAAGAGATGAGAAGAAAAGGGGAGATGAAAGAAGAAGGAAGAAGAGGGAAGATGGTGAAGGCATTAAGAAAAATATCCTACCTATCCAAATCCAACAAACTCAAACCTCTAACCCTGCAAACTCAAACACTGAACTGCCCTTGACCTCTAAGCCCAAACTCCTGTACAAACAAACTGCAAAAATTTTACTTAAAATACCAATAAACTCTGGCTAAACCACCCTAAAGAAAATTTAAAACCTACCTTCATTTAAGCCACCAATCAAAACTCATTTCAAAACTGTTGGGAGAAAACCTAAGAAGCTGCAAGTTGAAGAGAGGGCTATCTGGAACTGCTTTGATCATACTGATTTTTGACCATTAAATTGGTGCATCACAAATGATGACCACTTTGAACAATTAGCTGAAGAAATAGTCAAATTTTGGATTGTATCATTGAGAGAAGTCGGGATCTTCTATCAAGATGGCACATTCAGTCTACTTAACACGGGATTAATGGACACATTCTCAACCACAAAAATTAAGAGGGTGATTAGCTTAATGAAGGATAAGAACACAAGTACAAGGGCATGGAGGGTTATGATGTGTGTCTGGTTAATAGTAAGAGAAGAAAGAAGAGCAAAAGAAAAAGTTGAAAGAGAGGAAGGGGAAAGGAAATATGCATATGCAGAACAAATAGAAATGTTTGAGCAAAGATCCAATGAACTCAAGGAAAAGGGGCTGAGCAGGATATCTAAGGATGAACAATTTGTAAACATACAAGCTAGCAGATGCTCTAGATTCAGAGTAAATTACTTGAACAATTATTCATTGGATGATTGTCTCAAGTTTGTGGAAGCTCCAAGGGGGACAAAAATCATAGTGAAACTTCAAGTGCTTGTAAATATATAGGACATCATTAGAAAAGAATCAGGCTATGAGAAGTTTTTGTGATGAATATACTTTTTGAACTCATGTAATCACTCAGTGTATAAAAGCTATATTTATTAATCTTTCTATTTGTGTGTATTATTATTTTTGTAACTTGGGGTTAGTCTTGTTACCAGGCATAAATTTGTGATTAGCAATCTTCTCATAAATTGGGAGAGATTGTTGTGCAAGATATGCCTGTACTATAACAAGGCTAAGTCACATTTAAAACCCTAAGATATAGTTGTATGATAGTCGAAATCTGTATTTTGTATTATATTATTTGAGTCTATAAAAATGTTAAAGATCAGACTGGAGTATTTTTCTGTGAACAGTCTCAAGCCTAATAATAAACTCTGAAAGAAGATCAACAAGATCATGCCCCAGAGAAAAGGTGAAAAAGCTTGGAATTGAATAAATCTATTTTAGGAAAAAATTTCTAAGTCAAGATATCTACAAGTCACATATCAAGTCATATAGAGAAGTCATTCGAGAACTCCCAAATGACTTATCGAGAAGTCCAAAATGGCCTATAGAGAAGTCTCAGAGATATCGAGAAGTCAAATGAAGACATTAAGGTTGGAGATATCAACAAGTCATTTCTGCATATAGAGAACTCAGAGATATCAGCAAGTCAAAATGAAGATATGAAGATTGGAGATATCAATAAGTTAATTTCTCAGTAGAGATCTCAGAGATATCGACAAGTCAAAATGCATATAGAGATCTCAGAGATATCGACAAGTCATATCTACATGTGGATATTTAGAGATCTCGAAAAGCCAAATTCACTTATAGAGAACTCAGGGATCTCGACAAGTCAACGATACTTATAGAGGACTCAGAGACCTCGACAAGCCAAATTCGTTTATAGAGAACTCAGAGACCTCGACAAGTCAAAACACTTATAGAGAACTCAGAGATCTCGATAAGCCATTATACTTATCGATATGTCAGTTCTCTATACAACAAACTGAAGATCTCGATATGAACCTCAAGTACAGAATGCAGACAAGTTAAGAATTCAGGATTATCAATCAACAAATGATCTAATAACTTAGATTAAAAAGTCTACAAAAGCAGCTTGAAGAGTGCAAGATCAAGGGCCAAGATTAACTGACAAAGGAAGGTCACATACCTACAAGATTTGCAAGGATTTACCAAACCATAAATGGAAAGCTTTAGAGATAACTTAAAGTAGGGTTTAGTACATCTTATTGCATGCTGTGTAAACCTATGTCTACTAATCTATAAAGTAAACACTGGTCCTTTTCTTTTAAATGTAAAAAACATATCTAAATTTTCTTGGACTCTCTCAAGATAGAAGCTGAGTTCTTTACTTACAAAGAACCCAGGATTTGTAGCAAGTCACGACTTGATTTTAATACAAAATAAGTGAATTTTTAAATATTGTGTTCGTTGTTTTATTTTTGCTAACATAATATCACTACATCTCTTATCTGCTTTGTTCACCATCCATAAAAGTTTGAAAAAGGCTAAAAATACATAAAACACATTCACCCCCCCTCCCCCGTGTTGTATTCAATATCTAACACTATTTCTTGAGTCTATAAAAATGGTTAGTAGATTAGACTGGGGGATATTTCTGTGATCAGTTATTCAATATAAAAATGGTTATTCAATATCTAACTCTAGAAGAAGATCAAGTCTTGATCATGGCTCAGAGAAAAGATGTGGAAGCTTGGAGTTGAGTAAAGTTGTTCTATGAAAATTTTTCCAAGTCAGGATATCGACAAGTTACATATCAAGCGAGAAGTCATTCGAGAAGTCCAAATTGACTTGTAGAGAAGTACAAAATGGCTTATAGAGAAGTCTTAGAGATATCGACAAGTTAAAGGAAGATGTAGAGAACTGGAGATATCGGCTAGTCATTTCTGCATGTAGAGATCTTAGAGATATCGACAAGTCAAATGAAGATGTAAAGAATTGGAGATATCGACAAGTTAATTCTTATATAGAGATCTTAGAGATATCGATAAGTCAAATTGTGTATATAGAGATCTTAGAGATATCGATAAGTCATTTCTACATGTAGAGTTCTCAGGCGTATTGACAAGTTATTTCACATGTAAAGTACTAAAGACCTCGACAAGTCAAATATACCTATAGAGAACTCAAAGATATAGATAAGTCTTTATACTTATCGATATATCACTTCTCTATAGAACAATTAGAGATCTCGACATACTGTCTCAAATTCAAAATATAAAAAGTTCAAGATTCAAGATTATCAGTCAACAAATAATTCATTCAATGAATTGGAAAGTCTACAAACCAGCTTGAAGAATACAAGAACAAGGGCCAAGATTAACTGGACAAAGGGTGGTGACTGACCTGCAAGACTCTGCACAGATTTTCTAACATGAGAAAAGGAAATAGACAAGGTTGCTTTATAAATTAGTTTAGTACATTTTAGTGCAAGTTTTTTAAACCCATGCTGCTAGTCTATAAAGCATGCACGGGTCCTTAGTTCACAATTAACAAACAGATCTAGAATTTCTTGTATTCTCTCAAGATAAAACTGAGTTCTTATTTTCTTAAGAACAAAGATTTGTAGCAAGACAGGCTTAATTAATACAATTAAGTGAGTTTTTGATATATTGTGTTTGTGTTCATTCTATTAAACATAATATCGACATTTCTTAAACTTCTTTGTGAAAGAGATGTTTCCTAAGTCCAATCATGTATGATGATTTAGGAATAACTTTTATGTAATCTGTTTTGATTTCATTGATATTAATAAAAGACTTGTTTTGGTTTTATTGCGGGCTTTATCTATTTAAGTGTTTAAATAAGATATACCATAGTTTAGAGTAAAGCTTTTTATGGATTACGATGAGATCATAATAATGAGACCTAAAAGATGATAACTCTAAACTTAAATATTTCCTAGTCGTAGGATTACAAACTGGTAATTAGTAATCCGCAAAGATTGGTACATACTATGCTTGCTTCATTATGAAGGATGTCTGTTCTCATAGACATTTGTGTGGTGACACTCTGGCTAGTATTTAGGTGCTTATTATAGAATAAGTTCACTGAACATGACTCATACAGCTGAACAACTGATGGAGTTCACTCACATGTCAGCAGTTGTTCACATAGTGATAGTTGTACAAGTATCCTTAGACTTGAGGTCATCATAGTCATCTTGTGTACACTGAACTATGCTTTGGTTTAGTTCATAGTCTCCAGGGACAATTATAAGGGCTCTACTGGGTATAGGAATTTGTACATGAAGATAGTGTATGATCAATAAAGGATCTACCCCTTCCAGTGAAGGAAGAGAATGTTCAATGTTGATCCACTTATGCTAGTTCAGGAATCTCTGGCCAGAGTGAATGAAATTAGAAAGGAGTTTCTAATTTACATTAAATAGAACTAAGCATAGTGAATGGGAAAGCAAATGATTAAATAAGATAGGTTTGACACAAGTTCCATGCCTTGTATTTAATCGTGACATTACAGGGTAGAAGGAACTGATTGTACGGTAACTACTCACTAAATAGTTTCTTGGTATTCTAAGCAGTGAATTCGTATTATCCGGATAGTCGCGATATGCTGAGAAGTATCCCTCACGATGTGGAATAAATATGATTAATTTATAATTAATCATATTTAATAAATTAGAGAATTTATATAAATATTGATAAAATAGTTTTATTATTATTTATTTCTACTACCAGCTTAATATTGAACCTACAGGGTCACACCATAAAAGAGAATGATTTAATGGTGGAGGAATTAATTAATAATGGCTGGTAATTATTTATTTGTGAAATAAATAATTAATTAGAAGATTTAATAATTGATTAAATGAGATTTAATTAATTCTTAATATTATTAATTAAGAATTTAATTTTGGAAATTAAATCAAGTGAGAGAATTATTTTTCTAAAGTGTTTAGAAAAGGGATTAATGATTAAAAGGTGTTTTAATTATTAGTTAATTGGTTAATAAGAATAATCAATTAAAGGGTTAATAATAATAATAATATTTTATGGAAAATTTTTAGCTGAAAATTTTGCCTATAAATATACCATTATAAACCCTATTTGCCTCAACCCAAATAATTAACCCTAATTCTAAAGTAGAACAAGAGGGAGGCAACTAATTCTCTCGACCTCTTCCTCCTCCATCACATTGTACTCTTGGTGCATACCGGTGGAGTGCTTCACACTTGAGGAGCAGCTGTTAGGGATTTCCGTTCACCGTTCTTGGATCGCTATTAAAGACCTCCATCTTTCCATTAACGTAAAGTTTCTTAAGGTAAACATACTGAACTACGAATTAAATATTATTTTTCGCATGGATCCTGCGGAGGGTTTTTTTTTTTTTAAGATTTAAATTTACATTTTCGTTGCGTTTATGTGCTAAAACCCTTCAATGGCATCAGAGCTACTTGCGAAAAGTTTTTAATTCGTTTATGTGTTTAACTGTTTTCGATATATGAGCATGTACGTGATTCGCCATGATTTGATGTTGATATAATATGCTTATATATGTATAATTTTGAATATATGATATTTATGTGAGTTGTATAATCATAAGATGATTATGTAATCTGTATAGATACTGATATATACATGATTTATGTTTGTTCTAATTATGAGAATCATATTGGATACGGATTCTGAATTGGTTGCTGCAGATTTGCTGAAATCTGGGTCTGGTGTCCGAGCGTCTGAACAAAACTGATAGGTAAAGCTATCGACCACTCGTCTATAAGGCATTTGACGTCGTTTACTGCCCGTAAATAGTGAGTCTTATTTTTCTGATTTGATTCTGATTTTTCTGATTTTTGTCATAATTTTTTTCTTATAATTAGATCATGGATAATATGATATGTTAAGATCAGATGATGTGTTTTAACATGCTTTTATGTGTTGTATGAGCATGGTGGATGGTTATGGCCTTTCGACCTTAGTGTAATGGTTTTGGTTTTGGTTTTAAATACGACTTGCATGTCGTCAATCTTTGTAATCATAAATCTCGAACGTAACTCGAGTTATTCTTGTAAGTTCATTAGATTAGTTTTACTTTCAATCTATGTAATGTAATTGAAGACTCAAGAAGGCTATCCAATGGAGGTGATACAAAGAAGAAGACGAGGCATACAAGAAGTCTAAACAAAGAAGAAGACTTATGTAATAAGTAGTTGTATTTATTTCCATCACCATATTAGATTGACCTTGATCTTTATCATGAGCATGATAAAGATCACATAGGATGGGGTCATAACGAAACACATTTACTTTATTGCACTTTACATTTACTTGTTGATTTAATTTTATTTATGAGATATATGCGTATGTTTACCATGCGATGATAGATTTAGGTGAACTTAAATCAATATAAGGCGTGCTCTAGAAAATCTAGAATAAGAATCATTTCTTGCCTTAACAATAATATTATGAATACAATCATGAGATTCTTTTGTTTATGAAACACGTAATTAAATATGAATTTTCAATATTTAGAGAAAGGATGATTCTATAAAAAGCAGATTTCTATCTGTAAGAAAGGGGTATTAAGTGACGCCTCTTGACAATGCTCCCTCGATCTGGGAATCATCTGATTATCGATTATTGATTTGAAATATTTAATTTAAAAGGAAGAATCTCTTTATAATATGATTATAATTGTAACATAATATAATCCCTCTAAAATTAAATAATATCAAGTAGTAATTGGCCAATGACACAACGGGCTTGTGTCGGTCATAGCCTTCCAACATGGTAGAAAATGGTTCTTATTTTTAAATCATTGTCGTTTCATGCTATAGCCGAGGGCTTTGATTTCGAAATAAGAAATACTTGTCTATTACATAGAGATGTGTACATTGAATTAGTATCTAAAGGTCGTTACATGCTATAGCCGTGGGCCGTTGGAGACTGATTCAATTGTATGAAATGTTGGGTTAGACTTGACTTAGAATCTTGAGTTTGTCGTGCTACAGCCGTGACTCAATTATTCAAGAGGCTAAAGTTTTATTAGGGAATAACATAAGATATAATTGACAAGAGTTGTCTGCCTATTGAACATCACATGATGTTTCGTGCTACAGCCGAGGTTGTGTGATGGAATGTAGGATCCCTATTCCCACTAGCATTATGAATGCTTAATTTTCACTTAGGGGTTGTATAAATTGGATAAACTAGTGGGAGCCACTTATGAATAAAGACCCGATTTATATAGTGTCTTGAAATGAAATTGAATATTTGCTAAGTGTTGTTATGTGTTCATCATTTACAGATTTACTATATTCGTTATATCTTCTGCACTATCACTCCGGAGTATACTAGATGCTCACAAGTTGACTGGTCCTAATTTTGTTGACTGGCTTCGAAACTTGAGAATTGTTCTCAGGGTTGAGAAGCTGGAATATGTGTTTGACTCACCTAAGCCTACTGAACCTGCTAGCGATGCACATAATGATGAACATGTTATGTATCGCAAGTGGATAGATGATGCAAATGTTGCTTAATGCATCATGCTAGCTTCCATGAACATTGAGCTGCAGAAGCAACATGAGCATATGGATGCTCACACTATCCTTATGCATCTGCAAGAGTTGTATGATGTGGCAGGGAGGATAGCTCGATATGAGATATCGAAGGAACTGTTCGGTTGTAGGATGTTTGAGGGATCATCTGTGAATGACCATGTACTTAAGATGATCAATTTGATTGAACGTCTTGGACAACTTGGTTTTGCCATGGATGGGGAGCTGAGCCAAGAATTGGTCTTGCAATCACTTCTGAGTTCGTTCTCCCAGTCTATTGTAAACTTTCACATGAATAAGCTGGATGTCAGCCTGTCTGAACTCCACAACATGTTGAAGACTGCGGAATCGAATTTTCCCCCTAAGAAGAGTTCTGTTCTTCTAATTGATGAAGGTTCCAATCCTAAGAAAAGGAAGAAGAACCCTTCCAAGAAGAAGAAAGTAGGTGAGAAAAAACCGGTTCCACAAAAAGCTAAAGACCCCAAGAGCAAAGGTGTTTGCTTTCACTGTAACAAGGTGGGGCACTGGAAGAGGAACTCCAAGGTTTACCTTACAGAATTGAAGAAGAAGAAGGGTACTGAGACTACAGCTTCTAATTCAGGTATGTTCATGATCGAAGTTAATATGTCACTAAGTCAAATTTCTACTTGGGTATTAGATTCCGCCTGTGGTTCTCATATTTGCAATTCGTTGCAGGGACTAAGGAGAAGTAGGACTCTTGAAGAAGAGGAGGTGATTCTACGGATGGGAAATGGAGCAAGAGTTGCTGCTGAAGCTGTAGGATCATTTCATTTACATATGCCTACGGGCAAGACTATTGTTCTAAATAATTGTTATTTTGTTCCCTCAATTGTGAGGAATATTATTTCTATTCCATGTTAGACTTGGCTGGATTTTCGTTTGTTATTCAGAATAATAAATGTTCAATTCTTAGAGATAACGTTCTTTATGGAAGTGGTATTTTAAACAATGGTATTTATGTATGTGACGTAGAGCATAATTTACTACAAATTGAACATACTAATAAAAGAAAAAAGGGATGATGAAAATCTCATTTTCTTGTGGCACTGCAGACTTGGTCATATTAGTGAAAATAGACTGCGGACATTGCATAAGGAAGGGTTACTTGACCCCTTTGATTTTGAATCATATCCTACAAGTGAGTCTTGCTATTGGGTAAAATGACCAAATCTCCATTTAGTGGACATGGAGAGAGGGCTGCAGATTTGCTAGGATTAGTACACACAGATGTATGTGGACCAATGTCTATGCAAGCCATGGGTGGATTTTCATACTTCATTGCTTTCATAGATGATCGATCTAGATTCAGATATGTGTATTTGATGAAACACAAGTCTGAAGCCTTTGAAAAGTTCAAAGAATATAAGTATGAAGTGGAGAAACAAACCAAACGTAGTATTATAACTCTTCGATCAGATCGAGGTGGTGAATATTTGAATGGAGAGTTTCTAGCTTATCTCAAAGAAAATGGTATAGTCTCCCAGTGGACTCCTCCATATACTCCACAGTTGAATGGGGTATCTGAAAGGAGAAACGAACTTTGTTAGACATGGTTCGGTCCATGATGAGCTATGCGAATCTTCCAGTATTCCTGTGGGGTTATGCATTGGAAACCTCAGCATATTTATTGAATAAGGTGCCTTCCAAATCTGTTCCTCAAACTGCATATGAGATATGGAAAGAAAGGAAACCGAGTCTTAAACATGTTAAGATTTGGGGATGTCCAGCTTATGTCAAGAAAGTTGACCCAGATAAGCTGGAATCTCGATCTGTAAAATGTAATTTTATGGGATATCCTAAAGAGACTTTATTACTTTTACACCGATCATCGGGTGTTTGTCTCCAGACATGCTACCTTCTTGGAAAAGCAGTTTATCCTTGAAGGAAACAGTGGGAGCAAAATTGAACTTGATGAAGTTTAAGAAGCACAAACTACTACGGATCAAGTGGAAATACCTGTTCAGACTGAACAACCTTCTGTGGAACAGCCCATTCGTAGGTCAGGGAGAGTGTCTCGCTAACCTGAGAGGTATTATGGCCTTGTCATTGAGAATGACAATGAGTTGTCAATCATTGATGATGACGACCCTGTGACCTATAATGAGGCTATGAGTAGTGTTGACTCAGAGAAATGGCATAGTACCATGAAATCTGAAATGGAATCTATTTATACCAACCAAGTATGGACTCTGGTTGAGGCGCCTGAAGGTGTTAAGCCAATTGGGTGCAAGTGGGTATACAAAAGAAAGATTGGAGCAGATGGGCAGGTGGAGACCTATAAGGCCAGGCTCGTGGCAAAAGGATTCAGACAAAGGCAATGGATTGACTTTGATGAAACTTTTTTGCCTGTAGCCCTGTTAAAATCAATTCGGATTTTGCTTGCGATTGCTGCTTACTACGACTATAAGATCTGGCAAATGGTCGTGAAAACGGCCTTCCTCCATGGGAAACTTGAAGAGGAAGTGTATATGACACAGCCAGAGGGTTTTCTTTCCAAGGGAAATGAACACCTGGTGTGTAAGCTGCTGCGAACCATATACGGTTTAAAGCAAGCTCCTCATAGATGGAACCTCCGTTTTGATGAGACAATCAAAGAGTTTGATTTTATCAAAAACATAGATGAACCATGTGTCTACAAAAAGGTTAGTGGGATCGCGGTAACATTTCTTGTATTGTATTGAAAGAGGAGATGTCAAGGGAGTTGACACACATAACAACGTAGCAGACCCACTCACAAAGCCACTTTCTCAAAGTCACTTTGTTCGTTATAAAGACAAGATGGGTATTATATACCAGAGTGATTGGCTTTAGTACAAGTGGGAGATTGAAATAGATGTTTCCTAAGTCCAATCATGTATGATGATTTAGGAATAACTTTTATGTAATCTGTTTTGATTTCATTGATATTAATAAAAGACTTTTTTTGATTTTATTGCGGGCTTTATCTATTTAAGGGTTTAAATAAGATATACCATAGTTTAGAGTAAAGCTTTTTATGGATTATGATGAGATCATAATAATGAGACCTAAAAGATGATAACTCTAAACTTAAATATTTCCTGGTCGTAGGATTACTAACTGGTAATTAGTAATCCGCAAAGATCGGTACATACTATGTTTGCTTCATTATGAAGGATGTCTGTTCTCATAGACATTTATGTGGTGACATTATAGCTAGTATGTAGGTGCTTATTATAGAATAAGTTCACTGAACATAACTCACACAGCTGAACAACTGATGGAGTTCACTTACGTGTCAGCAGTTGTTCACATAGTGATAGTTGTACAAGTATCTTTAGACTTGAGGTCATCATAGTCATCTTGTGTACATTGAACTATGCTTTGGTTTAGTTCTTAGTCTCCAGGGACAATTATAAGGGATCTACTGGGTATAGGAATTTGTACACGAAGATAGTGTATGATCAATAAATGATCTACCCCTTCCAGTGAAGGAAGAGAATGTTCAATGCTGATCCACTTATGCTAGTTCAGGAATCTCTGGCCAGGGTGAATGAAATTAGAAAGGAGTTTCTAATTTACATTAAATAGAACTAAGCAAATGATTAAATAAGATAGGCTTGACACAAGTTCCATGCCTTATATTTAATCGTGACATTGCAGGGTAGAAGAAATTGATTGTACGGTAACTACTCACTGAATAGGTTCTTGGTATTCTAAGCAGTGAATTTGTATTATCCGGATTGTCGCGATATGCTGAGAAGTATCTCTCACGATGTAGAATAAATATGATTAATTTATTAATTAATCATATTTAATGAATTAGAGAATTTATATAAATAATGATAAAATAGTTTTATTATTATTTATTTCTACTACTGGCTTAATATTAAACCTACAGGGTCACACCATAAAAGAGAATGATTTAATGGTGAAGGAATTAATTAATAATGGCTGGTAATTATTTATTTATGAAATAAATAATTAATTAGCAGATTTAATAATTGATTAAATGAGATTTAATTAATTCTTAATATTATTAATTAAGAATTTAATTTTGGAAATTAAATCAAGTGAGAGAATTATTTTTTTAAAGTGTTTAGAAAAGGGATTAATGATTAAAAGGTGTTTTAATTATTAGTTAATTGGTTAATAAGAATAATCAATTAAAGGGTTAATAATAATAATATTTTATGGAAAATTTTCAGCTGAAAATTTTGCCTATAAATATAATATTATAAATCCTATTTGCCTCAACCCAAATAATTAACCCTAATTCTAAAGTAGAACAAGAGGGAGGCAACTAATTCTCTCGACCTCTTCCTCCTCCATCACATTGTACTCTTGGTGCATACCGGTGGAGTGCTTCACACTTGAGGAGCAGCTGCTAGGGATTTCCGTTCATCATTCTTGGATCGCTATTAAAGACCTCCATCTTTCCATTAACGTAAAGCTTTTTAAGGTAAACATACTGAACTACGAATTAAATATTATTTTTCGCATGGATCTTGCAGAGGGTTTCATTTTTTTTTTAAGATTTAAATTTACGTTTTCGTTGCGTTTATGTACTAAAACCCTTCACTTTGTTCAAACCATAATCCATAAAGCTTAAAACCAAGAGAAATCCAAGAAACACATTCACCCCCCTCTGTGTTATATTTCATAGCATTCAACATCTAACAAGTGGTATCAAAGCAAAATCTGAAAGTAAACAGATAAAGATCTTAGAAGAATGAGTGCTAAAAAATTGATAAGCATCAAGATACCAGCCTTTTACAAGGTCAGCTATACACTGTGGAAAAAGAAAATGATGTTGTTCATAAGGATGGCCAACCCCATGTATGTTCATAGTCTCAAGAATGGACCTTTCATTCCTATGATGAGAGTTTCTGAATCTATCGAAGAATATATGGTCATACCATCATATTACATACCTAAAGACCCCTCAACCTACGCAGAGCCTGAAAAGGAAAAGGTTGCACTGGATAGCAGTCTACAACCCATATTAATTGAGTCACTTGACAATGTGATGTACAACAAAATTATCAACTGTGATTCTGCTAAACAATTTTGGGAAAAGATTGAAGTACTATGTGAGGGGATATAGGAATTTAGATCTAACCAGAGGAGAATCTTGGTGTCACAATACGAGGGTTTCATGGTTAAGCCTAAAGAAACAAATTGATTAATGAATTACAACTTTATGATAAATATTATGAAGCTGAGGAGGTTAACCTAAAGTTTTTGCTTACCCTTCCTGACCATATTGAACAGAAGATATCGGCTATTAGAGAAGGAAGAGACTTGAGTAGGATGACATTGGAGGTCCTATATGGGATTCTGAAAACATATGAACTTGTAATGTTGCAGAGAAAGTCATTGAAGGCAAACTAAGGACATGTAGTAGATGGATCTAGTGCCTTGATGGTCAATGGTAGCATAATACTTGAAGATGAACAGGAAGCTCAAACTCGAGTCACTCTTTTAGTTGAGCAAAAGAACAAGGAGCCCCAGAAACATGTCATATTGGAGCTAGAATAAGATGAATATTACACCCTTGATGAACTTGATAAGATGGATTAATCCATGGCTTACCTTGCTAGAAAATTTTCTAACATAAGGGTAAAAAGGCCAAAGTAATTTAAAAGCAAGGGACAAACCTCAAGTAGCAACAATTGTTAAGGAAAAACTCAGTTCAACTCAAGTGGAAAAGGTGGCTACAAAACTGGATCTGTTGATAGATCAAAAGTTAGGTGCTATAATTGTGATGAGTTGGGCTACTTTGCAACTGAGTGTAGGAAGCCAAAAAAAGTCAAGAAGGACAAAGCTTACTTGGAGTTGGAAGCAAAGTATGAAGCTCTCTTGAGAAAACAACATGGAAAGGCTTACATAGATAAGGCAAAAGTTGGGATGACACTGATGAAGATGATAATAATGAAGAATTTGGAAATTATGCACTCATGGATTTAGATCAAGGAGAATCATTCTCATCAAAATCAGAGGTACCAACTCTAACTACCATTGATTTAAATATAACCCAGTATAAATAAACTGTTGAAAAGGTGAGTATAGAAATGTTTCACATTCACACAAGCATGGTGGAAACTACTTAGGAAGTTAGTAGACTGTCAAAGATTAATGAGAAGCTTGAGATTGAAAAACAATAATTGGAGCTGCAACTTGTTGATCTTGAAACGGTCAAGTAAGAAAATGAATATCTGAAAAATAAGCTCAAGTGTGCAAGTGAAATTGAAGTAGTGCTGAGGGAAAAACTGGAAAAGAATGAAGTGAAACTTGAAAAGAATGAAGTGAAATTGAAGTCCTTTAAAAATGCATCTCAGTTGGTTGGATAATACCATGAGAAAAACAAACCATGTACTAATATAGCTAAGGAATTTCAAGATTTTCCTCGAGAATTTGGATACCAGGTGTAAAGGAACCGAAAGATGAAATTCTGCAGAATGCGCATAGTTTCAAGTATTCACTTCACCCAGGAAGTACAAAGATGTACCAGAATTTAAAAGAAAACTTTTGGTGGCCTAACTTGAAAAAGGAAATAGCAGAGTGAGTAATTAGGCGTTATACTTGCCAAAAAGTTAAGGCGGAGCACCAGAGACCAGCGGATTACTACAACCATTAAGTATTCATGAATGGAAGTGAGAATATATAACCATGGTTTTCATAGTAGGATTTCCAAAGACCCGATAAAATCATGATGCCATTTGGGTAATTATAGATTGACTGACCAAGTTCGCCCATTTTTTGCCTATCAATGAGAGATATTTGCTTGTTGTGCAAGACATGCATGTATATAACAAGACTAAGTCACTTTGACAACCCTAAGGTTAAGTTATATACATGCATGTATATAACAAGACTAAGTCACTTTGACAACCCTAAGGTTAAGTTATATGATAATCCCATTGTATTCTCTAATTGTATTTCTTGAGTCTGTAAAAATGCTAAGTAGCTAGAATATTATTCTATGAACAACCATCAAGCTAAGGAATAAACTCTGGAAGAAGATCATTCATGATCATGCCTCAGAGAGAAGTGTAGAAGCTTGGAGTTGAATAATGTTGTTCTAGGAAAAATGTTCTAAGTCAGATATCGACAAGTCACATATGTTGAGAAGTCACAAATGGCTTGTAGAGAAGTCCCTGGAGATATTGAAAAGTAAATATACATGTAGACCACTAGAGGTATCAACAAGTCATTCTACTTGTAGAGAAATAGAGATATCGACAAGTCATTCTACTTGTAGAGAACTAGAGATATCGACAAGTCAAAAGCTCATGCAGAGAATTGGAGATATCAATAAGTCAAAAGCTTATGTAGAAAACTGGAGATATCGACAAGTCAAATGTTTATGCAGAGAACTGGAGATATCGACAAGCCAAAAGCTTATGTAGAGAACTCGAGTTATCGACAAGTCATTTTACTTATAGAGAAATAGAGACATCAATAAGTCATAAGCCTATGCAGAGAACTGAAGATATGAATAAGTCATTTTACTTATCGATCTGTGACATTTATACACAATAAAAGAGATCTCGACAAATAACTTTAGAATTCAGAGTACAAATGACTTGAAGATCCAAGATTATCAGTCAACAAATAATTCTATCACTGAATTAGAAAGCCTACAAATACAGCTTGAAGAATAGAAGATCAAGGGCCAAGATGAATTAGACAAAGAAGGGTTACGGACCTAGTAGATTCCGCACAGATACGCTGCACTAGAAATAGAAATAGACAAAAGAGCTTTAAAAAATGTGGTAGTCTATTTTAGTGCAAGTTCTGTAAACCGTCCATGTTGATCTATAAAACATGTCACATGTCCTTTTTTTAGAAGTAACAAACAGATAAAGAAAATCGTGTAATTCTCTTAAGAGAAGTAGATGAGTTTTATTTTCAAGAACAAAGATTTGTAGCAACACACGTTTGATTTAATACAAATCAAATGAGTTTTTGATATATTGCTTGTGTGTTTACATATAGTCTTTTATCACTACAAATACATGTCGATGTTTAGTTCCACAAGCCAAAAAGATTCATAATTCATCAACAAAACAAGAAAACATATTACCCCCTTCTGTGTTGTACTTCATAGCTAACAAGTGGTATCAGAGCAAAATCTAAAAGTAAATAGATTAGATCTTGGAAGTATGAGTGCACAGAAACTTAGCAGTATCAAGATCCCTATCTTTGACAAAGTGAACTACACCTTATTGAAGAAGAAGATGATGATGTTCATCATGATGGCCAATCCATTATATATTGAAATTCTTAAGCATGGAGCTTTCATTCATATGGTAAGGGTTCCTGAAGCAACATATGGTGATATGGTCAATCTTGGACACTTTTCTCCTAAAGATCCATCTACATATACTGAACCAGAAAATGAGAAAATTTCACTTGATAGTAGCTTGCAACTCATTCTCATTGAATCTCTTGATAATGACGTACAACAACAATATCAACTATGAGTCAGCTAAGCAGATCTGGGAAAAGATAGAGATCTTGTGTGAAGTTACTGAAGAGGTGAGATCAAACCATAGAAGGATTATAGTCTCACAATATGAATGTTTCATGACTAAACCTAAAGAAGGCATTAATGAGGTCTTTGAATGATTCAAAAAGTTGATAAATGACTTGCAGCTTCATGACAAATACTATGAAGCTGAGGAAGTTAACCTGAAATTCTTGCTCAATCTTCCTGACCATTTAGAACAAAAGATCTCTGCAATAAGAGAAGGATGAGATCTAAAGATAATAACTTTGAAAGTTTTGTATGGCATTCTCAAAACCTATGAGCTGAAAATGAGAAAAAAAAAAGTCATTAAAAGTGAGTCAATGGCATGTTGTGGATATATCAAGTGCCTTGATAGCCAATGATAAGAAAATGACTGAAGAGGAAATTGAACCCCACATTCAAGTTATTCAAGCTGTTGAGCATAAGAACACGCAATATCAAAAATAAGTCATTATGGAGTTGAAAGAGGATGAATACTATACTCGTGATGAGTGCGATGAAATGGACCAGTCTATGGCTTATCTAGCAAGAAAATTTTTAAACATCATAGTCAAGAAGCCTAGATGTTTCAAGGGTAAAGGTCAAATATCCTACAACAACAACTGGAAAGGAAAGACTCGGACAAATATAACTGGAAAAGGTGGTTACAAGTCAGGATCTATGGACAGATCAAAGATTAGATGCTACAACTATGATGAATTGGGTCACTTTGCCACAGACAGGAAGGTAAAAAAGGTAAATAAGGATAAGGCTTATTTAAAGCTTGAAGCTAAGTATGAAGCACTTCTAAGAAAATAACAGGGAAACTTATATTGCTAAAGGTAAGAGTTGGGATGACGCAAATGATGAAGATGATGTTGAAGAATATGGAAACTATGCTCTCATGGCCTTGAAGGGAGGATAATCAACTGCATCTAAATCTGTGGTACCCAATCTAACCATCTTGATTTGAATGCTACACAATATAAGAAAACTGTTTAAAAGATGAGTGTAGAAATGTTTCACATTCACATAAGCATGGTGGCAACTAATGAGGAAGTGAGTAGGTTATCAAAAGTGAATGAAAAACTTGAAATTGAGTAACAAGAACTAGAGATGTAGCTTGTTAGTCTAGAAGCAGTTAGACAAGAAAATGATTACCTCAAGTATAAGATGAAGTGTACAGAAGAAGTAGAAGTTGTGCTAAGAGACAAAGTTGAGAAAAATGCTAGATATTGAATGTAAGACAAAGAGGGGGGTGAATGTGTTTATTGGATTTTTAGCCTTTTTAAACTTGTTTGGATATTGTGTGAACAACGCAGTTTATATTTGCAGAGATATTGTGTTAGAGAAATAAATCAACAAGCACAGTATTTCAAAACTCACTTAATTTGTATTAATTAAGTTTGTCTTGCTACAAATTTTTTGTTCTTAAGAATATAAGAACTCAGTATCTATCTTGAGAGAATACAAGAAAATTTGATCTGTTTTATTGCACCTAAACTAAGGAACATTGTATGCTTTATACACTAGCAACACGAGTGTACAAGACTTGCACTAAAATGTACTAAAATACTTTCTAAAGCAACCTTTTTCTATTTCTATTTCTAGCTTAGAAAATCTATGCAGAATCTTGCAGGTCTGTGACCATCATTTATCCAGTTAATCTTGGCCCTTGATCTTGTATTCACCTAGCTACTTTGTAGACTTTTCAATCTAGTGAATAGATCATTTGTTGACTGATAATATTGAATCTTGAACTTGTCTGCTTTCACTATTTGAGAGGCATGTCGAGATTTCCGGTTTGTTCTATAAGGAAGTGACGTCTCGATAAGTATAATAACTTATCGATATCTCTAATTCTCTATAAGTATACATGACTTGTCAAGGTCTCTAGATCCTTGCATGTGAAATGACTTATCGATATGTCTGAGATCTCTACATGTAGAAATTACTTGTCGATATCTCTGAGATCTCTGTATTCATTTTGACTTGTCGATATCTCTAAGATCTCTATATGAGAAATTGACTTGTCGATATCTCCAATTCTTCACATCTTAATTTGACTTATCGATATGTATGAGTTCTCTACATTCAGAAATTGCTTGTCGATATCTCTAGTATTGGTGTTTGTGCCCTAGTGATAACACTACAATGTTTTAGTTTAAAACATTTGGATTGTTAATGTTTATGTCCTATCAATTATTCCCTTTTATAATTTATTAATTCTTAATTTACTGTGATATAAATGTAAGATTAATAAATTTCCTTGGAATATAATATGCAATTCTATATCTCTAAGTACATGACTTAGAAATGAGATTATGAGAATAATATCAATATTTGAGTATTATTATAGGGGACAATAATAATGCATTAAGACTAGTGTGTTTGTTGATTGATGATCACATCTCATTGATCATAGACATGGTGGTACTAAAGTCAAAATACAGGCACATCTATTAGATACATGAAGCTGGATTGACCCGTTGTGAGATACTGCATGTTTATAGTGTCATAGGTTATTCTCACAGTGATAATGATGTAATGGTTCTTAGACCTGAAGTCATTATATTTCTATATGAGAATTAATATACTTTGATTCCATTAAAAATTATCATTGACCAGGTAATGATAAAAGTGTTTTCGGGTATATTATGAATCGTATGAGAAATATGAATGATCTAGATGAGATTTAACCCTCCTATTTTATGAGTGATATTATTGGTCTCTTGTGTGAGCTAGACTATGAAATGCGTGGCCGCGCTCAAATATGATAGTCTACTCATTGATCAAGAAAACCTAGATTAAAATATGATGAGGATGACACATTACATGCCTCTATTTTAATCTATAATATGTGATTAAAGGGATTATATTACATTGTACATTATTCAAGAAAGGTTTAATCGATCACCGATTTAATTATTATTACTTGGGTAGCAATGATGTATTACTAGATGTCGCTCATTATTTACGATTTTAAATTAGATTTAAAATTCGTTGCCAATGTAATAATAAACTATAGGGGCGCACACAAAGAATGCTTGAAGGATTATTTAATTTAAATTGGATTTAAATTAAATTAAAGTAACTTGAATTATTTTTAATATTAATTAAGTTTGACTTAATTAATCAGATAAATAATGATATTTGAATTTACTAATATTAGTTATGAAATTTATTTATTAAATAATTAAGTGAGACTTAATTATAATACAAATATTAATTTTGAATTAATAATAAATCCTAATTAGTTAAGAGTTATATTTCGTTTTTCTACCCTCTATATAATATCTCTTGTGTGGCTGGTTTTGTATGTAAGACTTTTACTAAAACCCTAGCCACCAATAGAAAAGATGGAGAGAGCATGAATAAATGACTTTGTGCTAGTACACATACAATCTTTGCGTCCAAGCATTCGTGTGGATACCGATAGAGCGTAGATCGCGAGAGTGAGATGCGTGGTGATTGAACAAGCATTGGATCTCCATTAGTCAACCAATTTGCAAAGCTTCTTAAAGTAAAAAATCTGATCTACGAATTAAATATAAGTTTTACGCATGGATCCTGCGGTGGATTTCGATTTTATTCTGGTTCTAATTTATTTTACATCATTTATGTTGCGTTTATGTGCTCGAAACCCTTCAATGGCATCAGAGCTACTTGTGAAAGTGTTTAATTCGTTTATGTGTTTTACTATTTTTGATATATAAGAATGTACATTATTTTCCATGTTTTGATGTTGATACAATATGTTTGTATATGTATGGTTTGAATATACGATATTCATGTGAGTTGTATAATCATATGATTATATAATCTGTATATACACTATTATGTACATGATTTATGTTACACCCCCAACTTAACAAACACAATTTATAACTATTACAATATTTAAAAGAAAGTAAATATAACTGAATCCAAGATCTTACAGTTTAGGGTTTAGAACAGCCCAACACTACCATCTATTACAACTGATTTTAATATCGAGTCCTCACACAAAACTATCTCTTATTCTACCTGAGCTCGAACATACGCATCGGCATCACAAGTCTTACGTGCTGTCTGCTTGAATCTAACCATAGCTGCTAGATGTAATATCAGGGTTAAAGTAAGGAGTGAGCCAAATGCTCAACAAGTGCTAAACAATACGATACAAAGTATAAATCGAGATATTAAAGAATGACAATGCGAAGATATAACTAATAATAACCAGAGATGAAATTTTGGGTGATGGCATCATTTGCTTGAATCAAAACATTTTCAAAATCATATCTTAATCAAAATCATTTTATGACGCTACAGATTACAGCCGGTGATCAGCCGCGAAGTAATCCCGAACCTCGATGGGTTCTGAAACATTTATGGGATCCCTAGGCAACTTTTAAGCCTACAATATAAGTGTGGAAATGACTCACGTCTCAGTCCAGATCCACTATTCAAAGAAAGCATTTATCCCCCTTTGGGACTGAAAATCCATATTTTAATCATTTCAAAAACTGATGCCGATTTATAATAAAGTCTCTTAAATAGTAAACATTTTTATCAAGGGATTATAGATCAACTTTGAAACACTGGGAATATGTCACCAAATCTCAGGGCCATGATCCACTAGACTTTACTATATTAGGGTAATTGAAAGGTTTCCATATATAAGAACTTTGACAAGGAGATTTAGCAAGGCTATTGGATAATATGAAAGAGTAATGCCAAACTAGGCTTAAAGCAATGGTTGTAGACAAGGTATAGGTATTATAACATCAAGAAGATAAGCATCAAGGGTTACAAGTATACTAGAGGTGTTAAGGTATAAAGAAAGTGATCATTAGCTTAAGGTATATCAGGATGTCAAACTTTAGGGTAAGGATAGGGTTATCAAACAATCATGAACAACTTTAAAGAATATGTGGCTTTTAGGTATCAAGGTAAAGTTTCTATTGGGGTTCAAGCATCAGGGTGAGATGTCAAGATTTTAGGAATCAATAGCATGTTAATCAAGAGGATCAATCAAGTATTATAACAAATCTTTATTTTTATCATGACATTCCAATTACTTTGATGTACTAGCATGATACGACTTTCGATCTACTTGCAATATGTACTTGAGGGTTCATGGCATTTCTATATAATACGAAGATAGATTTAAGAATCACTTGGTTCAAGTATAGCAAGATAACTCAGGATACTCGCATCATATATATAGGAACTAATTATCACACATTTGCAGTGTAAACGAAAAACAGGTTGAATCACTTGCCTTGAGAAAGGCTGGACTGGTCTAGCAGGTAGGAGCAACTGGAAGCTTTCTCGACCTTTATGGCAAGTTTACCCTCGTCTCGAGATCCTACATAAATAATAATAACCTCATTATAATATATTCTCACCAACTCAACCTATTTACAACCCGAAATTAAACACAAATGGCACTTAGGCCTATATGCACGAAATTTATAATCACCTTATAACTACAATAGTACACATAGCCACATATACTCACATATCATATTTTAATATCAAATAATATCACACACACCATAATGCAACACTAGGCTTGGATGATCTCGATCCCCAACTAAGTTACTTGATCGCTAAACTAGACAAAGTCTCCAAATTTGGCCTCCTAACTCGATGTGCCTTTACTAAACTATCCAAAACCTATTGACCCTCACTTGGGCCTTTTACTCTACTGGATTTATAGTATCTTTCAACCATAGTGGTCAACCTAGGTCTCACTCATAAGTGCTCTAAAACTATGTGATAAGTGAAAGTGCTTACTAAGGAAAATTTCAGAATGACATCTTTGGTTTCTTGAGTGCATTAGACACTCTTACACTACAATTTTACCTCCAAAACTTCTACCCTAGACTCTTCTGACCATAAGGCATCTCCCAAACTCGATGTGGCTCAAGGGCCTAGCTTGGGCCTCCTTGGGCCTAAGCTTAAAGTTCATGGTTCCCCTATTTTTCTAGACATAAAATGCCCTGACTTGAACTATCTTGTGACACATGGTTCTAAATCAAATCTTATGAAATATGGATGGAAAAACTCCTTTGATACTACCTCTAACTAAGTCCCAACAGGGCCTAATGAGGGCCTACCCATGACATGGTCAAAACTTCCTATTTCTAAGTTTCTACAAAACTGTCCCCTGCTGGACAGATTTTGTGATTCCACTCGTGCACCCAACCAAACGACTTACAAACCTCCAACAAACACCTAAAACCTTTTATATAGTCCTAGGGCTAGCTTCTGGTTGTTTGGGCCTCAAACTGCACAACAAATGCTCATTCCAAACCTCCCCATAAACTAGTGCATCAAATCTGGAAAAATGCAAACACTAACTAATCCCTTTCCACCTTAACTCCCACTTAATAACCAAGCATCCAACTCTTACCAAAGCAAACCTAGTGCCTTAATGTCCTAAAATAGTGAATCAATAGGAGGGGAGATCATACATGCCCAAGAACAACAACATGCAACTAAAAATATAACATGTAACTCATGGAAAACACTTAACAAAGTTTCGGCTAGGCATAAAGTTTAAATGCTTGCAAATTCGACTTATACCTATTACTCATCCTTAATAATCATGAAATATATCTTCTCTTAACTATTAATAAGAAATTTATCATGAAAACAATCTATTTTAAGCATACATATTTCGAATTTATAGATTTTTAGACATAACGACTTGATTTCGAAAAGAGTAGCATGCAAAACATGGTTGATCATCATTTTAATATCTTAAAACTAGCATGCATGGCTAAACATGATTATATAATGAAATTTCAGTAGCATGCAAAGGATTTTAAAGCACGGTTTCTCCATAAAACACTTAGTTAACACATATATAAAATATATCTCATAGAGAGCTCTTGAATTCACAAGAATCAAGATTTCTCTTTGGAGATTGTAACACCCCCAAATCCGGGGTCGGGGATCCGGGTTGTCACGAGTTCCATTTCCCTTAATAAAATCCAATCTTAATAATTACTCAACTACTCTGTACTGTGACCCCACAATAAACACACACACCACAAGTTATAGTCTCAGAGATGAATATCCAAAAATAATCACAAGTCATTTTATTCCACAATTATCTGCCAATACACCTTAAAAGGTTTTCTGAATAAATTTACATTTTCTTTGCCATTATTACAATTCATAAATATACATAAATCTGGTACATCAAAAGTTGAAAGTCTAGCCTATTGGTAGCTCCTACCTCAGCTACGGCGGCATCAACGCTTCTAGAAAACTGCAGAACGTCTCCTAATCACTTGCGAATCGGGAGCTTGGTCCTGTTCATCTTTTCTATCTGTTGTTGTGTGATGAAAGAAGAAAGCAAGGGTGAGCAGCAAGCCCACCAAAATAATATGTATAATGATTAATAGTATATGAGCCTTCTCATAGTACTCATGAAAGTCTTGGTCAAAAGAAATGAACCAAGTTTGATATTTTAATACGATGAAGTCGCAAAATATTTAGTATATATACATATATACTTTTCAAAATCTTGGAAGTCCTCTTCCATGCATAATATACACAAAGTTCCAGTTTATAACTGTATAAAAATATCGTTGCAAGGTGATCTAATATATCTAACCTTGTCTCAACATTTTTCTGAAAATCTTTGTCATACATAAGATAATCATTTGCTAGATATAAGTTTAAAAGATGAAGTTACAAGATACTCCACTACACTTATATCATTTATAAAGCTACTTGAACTACCACTGTTCAAAGTATAATGAGCTTTCAACAGTTCATCACATAGATGAGACTACAAGACAAGATTTGAATAGATTAAATCTTTGAAATATTATTAAAGGAAATGAAGTTATGATATACTTCATTAAGTTCTGATATATATATATATATCCACATATGCATCTTCTTTATACATTTCCTGAAAACCTCTGTCATGTAAAGTATGAACAGAGTTTGAAACCTCCAATGAATTTTGGAAAGGACAAGAATTTAGGCATAAACCAGGTATCTTGCTGATTAGGCAAGGATACCAATAAGTAACCTTTTCTACTAGTAGATGGACGAATTCCCCACTGGTCATCACCCTGGTCGCAATAGGACCTTATGCTGGACTGCCACTCAGCCACTTATGCATTTGATGGACTCCCACTGAGCCACTTACACTATCATGGACGCCCACTGAGCCCATGTTGCTTATGCCGACTCGATAGATAGACTTACTTCCCGAACGTTGGGTAAGTAATCAATTCATTTACCAAAACAGCAACCTCGTTGCGAATATAAAATACACCACTGAGCCGGATTCTCCAGGTTTTGAGCGAATATTTAAATCCCCTTTGAAAGGAAGATCTTAAATATAAAAATGAGTTTTGGGATCCGCTCTAACTTTTAAAAATCATTTTGAAGACTCGAAAACATTTTTAAGAATGTTTGGAGTAATACTGATTTATTAAAATAAATCAGTCCCGATATGAAAGAAATATCTGAATATTATTATTTAAATAATATTCCCATAAGAATAATTGAGGTAGAAGTCGGAAAACTTATACTTGAATGAATAGCAAATAATCAAAGATATACTTATACGAAAGTAATATCTTTATTTGAATAATCAAAAATAAGTTTGATTATCGACACCTTATTCTTTAATACAATAAAGAATATTATTAAGTAATAAGCGGAGTCATAATACCTCGAATGAATATTATTAAGTAAAATAAAGGTATCGAATAAACCTTATTCGATCAATAGTTTTAAAAACTATATCCATATATATATAAATATATATATATATAATATACTCGGGAACATCGACTCCCGGTTTAGAAATATGTTCACCTTTTATCCCCTATACTAAGGGTATACGCAACTACTTGCTTATTTCTAGCATAGGTATTATGCAACTATAAGCATTGGAATCAACAGATAGATAACCAGATTACGAAACAGACATGCATATATACCATATCAGCATGCTCCAATATATCGCGAAATTTGCTAATAACAATCATGCACTATCACAAGATAATGCATATACATATATTTACATCACAAGAACAGTATATCGGGTAGAAAACTTGCCTGAGCAACTTGGGGTGATAAAAGGCTCGGGACGAGTTTGGTAACCTATAAACAACAAGTAAGTTGGAATTAAACCAAAGTCACTTGTAAATCTATACTTTAACTAACTTAGACTCTAACGCTTATTTTGCGCTTACTGATTCGCTTAAGTCACTCGAGTACCCTCGGCTCCACCATTTTTAATGATTTAACCTTTACGAGTTTTAAGGCAATTCCTTTGTGAGTGTCTTAAAAACTGCCTAACACACTTACCATAAATGTTTCATACATTAATTAACCCTTTTTGGTCTTTAACCTATGTTTCAAAGTAAGGCGAGAGGAAAAGTTTCGTTCGCGAAACGCCGTTACTTGAAACGGTCGTTTCTCCTAAACCGTGCATCAGAATCGAACGAACTACATATCAAAACGAAGCTCGTAACACGAGCTATCTAGACATGGCAATGATCATAATCTAGCAGGGGGTTCTCGGGTCCTAATGTTATGCACAAAAACAGTCTAAAGAAAATCGGACGTTACGACGGCTATGTTTACGCGATTTCCCAATTTTAAACTATTCAAAACCAACCCAATTCAACCTCAAATCAAACATACAACCAACATCCATCCTTATCACATCATATCAACCCCAACAAATTCAATTTTAACATTCATACTTATGCCTAAGCTTGAATTTAACTATACTACATTCTTTTAACCAAAACAACAGGATCTACCATTCCATTTCAATACCATTACAACCCAAACTCTAAACCACAACATTAAGCTACAATATCACCATAATAATCAAACTCATCTTATAATATATAGGAATCTAGGGTTTGGAGATGATATACCTTCCTTGAAGTGGTGGGAGGAGCTAGGAAGCCTTAAGAAGCTTTGAGAAGTCTTAGGAATGCTTGGATCTTCAAGGAAATCAAGAAAAATTTCAAGTTAAAAACTTGAAAACACTATTCATTGTCTTCTTCATTGATTAAATGAAGAAGATTGAGAAGGAATTGATGGCTTAAACTCATGATATAGCCCTAACTAAGCATAAAGATGATTAGGGAATTAACTCACCAATTTAGGAAGCTTGGATCTTGAGTTTTGAATTTCTCTCCCTTTGCAATAGTAAAAAGCCGAGAGCTATGAAGAACAATGCTTGGTTTCTTTTTGATTTTGATGAAAATAATTTGCTTGGCTTGGTTGGTTTGATTTTGTGTTTGTTTTAGTTAATTACCTATTTGCCCTTGATTTTGTGTGGTTAAAAAGCCACCACATCTTCTTCCTTCCCATGTCATGCCTATGTCATGTGGTGATGTCATCTTTCCCTCCTTGTCCTCTTCTCATTGGTTGGGTGACATCACTCTCTCTAATCCCTTTGATTAACTTCCTAATTGTTTGCCTAATGACCGCTGATCTGTTATACGGTTCGCTTAACTTTCGTTTTCGTTTATCGTTTGAAGGATCATACCCGGGATCTTATTACTTAGGTTCCCTTAACCTTTCTCAATACATTATATTCCTTTTTATGATCCTCTCTTATAATCCTTTAATTTAAATCATTCGTATCCTGTTACCTTTTATTCAATTCTTTCCGTACCTAGTGGATTTCTGAGAAAAATCAAAGTGTTTGAATTTGGATTCTGACGATCTTTACATACACTTATATCCCACATAAAGTACTAATAAAATCTCAGAATATCCATATCAGAACCCCTACATAGTGTGGCATGAAAAGTTTTCTCATTAAGGAAAAACACTATTCATAAGGGTTTCAAAATTTCCAAAAATTGGGGTTATTACAGTCTCCCCTCCTTAAAAGGATTCCATCCCGGAATCAGATAGAAAATGAATAGGGATACTCTCTTAGCATTACACTTTCTAATTCTCAAGGAAATTCTCCCACATTGTGGTTCTTCCATCAAACTCGGAATAGTTTGATAATCCTTCTCCTAAGCACTTGTCCCTTTTTCAATCTATAACCTTTCCTGGTTACTCCATATAGGTTACGTCTGGTTGCATGTCTATGCGCTCATATGCCCCTATTTGTCTGGCATCCGAATTACACTTCCTTAACATTGATACGTGGAACACGTTATGAACTTGCTACAGGTTCGGGGGTAGGGCTAGCTCATATGCTAACTTCCCAAACGTCTTAATATATCCAAGGGTCCAACAAATTGTAGACTTAGCTTTCCTTTCTTTCCGAACCTCATCAATCCTTTCCAAGGGTTTCCAAGGGGATACCTATAACATTACTAGGCCCTCTATTTCATACTCTTTGCCCTTTTTGAGTCAAATCAGCATACCTCTTATGTCCATCTTGGGTTACTACCAGCCGTCCTCTGATTAGATCTATTATATCCCTGGTCCTTTCGACTACTGCGGGTCCGAGCATCTTGCGCTCTACAACTTCATCCTAACATAAGGGAGATCGACATTGTCTTCCCTCAAGGATCTCATAAGGCGACATCTCGATAATGACATATGATCTATTATCGTAAGATAACTTAATCCGTGTTAAGTGATCATTCCAAATTCTTTCAAGTCTATTGCACAGACTCTCATCATAGCTTCTAACATTATAGCTTTTGCTTCTCACTACCCATTCTTTTCCAGTTCGTAGTCGCTACTACCTTCCGTTTCTAATATTATACTGGTTATAATTCTGCTCGTTAGCGTTCTATAACCTTTTAATAACCATGTCAACCTTAGTATCACGAATGTGTTTCCATTCCGCATACTACCACCACTTTATTACTCTCTTTTTTTCAGTTGTTTCTATTTTCCAAAATTTGATCAATCATATAGAAGTAAAGGAATTTTTTGAGAGATCACTATGATCATGAACACTTGTTACATTGCATAGTTAGTACAGAAGGTGGCAAGCCTTTAGTACTTGACAAGCAATTAAACAATAGCTGGTATCCTACTCGGCTTCTATCACACAGATAGATAGTCATTCGGCAATACCTCCCCTTCTGGAAGGGTTGTTCTTCTCAGTTATATGAAATGAAAAGAAGAGAAAAGAACGAACTGAAGAGAATTGTATATATGAAAAAAATATTGCCATAAAATATCTGGCTTGGAACCTACCTCTGAATTATAGAGGTTTGTCATAGGAGAACAAAACATATATGTATTTATATCAACATCAAGTATTATAGCATCGTATTTCACATGCCTAAATATTTTTGCTATTCCGTCCATCATTCTATGGACCCATGCTCTTCCTCGAGCTTATACACAATCACCTTTGAAACTCCCTTGATATCGAAAATCGAATCTGGGATCTCATTCTAGACATCATCGTTACTAGAATTCTATGCTTGCACTGCAACCTTCCTCGTATAATAATACGGCTCTCTATTGATAAGAAAGAATAATATTCAATAGGTAGATACTCTACTTAATTAGTCTATCAATGATAACTTATACACTACCACGACCCGATTAGTGGTACTCAATCTCAACACCCATTCCAATACAACTCTCACGGTTGTAATCAGCTCATTACTCGCAGAATCATTGCTGCCTTACTATGGTCCACCACTGACCTACTGTAGTCATTCATTTTCCATGAAGTCTTAATAGCTAACCATACGGAGTCCATACATCTCGTATCTAATTCTCCTAAGGAGTTAACATAACCACCAATCACAATTCATGAAGAACACTCCAAACTCTGACGTACTTTCATGACATGAAGTAGATAAAATTGCAGAAGAGTTTCAATCAAAGTAACGATAGCAGGTTAATACCATTCTTAATCATATGCCTTCGATAGAAGACTTAACTCAAAGGTTCGTTTAGTCCTTTTGAAACATGGTCCAGGCTCATTCTCAAGATAGTACCTTCTAAGATAGATAGCCCGCTCATGGCGATTACAAGAATTAAACCTTTACCAACTACTATTACGGCTGGGTATTGCACAGTCATCAGAAGGAATGTCAATCTTCCAAACCATAATACAACCTTCATAGCTTTAACCATCATCACTGTATTCCTTTGGCATAAGCGCCTATAATTATCCCCTTACCTTTAAAGTGTCGGCCACCTCTTTGGCCTTTCCTGATAGTAAAATTTCCTTACAGCCAATGTCACAGCTTATGTGAAGATGTTTTCCTTAAAATCTGATGAGTAAAAAAAAAATCACCATTTTTCCATAAGTTATTGCGTCAGTCTTTAGAGGTTAATCACTGTCATGACTGACTATCAATCATAATTAGAACATCTTTTATCTTAAGTACTAATTGCCCTGAACAATTTCGACCATTACTGGTTCGATCCATACCTTCTCGTGGTTTAACACGTGCCCCACTTGGCATCATTATAATTATGTCATATTTCCTTTATCAATATTTCTATTCTTGAGAATTGTGAATATTACCTTTCTCCTTGTAAAACTCTTAAGGTTATCCTTAGATCCTTTAGGCACAGGGCATATCAAGATACCATTTATTAATATCAGAATCATAGTCTATATACTTCTAAAAAATTTCTCCACTGATCCTTAAAGGTCGTTATTACCTTAATCCTTTCCTAATTCATACTGTCAAAACTCATGATGTCCCTATTAAGGGTGAAATGCCAACCTTTATGCATTCCCCTAGGATTCGTTTTAAGTTACCGATGTTCCATCCTTAATTCCACCTTTAAAAAGGTACATGCATCCTTCCACGGATAAATCAAGTCATATATCCCTGATAAGGGTGTCTTATTCAATCATTCCCACCTCGATAGTATATGCCTAATTTCACAATAACATCTGTATTCAAAATGAGGTCAATCAATATGGCCTCCAAAAGATAACAACGGTTATCCGCTTTTCTTGCCTAATTTGGTAACGATAACAAGGATGTTTTGGAAGATATTGGTCGTGTTCAACGTGAACTTCTTCTTAATAATTCCTTATTTACTTTTTTTGTTTATCTCAACAGTCATCTGAATGTTGGGATATCTCTCATACCTGGCGTCTCCCTTTCAGGGTATCAAGCCACCGGTCTTACACTTTACATTCTTGAAGGTCACTTCCTTCATCCGATTTCCTAATTTCTTACTTCCTTGTCTCCTTAGTCTATTCGCGTCTCATTATTTATCCTTCGAACTATCTCAAGGTTTCCTTGAATCCTCCCAACTCACAGGGGATAAAATATATGTATCTCTTATGCCCTCAACCATCAATTTTAACTCATGGTGAATCACCCTCATCCTGACGAATGCATACTTTTCTATTTCTATTGCTACGAGTCTTTAGGGTTTCCTCACCCAACTCCCTTATCATACCTCAAACTCTATTGTCTTTATATTCCTTTCCACTTCAGTTTCTTTTTATTTTCCTTTCTCTTATCATTATTTCATGAACCAACACAACATAAGCATTGATTTCAAACATCCCGTCATTCTGGATTCGTGTCCTCAGAACGAATCTTGATAACTTTTACAACTTAGATTCCTAATTCATTATACTCGTCTACCTTTGTTCTGGCTCTAAAGCTTTTACACTATCTCCATAACCTTGGGAAGTACTTTCCCGAAAACAATTGACTGAACTTAAATCAGTTTATTATAATCTCTTGCTCCGTGCCTTCCTTGGCCTTTCACCAGCGGGTGGTCTCTCTCTTAGGAGGGTAAGTGATAAAAACAGTCTTTTGTGGTTCGTCAATCATTTAGAATCTCAAATGATTCCTATATTTCCTTTAGCCAGGCTCTTGCCTCGACTGGGTCAGCTTGTTCCTTGGAACTCTGAGAGCTTTGCAACTTAGAGGTCCTGAAAGAATTTCACACCACATTGTTTCCTCAAGGTGGTGGTTGGGAATAAAATATAAGTTCTGTTTAGACAGGTCCATGAATTTCCGTATAGGAGTACCGTCTCGAGTCTCCTTATCTCGCTCGACTTTTGCTTTCTTAGTCTAAATATTTCTTCCTACTCCCCATAATTGGGGTCATCTTTTAATTTAAAATCTTCATTTTCCACTTTATTATATTCCAGGTTCTTTATATCTTATTTGCGACCTCCCTGATTATCACATTCATGGTTTGCCCCTAATCTTAGTCCTTGTGGGGGCATATTACTTGGAAAATTTTGAGAATCTCCGAATATTTGTCTTACTTACTTTGCTTAAGTCTTCCCCTCGTTTAGTCCTTGTACGATTGCAAATTATGAATTCTCAAGTTCGATAAACTTCATGACACTCTCTTAAGTGTTAATAGAGCAATTAACAATGTGATTTATCACAAACAAACTGATCTGAAATGAAATTAACGAATATATACGTAACCATTTGTTCGAGGGTACAACAACTGAATGTATTAAAGAGGATTACATCATTTGAACTTATTGCTCCTATCCCAAAAGTACTACCATAGATAGTCATCTCGTCATTAAAACTAATCATTCATAACTTAGGCTAATCCTCCAAAAGCGGTGTTGCATGAAATTCTTGTCTGATTGCTCTGGCTCTGCACACTACCATGGATCAAGAAATGCGAGCATGCACGACATCCCTAACCTGGTCCATTAAAGCGGTGATGAGGTCTAGGATAGTTGCAAGTAGAGCTGGATCAATCTGACCCTCAAGATGGCCTCTAGCTGTAACACGGGTGGTAGCCTCAATCCTTTCCATGCTATGAGCTAATCCCGCCGGAAGTACCCCGCCCTCAATCCTTGGTGCAGTAAGTCTATCCAACAGATCACTCCTAACATTACGGGCCTCGGACAGGCCGCCCAAAGTCATGTGATAATCGGAGATAAGAGAAACCTTAGTGGTAGCATCTAGCAGTCCATGGGGTGCAGGTGGCGCAGACCCAGGAGATCCAAATGGATAACCAAGCACGGTATCAGGTGACAATGGTGCAGGATATAAAGGTGGCATTTCCTCAGTATGTGCTGGGCTCTGTACAGGGGAGGGAACAGGAATTGGTGGAACCTCATGGATGTCTACAGAAACCTCTGGAAGAGGGTCTGATACTGGTATAATTGGGGTCGTGGAAGGCCCCACTCCTTCTGCCCTCATTAACCTTTGTGCCCTTGGTAACTCTTCATCCTCTAGTGCCACCCTCGCGGCCATTCTTGCTCTGGTAGTCGCCCTGACTACGGTCATTAATTCCTCAGCGGTCCTCTCTTCATTCTCATCAGGATCCTCCATGAGATCCTCCTCAGCCACAATCCTTTCCGGAATAACATCCTTAACCGCAACATTCTCAATATGAATCTCATCCGGTCCCTCATTAGGGTACTCCATCGGATTCACAATTTGATCTCCAGCTTGTAATAAAACATCCTCATGCTGATGCTCCTGAACCTCAGGGTTCGGTGCCCTGCTGCCCTATACGAGAACGAACTATGTTACTATCACAATATTTATAAGGGTTCCCGTAAGGGTTTTAACTGTCAGTACTACGTTAGGTAGCCCGACTATGAACTTGGCAAGAGTTCTTATTTATCTTAGTGTACTTATTATCTTAACGTCACTTCATCTCTGAGGTTTATAACACTTAGCTCTGATACCACTTCTGTAACACCCCCAAATCCGGGGTGGGGGATCCAGGTTGTCACGAGTTCCATTTCCCTTAATAACACCCAATCTTAATAATTACTCAACTACTCTGTACTGTGACCCCACAATAAACACACACACCACAAGTTATAGTCTCAGAGATGAATATCCAAAAATAATCACAAGTCATTTTATTCCACAATTATCTGCCAATACACCTTAAAAGGTTTTCTGAATAAATTTACATTTTCTTTGCCATAATTAAAATTCATAAATATACATAAATCTGGTACATCAAAAGTTGAAAGCCTAGCCTATTGGTAGCTCCTACCTCAGCTACGGCGGCATCAACGCTTCTAGAAAACTGTGGAACGTCTCCTAATCGCTTGCGAATCGGGAGCTTGGTCCTGTTCATCTTTTCTATCTGTTGTTGTGTGATGAAAGAAGAAAGCAAGGGTGAGCAGCAAGCCCACCAAAATAATATGTATAATGATTAATAGTATATGAGCCTTCTCATAGTACTCATGAAAGTCTTGGTCAAAAGAAATGAACCAAGTTTGATATTTTAATGCGATGAAGTCGCAAAATATTTAGTATATATACATATATACTTTTCAAAATCTTGGAAGTCCTCTTCCATGCATAATATACACAAAGTTCCAGTTTATAACTGTATAAAAATATCGTTGCAAGGTGATCTAATATATCTAACCTTGTCTCAACATTTTTCTGAAAATCTTTGTCATACATAAGATAATCATTTGCTAGATATAAGTTTAAAAGATAAAGTTACAAGATACTCCACTACCTTATATCATTTATAAAGCTACTTGAACTACCACTGTTCAAAGTATAATGAGCTTTCAACAGTTCATCACATAGATGAGACTACAAGACAAGATTTGAATAGATTAAATCTTTGAAATATTATTAAAGGAAATGAAGTTATGATATACTTCATTAAGTTCTGATATATATATATATATATATCCACATATACATCTTCTTTATACATTTCCTGAAAACCTCTGTCATGTAAAGTATGAACAGAGTTTGAAACCTCCAATGAATTTTGGAAAGGAAAAGAATTTTGGCATAAACCAGGTATCTTGCTGATCAGGCAAGGATACCAATAAGTAACCTTTTCTACTAGTAGATGGACGAATTCCCCACTGGTCATCACCCTGGTCGCAATAGGACCTTATGCTGGACTGCCACTCAGCCACTTATGCATTTGATGGACTCCCACTGAGCCACTTACACTATCATGGACGCCCACTGAGCCCATGTTGCTTATGCCGACTCGATAGATGGACTTACTTCCCGAACGTTGGGTAAGTAATCAATTCATTTACCAAAACAGCAACCTCGTTGCGAATATAAAATACACCACTGAGCCGGATTCCCCAGGTTTTGAGCGAATATTTAAATCCCCTTTGAAAGGAAGATCTTAAATATAAAAATGAGTTTTGGGATCCGCTCTAACTTTTAAAAATCATTTTGAAGACTCGAAAACATTTTTAAGAATGTTTGGAGTAATACTAATTTATTAGAATAAATCAGTCCAGATATGAAAGAAATATCTGAATATTATTATTTAAATAATATTCCCATAAGAATAATTGAGGTAGAAGTTGGAAAACTTATACTTGAATGAATAGCAAATAATCAAAGATATACTTATACGAAAGTAATATCTTTATTTGAATAATCAAAAATAAGTTTGATTATCGACACCTTATTCTTTAATACAGTAAAGAATATTATTAAGTAATAAGCGGAGTCATAATACCTCGAATGAATACTATAAATAATATTCATAAAATAAGGAGTCATACATCCTCAAATGAATATCCAAGTAATATTCAATAATAATATAAACTGAGTCATAAGCCCTCGAATGAATATTCAAATAATATTCAGATAATAAAATAAACTGAGTCATAAGCCCTCGAATGAATATTCAAATAATATTCAAATAATAAACTAAACTGAGTCATAAGCCCTCAAATGAATACTCAAATAATATTCAAATAATAAACTAAACTGAGTCATAAGCCCTCGAATGAATAAAGGTATCGAATAAACCTTATTCGATCAATAGTTTTAAAAACTATATCCATATATATATAAATATATATATTTATATAATATACTCGGGAACATCGACTCCCGGTTTAGAAATATGTTCACCTTTTATCCCCTATACTAAGGGTATACGCAACTACTTGCTTATTTCTAGCATAGGTATTATGCAACTATAAGCATTGGAATCAACAGATAGATAACCAGATTATGAAACAGACATGCATATATACCATATCAGCATGCTCCAATATATCGCAAAATTTGCTAATAACAATCATGCACTATCACAAGATAATGCATATACATATATTTACATCACAACAACAGTATATCGGGTAGAAAACTTGCCTGAGCGACTTGGGGTGATAAAAGGCTCGGGACGAGTTTGGTAACCTATAAACAACAAGTAAGTTGGAATTAAACCAAAGTCACTTGTAAATCTATACTTTAACTAACTTAGACTATAACGCTTATTTTGCGCTTACTGATTCGCTTAAGTCACTCGAGTACCCTCGGCTCCACCATTTTTAATGATTTAACCTTTACGAGTTTTAAGGAGATTCCTTTGCGAGTGTCTTACCAACTGCCTAACAAACTTACCATAAATGTTTCATACATTAATTAACCCTTTTTGGTCTTTAACCTATGTTTCAAAGTAAGGCGAGGGGAAAAGTTTCGTTCGCGAAACGCCGTTACTTGAAATGGTCGTTTCTCCTAAACCGTGCATCAGAATCGAACGAACTACATATCAAAACGAAGCTCGTAACACGAGCTATCTAGGCATGGCAATGGTCATAATATAGCAGGGGGTTCTCGGGTCCTAATGTTAGGCACAAAAACAGTATAAAGAAAATCGGACGTTATGACGGCTATATTTACGCGATTTCCCAATTTTAAACTATTCAAAACCAACCCAATTCAACCTCAAATCAAACATACAACCAACATCCATCCTTATCACATCATATCAGCCCCAACCAATTCAATTTTAACATTCATACTTATGCCTAAGATTGAATTTAACTATACTATATTCTTTTAACCAAAACAACAAGATCTACCATTCCATTTCAATACCATTACAACCCAAACTCTAAACCACAACATTAAGCTACAATATCACCATAATAATCAAACTCATCTTATAATACATAGGAATCTAGGGTTTGGAGATGATATAACTTCCTTGAAGTGGTGGGAGGAGCTAGGAATCCTTAAGAAGCTTTGAGAAGTCTTAGGAATGCTTGGATCTTCAAGGAAATCAAGAAAAAATTCAAATTAAAAACTTGAAAACACTATTCATTGTCTTCTTCATTGATTAAATGAAGAAGATTGAGAAGGAATTGATGGCTTAAACTCATGATATAGCCCTAACTAAGCATAAAGATGATTAGGGAATTAATGCACCAATTTAGGAAGCTTGGATCTTGAGTTTTGAATTTCTCTCCCTTTGCAATAGTAAAAAGCCGAGAGCTATGAAGAACAATGCCTTGGTTTCTTTTTGATTTTGATGAAAATGATTTGCTTGGCTTGGTTGGTTTGATTTTGTGTTTGTTTTAGTTAATTACCTATTTGCCCTTGATTTTGTGTGGTTAAAAAGCCACCACATCTTCTTCCTTCCCATGTTATGCCTATGTAATGTGGTGATGTCATCTTTCCCTCCTTGTCCTCTTCTCATTGGTTGGGTGACATCACTCTCTCTAATCCCTTTGATTAACTTCCTAATTGTTTGCCTAATGACCGCTGATCTGTTATACGGTTCGCTTAACTTTCGTTTTCGTTTATCGTTTGAAGGATCATACCCGGGATCTTATTACTTAGGTTCCCTTAACCTTTCTCAATACATTATATTCCTTTTTATGATCCTCTCTTATAATCCTTTAATTTAAATCCTTCGTATCTTGTTACCTTATATTCAATTCTTTCCGTATCTAGTGGATTTCCGAGAAAAATCAAAGTGTTTGAATTTGGATTCTGACGATCTTTACATACACTTATATCCCACATAAAGTACTAATAAAATCTCAGAATATCCATATCAGAACCCCTACATAGTGTGGCATGAAAAGTTTTCTCATTCAGCAAAAACACTATTCATAAGGGTTTCAAAATTTCCAAAAATTGGGGTTATTACAGAGATCACACAAGAACTACACATGCAACTATGAAACTTCAACTCCCAAGTCACAAAACTCTTGGGAAGTATATGAAATGAATGTAGGTAGAAGATTTACACTAGGGAAGATGAGAAATGGAATGAAAAATGGAAGGGAGTAGGGGATGGGGGGCTTCGCCCGAGAGCAACAAGGGAGGGAGGGGAGGAGAGAAAAATGAGGTGTGTTGGAGTGTGGAGTGAGTGAAAATGACTTCTCCCCACTTTTTTTTGGTTTTATTGGCAAAAAGAATGAGTGGAAATGAGAATGTACAAAAATGTCCTATAGGTAAAGTTAAGCCATTTTGCATGCAAGGTTAGTATGGTAATTTGGTATTTAACAAATGAGTTAGTGGGGTTGGAAAGGTCTCCTTTGCCCTTTGAGAGAATAGAAGGGTGATTTGTATGCAAGGGCTTCTATGTAATTTGTAATTATAACAAATAAAATTTTTATAGATTTGTTTTTGTAAAATAAAATACAAGTTCAAAAATTATAAAATTTATACCATAAAATAACTTGGATTTTTAGAAATTTTATAAAATCACTTTTGAAATTTGTGAACAAAATAACTTTTAAAAGAAAATTTCTCCAAGGTTTAGAATATTCCTTATAAATCAAAAATAAGGGAAATAAATAAACTTTTGTTTTGAAAAATCATATACTACATAAAGCAAATTTATAATGTAGAAATTTTCATTCACACAACGTACAACCATTTAGTATATTTGCATTCGGCTCTAATATTATACAAGTCCATAAATAATATTACACAAAATGCCGGTCGTAACATCCTCTCTCCCTTAAGGGATTCTGTCCCCAGAATCTAAGAGAACAGATGAGGATACCGGGAACGCATATCAGGCTCTAACTCCCAAGTTGATTCTTTGACCTTGGGGTTCCTCCAAAGTACTTTTACTAACCTTACCGACTTATTCCTAAGACTCTTTACTTGCCATTCGAGTAATTTGACAGGTTGCCCCACAAATGACAGGTCTGCCTGAATTTCTACAGGTTCATATTTTATCACATGGCTGGCATCAGGATTGTACTTCTTAAGCAACGACACATGGAACACATTATGTACATACTGATACTGAGGTGGTAAGGCTAACTCGTAGGCCACCTTCCCCACTTGACTCAAAATTTCAAAAGGACTTATATATCTAGGTGCTAACTTCCCTTTCTTGCCAAATCTAGACAACCCTTTTCTTGGTGACACCTTCAACAAAATGGCTTCACCTACTTGGAATCTAGCATCCTTACGTGATGGATCCGCATACTTCCTCTATCTATCTTGAGCAGCAAGCAACCTTTTCTGAATTAACTTGACTGTCTCATGCAACTGTTGTACCAATTCCAAGCCGAGAATCCTTCCTTCTCCTACTTCATCCCAACTTGTTGGTGATCTACATTTTCGTCCGTACAAAGCTTCGTATGGTGGCATGCCAATACTGGAGTGATAACTGTTATTGTAAGAGAATTCTACTAATGGCAAGTGGTCGTCCTAACTTCCTGCAAAATCGATTGCACAACTGCGTAATATATCTTCGATTATTTGAATTGTCCTTTCGCTCTGACCATCGGTCTGCGGGTGGTACGCCGTACTCATGTTCAACTTCGTGCTAAGACTTTCTTGAAATTACTTCCAGAATCTTGAGTTAAATCGGGGATCTCTGTCTGAAACTATCGATACGGGTACTCCATGCCTTAGTATGATTTCACGCACGTACAGATGAACCAATTTGTCCAATGACGACTTCTCATTAATTGGAAGGAAATGCGCCGACTTCGTAAGGCGATCAACTATAACCCATATAGCGTCATGTCCGGATTTCGTTCGCGGTAATCTCACTATAAAGTCCATAGCAATATTTTCCCATTTCCATTCTGGAATCTTTAGGGGCTGAATTAATCCATTTGGTCGTTGATGTTCTGCCTTCACTTTCTGACAAGTATAACACTTTGCAACCCATTCTGCCACGTCTCGCTTCATATTTGGCCACCAAAAGTTCTGCTTTAAGTCCCGATACATCTTGGTGCTCCCCGGGTGGATTGAAAATCTTGAATTGTGGGCTTCTTGCAAAATCTCATTCTTCAATTCAGGTATATGAGGAATCCAAATTCTTGAGGAAAACCTTACTATACCTTGCTCATCCCTTTGAGTGCCAATCTCTTCTCCAGTTAGCTGATTCTTCTCTTTCTCCATTACTTCTTCCTGACATTTCCTTATCCTTTCCACTAGTGTTGGCTGAAAAGTCATGGCATGACAAAATTTTTCAACTATTCCACAATCACAAAGTTCTAATCCAAATTTCTTAATCTCTTCAGACAATTCCTTTGGTGTTGCATCATATTCAATCTCTCCTTCCTACTTAAAGCATCTACTACAACATTCGCCTTTCCAGGATGATAATTTATCGAGCAATCGTAGTCCTTGATCAATTCCAACCATCTCTTTTGCCTCATATTGAGCTCCTTCTGAGTGAAAATGTACTTTAAACTCTTGTGATCCGTGTAGATTTCACACTTTTCCCCGTAGAGGTAATGTCTCCAAATCTTAAGTGCGAACACTATGGCGGCTAGTTCCAAATCATGTGTCAGGTACTTTAACTCATGCGGTTTTAACTGTCTTGATGCATACGCGATCACCTTACTGTGTTGCATTAGCACACAGCCCAATCCTTTATATGAAGCATCGCTGAAAATCATAAAGTTTCCTTGGTCATCTGGTAGTACTAACACCGGAGCGGTTACCAATCTCTGTTTCAACTCTTGAAAGCTATCCTCACATTCTGCACTCCATTCGAACTTCTGATTCTTCCTAGTTAACTTAGTCAATGGCGTGGTGATTTTCGAAAAATCCTTGACAAACCTTCTATAATACCCTGCCAATCCTAGAAAACTTCGCACTTCCGTAGGTGTCTTTGGCCTCTCCCAATTCATAATCGCCTCAATCTTTGCCGGATCTACTTTAACTCCTTCATCTCCAATGACATGTCCCAAAAATTGAACTTCCTTTAACCAAAACTCACATTTAGAAAACTTGGCATACAACTTCTCTTGCCGAAGTATCTCCAATGCTATCCATAGATGCTGCTTATGTTCTTCTTCCGACTTTGAATAAATAAGGATGTCATCAATGAATACCACTACGAACTTGTCCAAATACTTTAAATACCCGATTCATCAGATCCATAAATGCGGCCGGGGCATTAGTCAATCCAAAAGGCATTACTAAGAATTCATAATGTCCGTACCTGGTCCTGAATGCTGTCTTGGGAATATCTTCTTCTTTGATCTTTAATTGATGGTATCCTGATCTCAAGTCAATCTTTGAAAACCACTTTGCTCCTTTCAGCTGATCAAATAGGTCATCTATTCTTGGTAGTGGGTAGCGGTTCTTAATCGTCACTTTATTCAACTCCCGATAATCTATACATAGCCGCATACTTCCATGTTTCTTCTTTACAAACAGAACAGGTGCTCCCCATAGCGACGTACTTGGCCGTATCACTCGTTTATCCAACAATTCTTGTAGCTGGCTTGCTAACTCTTTCATTTCTGCTGGTGCCATCCTATATGGGGCCTTTAAAACTGGTTCCATGCTCGGAGCAAGGTTGATCTCGAACTCGATTTGTCGATCTGGTGGTAAGCCCGGTAGTTTGTCTGGAAACACATCTGGGAACTCGTTAACTACGGGAATATCCTCTATGCTGGGGTTGCCCTTTTCTGAATCCACTACATAAGCTAGGAACGACTCACAACCCTTTCTAAGTAACTTCTTAGCCTGAACGATTGTAAGAAACAGTTGCTCTTGCCTCTGTCCCTTAAATACTACCCTCTCTCCACTCTTCGTCTTTAAATACACTTTCTTGGTCTTACAATTAATCTGGGCGTTATTCTTCCCTAACCAATCCATACCTAAAATTATATCAAACTCTCCCAACTTGAAGAGTATCAAGTCGGCTGAAAACTTATACCCCGAAATATCAATCTCACACTTCGGACAGAATTGATTCACAGGAATCTTCTCTTGGTTTGCAATTACCATATTTAGTACCTCGCTCATAATCATTTTATCACATTGAAGTTTATCAACAAAAGTTTCTGATATGAAAGATCTCGTTGCTCCCGAATCAATCAATACTTTAGCTTTGACATTATTTAGTAAAAGTGTACCTGCTATCACCTCAGAGTTCTGAACAGCGTCCTTCATTTTCAAATCGAATGTCCCTGCTGTTGCTTGCGGAGTTATTGTACGTGGTGGAGGTAATGCCAATACCGCGGCTGGCACACTTGCACTGGTACTTGCCACATTCATTAGAGCTTTGACTGGTCCGGTTGTCTTACACTTCCTAGCTATGTGTCCAGTCTTTCCACACTTGTAACATGTAACTCCTGGCTTCGACATCTTACACTCGTTTGCCAAATGTCCCGTTTGGTTGCACCTATAGCATGTCATGCTCAGCTTATTACACACTCCGGGGTGCCTTCTTCCATAATGCTTGCATTCCGGTCTCTGAAATCTATTTTCTCCAACTTGTCCTTGGCTTGCCTGGTTGTTCCCCTTTGATTCTTGTCTTTTGCTCAAATTTCCCTTCTTTTGAAAATTTCCGCCCTTATGGAATCGAATCCTCTTTACATTCCGATCTTGTGTATTTCCGGCTTCAGACTTTTTTCCATAAAATGGAACCTTTCCCTTCTTGTTATCCCTTTCCTTTCTTGACTGCATCACATTGTTCTCAATCAGAGCAGCTTTTTGTACTACTCCTACATAAGTATCAAGCTCAAACATAGCCACTCTATCTCTGATCCAAGGCTCCAATCCTTGTTGAAATCTCTTCACTTTTTCCTCCTCACTGCTGGTATACTTTGTCACAAACCTTGACAACTCTATGAACTTCTTCTCATACTCAAGTACAGACATATTCCCTTGCTTCAATTCAAGAAATTTAAGCTCCATCTGATTCTGCATGTACTTAGGGTAATACTTTTCCAGAAATAACTTCTTAAATCTTTCCCAAGAAACTTGCTGATTTGCTTCCATAGCTTTTACTGATTCCCACCAATAGATGACTTCGCCCTTCAAGAAGTAAGTAGCATATGGTGTCTCCTGATCGTCCCCTAACCGTACTAACTCAAAAGCCCTTTCCATTTCCTTAATCCATGTGTTAGCTATTATTGGATCAGTGGGATCATGAAATGCAGGTGGATTCACATTTTGAAAAGCCTTGAAAGTGACAACTTGTCGAGGTGGTACTGGTGGATCAGGTGGTTGGTGTGGTTCATGGTTATCTTGGTTTTCAAATTGTTGTTGAAGAGTTATTTGTTGTTGAGCTATAGCGTTGGTTTGCTGTTGCAAGGTTTCCAGTAATCGAAGAATATTTGGATCTGTGGTAGATGTGGTTCTTGGGTTCTTCTTTTTGGGTGGCATGAACCCGAAATAAGAGTTATGTCAAAACATGTATGAATGATGAAATAATTCGAGGGTATCGCATGGCATTCTTATTTACATATGAAGTCAAGTTTCAAATTAAACAGATATGGTGATGCATATAAAGGCGTAAAATAACTGTTGAGAGCAAATGGAACGATAGGGCATAATAATTGAAATTTTAAGGTCACAATACATCAGGATTAGGACAAAGTCTGATTCTAGGAATAACATGCTTATTTAAAGGAAACAACTGGGAATTCTACGAAGTCCGATAATACAACAACATGGAAGGTAGATAAGGGAAAGAACTAAGGCTCCACTCCATCGGAACGGGGCTTGGTAGTCTTCTCCTCCTGAAGCGTCTTCACAATGCTCTGGAGCTCATCCGCCACCATCTGGATGATATACTGGCTGGTGCGGTCTCGGTGCGATGGCATTTCCTCAAGCTTAGTGTTGACGTACTGAACCAAAGTCTCAAGTCTCGCATATACGGAGAAAGCAATGGTGTCGTCCGACCCAGAGGATGATGAGGAGTGCGCCCTTTGCTGACAAACCAATAAGAGGGGTATTAATAATAAATTTACTTAACCTACTCTCTCGTATATTATCTATAACCTATACATATATCCTATAACCTATTTGGGTTGTCCAGAGACTCTAAACCGTAGCTCTGATACGAAAACCTGTCACACCCCCAACTTAAAAAACACAATATATAACTATTACAATATTTAAAAGAAAGTAAACATAACTGAATCTAAGATCTTACAGTTTAGGGTTTGGAATAGCCCAACACTACCATCTATTACAACTGATTTTAATATCGAGTCCTCACACAAAACTATCTCTTATTCTACTTGAGCTCGAACATACGCATCGGCATCACAAGTCTTACGTGCTGTCTGCTTGAATCTAAAGATAGCTGCTAGCTGTAATATCAGGGTTAAAGCAAGAAGTGAGCCAAATGCTCATCAAGTGCTAAACAATACGGTATAAAGCATAAATCGAGATATTAAAGAATGACAATGCGAAGATATAACTAATAATAACCAGAGATGAAATTTTGGGTGATGGCATCATTTGCTTGAATGAAAACATTTTCAAAATCATATCTTAATGAAAATCATTTTATGACGCTACAGATTATAGCCGGTGATCAGCCGTGAAGTAATCCCGAACCTCGCTGGGTTCTGAAACATTAATGGGATCCCTAGGCAACTTTTAAGCCTACAATATATTATCCATTATTCAAAGAAATCATTTATCCCCCTTTGGGACTGAAAATCCATATTTTAATCATTTCAAAAACTGATGCCGATTTATAATAAAGTCTCTTAAATAGTAAACATTTTAATCAAGGGATTATAGATCAACTTTGAAACACTGGGAATATGTCACCAAATCTCAGGGCCATGATCCACTAGACTTTACTATATTAGGGTAATTGAAAGGTTTCCATATATAAGAACTTTGACAAGGAGATTTAGCAAGGCTATTGGATAATATGAAAGAGTAATGCCAAACTAGGCTTAAAGCAATGGTTGTAGACAAGGTATAGGTATTATAACATCAAGAAGATAAGCATCAAGGGTTACAAGTATACTAGAGGTGTTAAGGTATAAAGAAAGTGATCATAAGCTTAAGGTATATCAGGATGTCAAACTTTAGGGTAAGGATAGGGTTATCAAACAATCATGAACAACTTTAAAGAATATTTGGCTTTTAGGTATCAAGGTAAAGTTTCTATTGGGGTTCAAGCATCAGGGTGAGATGTCAAGATTTTAGGAATCAATAGCATGTTAATCAAGAGGATCAATCAAGTATTATAACAAATCTTTATTTTTATCATGGCATTCCAATTACTTTGATGTACTAGCATGATACGACTTTCGATCTACATGCAATATGCACTTGAGGGTTCATGGCATTTTTATATAATACGAAGATAGATTTAAGAATCACTTGGTTCAAGTATAGCAAGATAACTCAGGATACTCGCATCATATATATAGGAACTAATTATCACACATTTGCAGTGTAAACGAAAAACAGGTTGAATCACTTGCCTTGAGAAAGGCTGGACTGGTCTGGCAGGTAGGAGCAACTGGAAGCTTTACTCGACCTTTATGGCAAGTTTACCCTCGTCTCGAGATCCTACATAAATAATAATAACCTCATTATAATACATTATCACCAACTCAACCTATTTACAACCCGAAATTAAACACAAATGGCACTTAGGCCTATATGCATGAAATTTATAATCACCTTATAACTACAATAGTACACATAGCCACATATACTCACATATCATATTTTAATATAATATAATATCACACACACCATAATGCAACACTAGGCTTGGATGATCTCGATCCCCAACTAAGTTACTTGATCGCTAAACTAGACAAAGTCTCCAAATTTGACCTCCTAACTCGATGTGCCTTTACTAAACTATCCAAAACCTATTGACCCTCACTTGGGCCTTTTACTCTACTGGCTTTATACTATCTTGTAACCATAGTGGTCAACCTAGGTCTCACTCATAAGTGCTCTAAAACTATGTGATAAGTGAAAGTGCTTACTAAGGAAAATTTCAGAATGACATCTTTGGTTTCTTGAGTGCATTAGACACTCTAACACTACAATTTTACCTCCAAAACTTCTACACTAGACTCTTCTGACCATAAGTCATCTCCCAAACTCAATGTGGCTCAAGGGCCTAGTTTGGGCCTCCTTGGGCCTAAGCTTAAAGTTCATGGTTCCCCTGTTTTTCTGGGCAGAAAACACCTTGACTTGAACTAACTTGTGACATATTGTTCTAACTCAAATCTTATGAAATATGGCTTGAAAAACTCCTTTGACACTCCCTCTAACTAAGGTCCAACAGGGCCTAATGAGGGCCTACCCATGACATGGTCAAAACTTCTTATTACTAAGTTGCAACAAAACTGTCCCCTGCTGGACATATTTTGTGATTCCACTCGTGCACCCAACCAACCGACTTACAAACCTCCAACAAATACCTAAAACCTTTTATATAATCCTAGGTCTATCTTCTGGTGGCTTGGGCCTCAAAGTGCACAACAAATGTTCATTCAAAACCTCCCCATAAACTAGTGCATCAAATCTAGAAAAATGCAAACACTAACTAATCCCTTTCCACCTTAACTCCCACTTAATAACCAAGCATCCAACTCTTACCAAAGCAAACCTAGTGCCTTAATGTCCTAAAATAGTGCCTCTACAGGAGGGGAGATCATCCATTCCCAAGAACAACAACATGCAACAAAAAATATAACATGCAACTTATGGAAAACACTTAACAAGATTTCGGCTATGCATAAAGTTTAAATGCTTGCAAATTCGACTTGTACCTATTACTCATCCTTAATAATCATGATATATATCTTCTCTTAACTATTAATAAGAAATTTATCATGAAAATAATCTATTTTAAGCATACATATTTCGAATTTATAGATTTTTAGACATAACAACATGATTTCGAAAAGAGTAGCAAGCAAAACATGGTTGATCATCATTTTAATATTTTAAAACTAGCATGCATGGATAAACATGATTACATAATGAAATTTCAGTAGCATGCAAAGGATTTTAAAGCATGGTTTCTCCATAAAACACTTAGTTAACACATATATAAAATATATCTCATAGAGAGCTCTCGAATTCACAAGAATCAAGAGTTTCTCTTTGGAGATCACACAAGAACTACACATGCAACTATGAAACTTCAACTCCCAAGTCACAAAACTCTTGGGAAGTATATGAAATGAATGTAGGCAGAAGATTTACACTAGGGAAGATGAGAAATGGAATGAAAAATGGAAGGGAGTAGGGGATGGGGGGCTTCGGCCGAGAGCAACAAGGGAGGGAGGGGAGAGAAGAAAAATGAGGTGTGTTGGAGTGTGGAGTGAGTGAAAATGAATTCTCCCCACTTTATTTTTGGTTTTATTGGCAAAAAGAATGAGTGGAAATGAGAATGTACAAAAATGTCCTCTACGTAAAGTTAGGCCATTTTGCATGCAAGATTAGTGTGGTAATTTGGTATTTAACAAATGAGTTAGTAGGGTTGGAAAGGTCTCCTTTGCCCTTTGCGAGAATAGAAGGGTGATTTGCATGCAAGGGCTTCTATGTAATTTGCTAATTATAATAAATAAAATTTTTATAGATTTGTTTTTTATAAAATAAAATACAAGTTCAAAAATTATAAAATTTATACCATAAAATAACTTGGATTTTTAGAAATTTTATAAAATCACTTTTGAAATTTGTGAACAAAATAACTTTTAGAATATTCCTTATAAATCCAAAATAAGGGAAATAAATAAACTTTTGCTTTGAAAAATCATATACTATATAAAGCAAATTTATAATGCAGAAATTTTCATTCACACAACGTACAACCATTTAGTATATTTGCATTCGGCTCTAATATTATACCAAGTCCACAAATAATATTACAGAAAATTTCGGTCATAACAATTTATGTTTGTTCTTATTATGAGAATCGTATTAAATATGGATTTTGAATCAGATGTTGCAGATTCTACGAAATTTGGTTCTGGTGTCCGATTTTCACAAACGAACGAATTGGTAATCGAGCATCTGAACAAAACTGATAGCTAAAGCTATCATCGACTCGTCTGTAATGTAATATCCGTGTTAGGAATATGTTGTGAACTTGATGTTAAGTTAAACAAATCACCTTTGTAGATTTAACTTAGTGAATTTTATAGCACTCGACGAATGATCTAATATATTCCCGACGGATAAACCTTACAGTCCTGACGGATGACCGATTAACATCCATCGAGTGAGTAGCTTATGTAATAATAAGAATTGTAGCACATTTCTGCAAACAACTTTGTGCAGATTCTGTAGGAGTATATGAGTCATGTTGACTACTAGTGGATATGCAGAATAGGTTGATTAATTATAAATATGAGATGTTTTGTAATTTTGTATAAGTGAAATGGAGTCAAGTGACAAATAGCTACCTGGCGGATAATCAACAAAGCTACCCGATGGATGATCAATAAAGCTACCTGACGGATGGCAAACATGTACCCGACGGATGATCAAATTCAAATATCTGTTGACAGTGACAACATAGTAACATGCGTTGGGTGTTTGCAAAAGAAATGTGGCAGCCTGTTAAGCAGGAATTTGAGAACAAAGAAGCATTACCATTTACATGCAATTGTTAAGATATTCAAAGATGCTAGAATAGAGTAGCGAAACAACATGGGGTTAGACTAGATATGTTTTGTTTTATTATCTTGTCCTATTGTCATGTAAACTTGGTGATATATAAACCAAGTGTAGCTAGTAGAATATTCAACTAAGCAAACACATTTTAAAGAGAGATAGAAAAAGTTGTACTTGTCAAGAATTTCTCTATTGTTTGTTTGTTCTACTTGTAAAGTAGTTGTGAGCCATTGTAAGCTACACAGAGTTCTCAAACTGATATATATATATATATATAAATATATATATATATATATATATCTGGTGAATACATTCAAATCCACAAGAAAGTTTTAAAAGCTTGTGTTTTTATTACTTTGTGTTTTGATTTATATAACTCTTTCATTCCGCACTCTGTAAATTAAACACTTATATACACTCAGTTAGAACAGTTTTTAAAATCTTGAAAAAGTAGCCAAATTATATTCAACCCCCCTTCTGTAATTCTTGTTGTATTGTTAGGGAATAACAATTGGTATCAGAGCAAGCTCTTGAAGTACAAAGAGTGTAAAGATCACCACAAACAGCAAGACGAACAAGAAGGTTGTTGGAGTCAAAATTCCATTTCTGGACAAAGATAATTCTCACCACTGGAAGGTGAAAATGCACCTACATCTTGTTTCCCAAGATGAGGCCTATATGGATTGCATAGAGAGAAGGCCTCATGTACCAATGAGAGCTGAAACTAGCAATGAACCATATGTTCCCAAACCTAGGCATGAATGGTCAGATCCTGATATTGAGCAAGTCAAGAAAGATAAAAAGGCCATGAACATTTTGTTCAATGGAGTTGATGGTGATATGTTTGATAACATCATTAACTGTAAAATAGCCAAAGAGGTTTGGGACACAATCCAGATTATTTGTGATGGTACTAAGCAAGTAAGGGAGAACAAGATGTAGCTACTGATTCAGCAATATGAGCATTTTCACTGTGAAGAAAGTGAGTTACTGATTCAACAATATGAGCGTTTCCATTGTGAAGAAAGTGAGTCTCTCACTGATATTTTTAGTAGATTTCAAAAGCTACTAAATGCTCTGAAGTTGCATGGAAGAGTCTATCAAACAAAAGACTCTCACCTCAATTTCCTTAGATCTCTTCCAAAAGAGTGGAAGCCAATGACAGTTTCATTGAGAAATTCTCAGGATTACAAGGAGTTCACCTTGGAGAGATGTATGGCATCCTAAAAACTTATGAGCTTTAAATTGAGCAAGATGAGAGGATGGAGAAAGGAAGGAAGAAAGGAGGGTCCATATCACTGGTTGCTGAGTTAGAGAGAAAGAGATGAAGGTAGAAGCTGTTGAGTCTACATCAAAGGTATGTGAAAGAAAGGGTAAAGGGCTGGTAGCAGAAAATGAAGATCAGTTGAGTCAAGATGACATGGATGATATTGATGAGCATTTAGCATTCCTATCCAGAAGATTTTCCAAGCTCAAGTTCAAAAAGAATTTTGGAGAAGCCAAGCCAAGTAGAAACATGGTGGATAAATCCAAATTCAAATGTTTCAAATGTGGCTTGGCAGGGCATTTTGCCAATGAGTGTAGAAAGTCAGATTCTAGCAAGAAGAAGTTTGAGCCTGTTGATTATAAACGGAAATATTTTGAGTTGCTCAAGGAAAAGGAAAGGGTTTCTATACACAAGAAAATGACTGGGAAGCTGATGGATTGGATGAAGATAAAGAAACAAGCTATGTCAACCTAGCCCTGATGGCCAAGTATGATGAAATAGAAACAAGTTCTTCAAGTAATCAGGTAATCACCACTAACCTAGCACATTTATCTAAAGCTGAGTGTAATGATGCAATCAATGACATGTCCACAGAATTATATCACTTGCGTGTTACACTTAAGTCCCTCACTAAGGAAAATGCTAAAATTAAAGGAAATAATTTATTTTTAAGTGAGAGGAATAATGCGCTAGAGTCTCAGTTTATTAAATTTGAAAAATTGAGAATTGAGTGTAAGATTTCTAAGGATGAATTAATTGAGTCCTTGAAGAAAGAAGAGATTTTAAAGAAACAGCTTGAACGAGAACAGGAAGTGATTATGGCATGGAAATCATCTAGAGATGTCCATGCTCAAATCACTAAAGTTCAAGGTATTGAGTCCTTTTTTGAAGCAGCCTGGAAGAAGAGTAAGGAGAAGCTGGAATCCAATTTGGTTGAAGGATTGTTGACAGATGTGGACTCGACGGATGATCAAAATCATCCGTCGAATAATCAAAAGGATTATCCGTCGAGTGACAAAGAGCCACATCCGTCGGCTGTGAGTAAACCTGTGAGTAAAGCTAAGCTAGCCAAGTTAAATGAGAAATATGGCTCAGTTTCTAAGAACTTTATTCCAGGAGAATCAAGTCAAATCAGGAAGGAAAAGAAAGTTAATGTTGGTCATCTGTCCATCAAGCAATTGAATGACATATTAGAAAAGATTGAGGTTAAAACAGAAGCTATAAAGAAACATAATAGAAATGGGAAAGTAGGAATTAACAAACATAACAACTACACACCTGACAAATATGCACCCAGAAAAATTTATGTTAAGTGTGGCAGTGTTAATCATTTGTCTGTTAATTGCAAACTTGTTATGTCTACTTCCATGTCTGCACCCTCTTCTTTTCCCAACATGACTGTCATGCCTACCATGTCTATGAATGCTATGTCAGCTCAGAATATGAATGCACAATTTGCTAATATGCCATTTGCACCTAATTCTTATTATGTTGCATTTAGTATGCCTCAAATGCCATTTAGCATGCCTTACTGGAATAACATGTTTGCAAATAGCATGCCTTTTCCTGTTAATCAAAACGTGCATGACAATTATGTGTTGATGACTGGTTTCAAAGGTCCAACTCAGATGACTAAGGATGAATCAGAAATTCCTAAGTCAAATGAGATCAAACCTAAGAAACCACAGAAGAAAGCTTACAAGGCAGGACCCAAGGAAACTTGGGTACCAAAATCAACTTGATTTGATTTTGATATGTGCAGGGAAACAGAAAGAATCTTTGGTATCTGGATAGTGGTTGCTCAAGGCACATGACTGGAGATTCCACCCTGCTCACAGAGTTCAAGGAAAGAGCTGGCCCAATTATTACTTTTGGACATGACAGCAAGGGTTATACTGTGGGATATGGCTTGATTTCAAAAGACAATGTCATTATTGAAGAGGTTTCCCTAGTGGATGATCTCAAGCATAATTTGTTGAGTATCAGCCAACTTTATGATAAGGGCAATTCAGTAACCTTCAATTCAGAATCCTGTGTTATGACAAACAAAAAAAGCAAAAAAGTGGTTCTCACTGGAGTGGAAAAAGGAAATATGTATCTAGGTGACTTCAACTCATCTAATGCAGAATCTGTCACTTGTCTTCTCAATAAAGCAAGGCAAGATGAAAGTTGGCTATGGCACAAGAAGCTGTCCCATCTAAACTTCAAGAAGATGAATGAGCTTGTTAAGAAAGAACTGGTTAGAGGTATTACTCAAGTGGAGTTTACTAAGGATGGATTGTGTGATGCCTTCCAGAAAGGAAAGCAGATCAAAGCATCATTTAGAAAGAAGCTTGATTCAACAATTGAAGAACCTTTGCAATTGTTACACATGGATTTGTTTGGACTAGTCAATGTATTTTCTATCTCAAGGAAAAAATTTTGCCTAGTAATTGTGGATGATTTCTCAAAGTTCACTTGGACATATTTCTTAAAGTCTAAATATGAAGCTAGTGAAATTATCATCAATCACATAAGGCAAGTCAACAATCATCCTGATTTTAAAGTAAGAAGAATCAGGAGTTACAATAGAACTGAGTTCAAGAGTTCTGTGATGAGATCATTTTGTGAAGAGAATGGGATTATGCATGAGTTTTCTGCAGCAAGAATTCCACAACAAAAGGGAGTAGTGGAAAGAAAGAACAGATCCCTTATTGAAGCTACAAGGACAATGCTTGAAGAATCAAAGTTATCAACATATTTTTGGGCTGAAGCTGTGAATACTGCCTGCTACACTCAGAATATCTCTTTGTTTAATCAAGCAAAGTACATGACACCCTACCAATTATTCAAGAATAGGAAGCCAACTCTAAATTTTCTTCATGTCTTTGGCTGCAAACATTATATCTGAAGGAATCAAACTGATCAACATGGTAAATTTGATGCTAAAGCAGATGAAGGTATTTTTGTTGGATATGGTGTGGGAAAAGCATATAGAGTTTACAATCTGAGAACCAACATTGTTGTGGAATCAATACATGTCGTGTTTGATGACAAAAAGATTGAAGGACTACAAGATGGAGATTTCGATGAAAGACTCAAGTTTGATAAAGTGGAGATGGTTAGTGATGACAGTGATGATGATAGTGATCAAGAATAGTGAATAAGGATAATGCAGAAAAGTCTACAACTAATGAAGCACACAATTCAACATCTGTCAAATTGCAAAATGCTTCATCCGTCGGGGGACAATCTGCCTTATTCGTCAGGAGACAATCAGCTTCATATGTCGGGACATAAAGTGCATCATCCATCAGAACATTAAGAGAAGCTGAAAGTCAGAATAGATCACCTACAGAAAGTTCCCCTTTCTCAAATCAAAGATTCACAAACTCAGGGGGAGTTTCTCATAATCAAAACTCAGTCATACATCAAGACAACAATGAGGCCTCTTCATCTAGAGCTAATCTACTTTAACAAAGAAAATGGACTAAAGATCACCCTTTTGAGCTCATCATTGGTGATGCATCTTCTAGAGTTCAAACAAGGAGAGCAACTCAAGAAGAATGTCTATATAGCATCTTCCTATCTAAGGAAGAACCAAAGAAAGTAGAAGAAGCTTTTTTGGATCCTGATTGGATTTTAGCTATGCAAGAGGAGCTAAACCAATTTGAAAGGAATAAGGTATGGAAGCTAATACCCAAACCTAAAGGAAAGAATCCAATTGACACCAAGTGGGTATTCAGAAACAAGATGGATGAAAATGGCATAGTGGTCAGGAACAAAGCTAGATTGGTTGCTAAGGGATACTATCAATAAGAAGGAATAGATTTTGATGAAACCTTTGCTCCTATTGCAAGACTTGAAGCCATCAGAATTTTCTTAGCCTATGCAGCTCATGCCAATTTCAAGGTCTATCAAATGGATGCCAAAAGTGCCTTTCTGAATGGAGATTTGGAGGAGGAAGTCTATGTTAGTCAGCCTCCTGGTTTTGAAGATCCAAATTTTCCAGAATATGTCTACTATCTTTTGAAGGCACTTTATGGACTGAAGCAAGCACCTAGAGCCTAGTATGACACTTTATCAAAGTTTCTTTTGGAAAATCACTTCACAAGAGGTACTGTTGATAAAACTTTATTCTTTAGAAATGTTAATGGCTCTAGTATACTTGTTCAAATCTATGTAGATGATATTTTATTTGCTCTACAGATGAAAAAGTTTGCAAAAAATTTGCCAAATTGATGCAAAGTAAGTATGAAATGAGCATGATGGGAGAACTAACTTACTTTCTTGGTTTACAAGTTAAGCAAGTTAGTGATGAAATATTCATTAGTCAAACTAAATATATTCATGATCTTTTAAAGAAGTTTGATCTAATGGATTGCACATCTGCAAAAACTCCCATGGCCACTGCAACTAAGCTTGAATTAAATACTACTAAAAAGTCTATAGATATTTCAAGCACAGGGGCATGGTTGGCTCACTTCTGTACTTAACAGCTAGTAGGCCAGATATAATGTTTGCTACTTGTCTTTGTGCTAGATTTCAGGTTGATCCTAGAGAATCTCACTTAGTAGCTATTAAGAGAATTTTCAGATATCTCAGGGGAACACCAAAACTTGGCATTTGGTACCCTAGAGATTCTGGTTTTGATCAAACTGGTTATTCAGATGCAGAATATGCAGGTTGTAAAATAGACAGAAAAAGTACAACATGAACCTGTCAATTTCTAAAGAACAAGCTCGTGTCCTGGTTCAGTAAAAAGCAAAATTTAGTTTCTACTTCTACAGCTGAAGCTGAATATATTGTTGCTGGTAGTTGTTGTGCATAGATTTTATGGATGAAAAACCAATTGTTGGACTATGGTCTACAAGTGGATAGAATTCCCATTTTTTGTGATAACACAAGTGCAATTGCCATCACTGAAAATCCAGTACAGCATTCAAGAACAAAGCACATAGACATCAAGTACCACTTCACGAGGGAACATGTGATGAATGGTACTATGGAACTTCATTTTGTTCCAAGTGAAAAACAGCTTGCAGATATCTTTACCAAGCCACTTGATGAATCCACCTTTTCAAGGTTGGTAAGTGAGTTAGGTATGCTTAATTATTCTTGAATTATTTCAGATATTTTTGTAAGTTATAATGCATCCAGAAAATTAATTGATTTTTCTGTAATTGATGAAATTTTGGCTAAGTCAAAATTTACATCCTGAAGGATGTTCATTATCCATCGAGTTTGATCATCCATCGAAATATTATTTGTTAATAAAAATCATTTACTTTTCTGGATTATTTTATAGCCCGATGGATCAATAATTTATTCTCATCCGTCGAATCATCTCAATCTTAGCCGTTAAAACTCTAAACATTATCTATCGGGTATACTTACAGTTTGTAAGTATAACACGATGGATAAGTGATAGATTTTTTACAGTTTATTTTTTTTAAATGGCTATTTTGGGATATTTTGATTGGTTACTTTACTTCACTTTATTATTTTTGACAGTTTATTTCTGAGATAGTATAAAAGCAGAATTCATTTTTATTCTACTCTTTCATCATTCTCAAATCAATTGCTCTAACTTACTTTCTTCTCCAAAGCAAATATACTCTCTGCAAATTTCTCATTCTCTAACAATGGTACCAGTAGTCAAAATCATGTCTCAATCTGGATATATATATGAAAAGAACAACTTTGTAGCTCTTGTGAATAAGGAGATTCCCCAGTCTGGAGACTTTCACAAGATAATGGATTTTGTGAAGAGCTGTAAACTCAATTATGCTATGCTGGAATCACCCACAATCTACTGTGAAGTTGTGGAGGAGATACGGACAACTGCCATGTACAACTCATCTAACAAAACCATAACTTTTACACTTAAAGGTAAGCAGTTTTGCATCAATAGTGACATTGTCAAATCATGCTTTAGAATTCCAGATAACACTGCTACTATTCCACACACAGATACTGATATAGTTAACATGCTAAATTCTTTGGGCTATGCACTTTCTACTTCTAAGTTAAGTGAAATTAGAAAGCTAGGTCTTAGAAAGGAATGGAGGTATCTGTGTGATGTGGTAACTAAAATATTTTCTGGTAAAATTAGCAATTTTGATTATGTAAACATCTTCATGCTTAACATGCTTTATATGCTAGTTATTGATAAGTACTTTAATCTCACTGACATGATCATGTTTGAGTTAGGTTATAAGTTAGGAGAACTTAATAAGAGAGGCAAAAGTGTCTATTATGCTAGATTCTTTATGATGCTTGCTAACCATCTTATTGAGAACATTGCTGTTAAGAACCCAACCAACAAACTGAATTGTTGGGTTCAAGAAAGGAGAGTCATTGCGGATCTCAACAGGGCAAGTCACCACAAAGAGGTACCCCTCCTTTACTTTCCAATAATGGAGGGATCTCAGGTAAGTGAGTTAAGCTCCACTGTCTCCACTCTTCCAACCTCACACATTTCTTTGCCTTCAAGTGTGGCTATGGCATCTGTGTCAATGACCCAACAAATGCCTACCCAAGCTACCAAATCAACAATCTCAAAATCCAAAACTAAGAAAGCTCTCTCTGCTTTCTTTCAAAAGAAATCAGTTGCAAAATCTACTAAACACAAAGAGGGGAGTGTGAAGGAGAGTGAGCAAGGTGAGGGACATGGTGAAAATCAAGAAAACCCTAAGGATAAGGCTGGTGAGTTTAGTGTACCCAAGCCTAGCCACACCACAGTTTCCCAATAAACTGTGGTTGTTAATAAGGATATAAGCTCAATTCTAGTTTCATCCTCCCAAAAGGATGTTACTATTGAAACAAGCTTCCAACCAGGAGCACAGGCCAAGAGGGTTAGGGACACAAGTTTACCACAAACTTATGCCAGAAAGAAAAGATAAAAAACTCTTGGGGATGCACAAGGAACACACACAGTGCAAACTGGTGTTGAAGACCCAGTCACTGCACCATCTCAAAGTTAGATTGATGTGGCTCCAATAAATGTGGAGTCACAACCAAAATCATTAATAATTGAAGCACCCGAAACACCAAATTCACCAACACACTCACTGGATGTTGACATGATTCATACATCACTTCCAAATTCTCCATCTTTAACTCTATTGGAGAAGCCAAAAATCCAAGCAAGTGAGCATCATCTTTTAGATGATCTGTTGGCTCACTTGCCAATTCTTTCTGAGTCTATTGAGACATCTGTGCCCAAATTTTCATCAATCTGCACAGAGTCTACAATAGTCTCCACTCCAAACTCATTCATTTATTCTATCCTGGTGGATATTATTCATCCATCGAGTAGTGATTGTATCCCGACGGATGACTTAGTAGTAGTGCAATCACTCTTAGGACTGAGGGCAGGGAGTGAACTGAGTGAGAGGCTGGGTTGCTCCCAGGAAAAAAGAGAGAAAATGAGTGAACCCATGCAGTCCATTTCTTCAAGACTGGCAAAAGTGAGTGAGGGGAGTCCCATTTTAGATGGTGAAGGTGAGGGTGTGAGGGTGGGAAGCTAAGGGGAGCCCTTGATGCAACAAGAGAGATTATGAGAGAAATGCAGGTACATGAGTGATAAGGATGGATACCATTGCTAGTGAGTCAATGAATGTCAGTGATGCAGAAAGGAAAAGACTATTTCAGCAAGAATATCAAGCTGTCATAGATTCTATGTCCCTAGATGTTGAGACATTTACTCATCTGGCTATAGCTTATCAAACTCTAGCTGTACAGGGCAATGAGGAGGCTGAAAAGAAGCTCAACTTAGTGCACACTACTCAATCTCTACAAAGAGCAAATGATGCAATCACTGCTATGCCTTCAACTATTGGTAGTGATTTTGAACTGGATGAAGACTCATTTGGGGATGCTGGTGGGGATGATGAGGAAGACAACATGAGCATAGGGGGAGATGTAGATATTCTTACCTAGATGCTAACTAAAGAATGTTCCTACTCACATCTCCAATCCACACTATTCAAGCTGATTCATGACACCCAAACAGCCATTCAAGCATCTACAAATGCCAGCACAAAGAGACTACTTACAGCACATCTTGAAGCTCTTCAGCTGCATAATATTCAAGCTATCCAACACAGTCAAAGTGTGGATGAAATAAAGCAAGAAGTTTCTGAAGTAAAACAGGATCTCATAGCAAGGTTGGATGTTAGACTTCCTGGAACCACCATGACTGAGATAGCTCAGAAACTGAGGAAGAAAGTTGATCTCAATAGAAAGGTTGAGGCCATGGACTCTAGATTATCTGATGTGGAGAAGTTAATGGCTAAGATACTTACTAACCAAGAAACTCAGACTGCTCTGCTCTAACAGTTGGTGGCTGCTCACCTCCCTTCCACTCAATAACTTGATGCTAACAAAAAGGGGGAGAAAGGCTCATCAAGTGAGGGGGAGAAACAACTCAACATTCAAGTCAACAAAGTAATTGTGCCAACCATTGCTTTCACTAAGCCACCAGCTATGGACAGCATTGACATCATAAATTTGGCAGCAGAAAAACTGGATTCAAAGGATAAACTACTAAAGATTGATGTAGAACTAAAAGAAAAATGGAGGAAAATAGATGCAGAAATTCAACAGAAGTTTGGACCAATTTAGAAACCAGACAAAATCTTTAATCGAGTGGTCAAGCAGATTTTTGTGAATAAAATGAGTTTGAATTATCTGGAAAAGGGTCAAACATCCTACATAAAGTATCCAAAGGCAAATCTGGTCCTGAAGCCTAAAAATACTACTCAAAGTTTTCAGATAAAAATCCTATGGATACTGTGTTTAAGACACCCAGGCCAGATGAGAAGAATCTGTTGGCTAGGTCAATTGCATATTTTAAAGATCCTACTGATTCAGCACTTAAAAGAAGAATTGCCAAAATCTACAGAAATGGTAAAGAAATTTATGTGGTGGCTAGACACCCTCTGTTTGTAGAAGCTAAGAAGGAAGAGAAGGAAAGAATCTGGCAAGAAAAGAAGCAGGCTGCTTTAGATGCTAAGAAGCTCAAACAAAAGAAGGAGCAAGCTGCTATCTTGGCCAAATTTCAAGCTATGAAGACTACAACAGAAATTTCTGCACAACCATCTGTAATTGCTGAACCTCAAGATCAGAAAGTGCAAGATGCACCACAACAGAAAAGAAGATTCAGGTACAAGCTTCCCTCTAAAAGAAAATTAGACTTCAGTGATGAGGAAATGGAAGATTACATTCCCAAAAAGTCTACAACTTTGACTCAGACATCAAAACCCTCAATGGTATTTGAAGAATTCAAGGTGGTGGATCCAACTAGGAATATTCATGGTGAGCCCATAATTCCGAAGGATGAGCCAGAAGACTGGGATAATTTTCCAATTCCTGAACTAAATTTTTCTATCTTCAACAAGCCAAAGAAGACAAAGACTAGAGAAATTAAGAAAGTAAAGCCTGTGACTCTTAGATCCAAGACCCTAACCAAATCTCAACCCACAGTCAACAAGGAAGATATCTTATACATCAGTGACATCAAGGAGTTCTCTGAAATAAACCTTTACTTAGAAGAATTGGAAGAAGTAAGAGGGATTGATGCTTACAGACATCTTCCTGAAAGGCTAGTGTTCAAATACAAGTGAGGGAAAGAGATCACATGGCCACTTCACAGGATTATCAAGAAAGTCAATCTATACTGATAAAGGTCTATTCATCATTCAAGAAGAACTTTGGATTTAATGTGACTCCAAGGAGAATAGTTCTAAAGAAAATAGAGGAGCTAAGAAGTAATAGAGCCAAAGATGCACTTCCAAAAATTATGTCTATTCCCTTTCATAAGAAAGAGAGTGCATTTGAGGCTTTATTGGATGATGGAATTCATGGATGATAAGGGAGTTAGAAGATTCTTCAGACTGGATGCCAACTGAGCATCTCTAGCAATGAGACTCTTTTGGAAATGCAAGAAATGTTGGATTTATCTGAAGCTAATGAACTTGAATTCCACAGACAACTCCAGAATCAGATAGAAGAGAACAACAGGAGGCTTGGGAAGAAATCCAGACAATCAAGGAAATAGATTTATCTGCTCAGACTAGAGGAGCACCTTGATAATGATTGTGAGCAACTTTTTGTACACTTTGCCTTGTTCAATTTTCAGTAATTTTGTAGCACTTATCAGTTCTATCTACTATTTTCCAATCAGTGTTTTAGGGTGTTTTGTTATCATCAAGTTTCTCTTAATTTATGGTTACAATTCCAGTAGACATAAATTGGGGGAGATTGTTAGGAATATGTTGTGAATTTGATCATAAGTTAAACAAATCACCTTAGTAGGTTTAACTTAGTGAATTTTGTAGAACTCGACGGATGATCTAATATAGTCCCGACGGATAAACCTTACAGTCCCGATGGATAAACCTTACAGTCCCGACGGATGACAGATTAACATCCATCGAGTGAGTAGATTATATAATAATAAGAATTATAGCACATTTTTGCAAACAACTTTGTGTAGATTCTGTAGGAGTATATGAGTAATGTTGACTACTAGTGGATATGAAGAATAGGTTGATTAATTGTAAATATGAGATGTCTTGTAATTCTGTATAAGTGAAATGGAGTCAAGTGAAAGATAGCTACCGGATGAATGATCAACAAAGCTACCTGAATGATGATCAACAAAGCTACCCGACGGATGACAAACATGTACCCGAAGGATGATCAAATTCAAATATATGTTGACAGTGACTACACAGTCACATGCGTTGGGTGTTTGCAAAAGGATTGTGGCAGCCTATTAAGTGGGAATTTGAGAATAAAGAAGCATTACCATTTCCATGCAATTGTGAATATATTCAAAGATGGTGGAATAGAGTAGTAAAACAGCATGGAGTTAGACTAGATATGTTTTTTTTATTATCTTGTCCTATTGTCATGTAAACTTGGTGATATATAAACCAAGTGTAGCTAGTAGAATATTCAACTAAGCAAACACATTTTAAAGAGAGATAGAAAAAGCTGTACTTGTCAAGAATTTCTCTGTAGTTTGTTTGTTCTACTTGTAAAGCAGCTGTGAGCCATTCTAAGCTACACAGAGTTCTCAAACTGATATATATCTATATATATATATCTGGTGGATACATTCAAATCCACCAGAAAGTTTTAAAAGCTTGTGTTTTTTTTACTTTGTATTTTAATTTATATAACTCTTTCATTCTGCACTCTGCAAATCAAACACTTATATATATTCAGTTAGAACAGTTTTTAAAATCTTGAAAAAGTTGCCAGAATTACATTCAACCCCTATTCTGTAATTCTTGCTGCATTGTTAGGGAATAAAAATCCGGGATATATCGTGTAATTATTTTTGTTAATAAATAAATATTATGTGATTATGTGAATTTTTGGTGAATTATTTATTAATTGGTATCTGTGTTTGGATGTTTCAATATGGTAAAATTTGAGTATTTTAATTTTCATATGTCCAAAATAAAGTATAGATAATTTTGATATTTTTCTATTAATTTACATGTTGTTATATGAATTTATAAAGGATTTATGGATTTAATAAATTATTTCTCCGAGTAATTATAAACTATTTTGTATAATCGGAAAAACTCCTTTATAACCTAATTTGAATATTCCGAGCATTTTTCATGTTTTGACTTTTTCAATCAGGAGTACGATTTTAACCGTGCGGGTCCCGACGCAAATTTTTTCGATACAATATTCATTTCGATTAAACAAGAAAACCCATATTTTCGAGAAATAAGATATTTTGATTAAACTATTATATTATCTTCTTGAAATTAGTGTAACCAAAGCGCTGAGACCAAGATTGTATTTACAAAAAGCCTGGTTTTGATAATTATCCCAAAACCATACCGAATTGGATTAGTTTTGTTAATACTTAATGATTAAGTATTCTATTTTTATATCTGATATGATCCAACGGGGTACCAATATTCCGTAAATATAAATCCCTTACCTTATTTTATTTTTTACCGATAATCATTATCAAATTGTAAAAATATATAATTTCCAGAGAAAAACCCTAGAATTCGTAATGTTCTTGAGAATCAAACCTAAAAACGAAGGCGTTAGTGAAATCGAAATCAAGCGTGTGAGTAATCAAAACAAGGCTTGTGAAGAGTACTTTTAGATTCTACAATCAATTTCACTGCAGAAATAATAGGTATTTTCCTATTTTTTATTAAATTCGAATTAAATTGGGTTTAAATATGAATTTTTAATTTCGATGTTGTTTGTGTGATTTGATACTTACATGTTGTGGATAATTTGATTCTGATCATTTTGGTATATTATATATTGAATTTGGAGTTCAATAACATATAGAAATTTGTGTTTGATTCTCGGATTTAAGTTTTAGGGTTTGAATATATATGAATGTTCTTAATTGATTTTTGGGGTTTTCTGATTCGAGGGTTATTTGCTTGTTTTGATGATGCAAATAGTTTCTTGGCTTCATTTAAATTCAATTCAAGTATTTAATTGTATGGAACGATACCCAAAAGTAGTTAGTCGAGGTGGCCGGACTTTCGGTCGGTGGTCGTTGGGGTATTGCTATTAGTGTTTGTGCCCTAGAGACAACACTATGATGTTTTAGTTTAAGACATTAGGATTATTAATGTTTATGTTCTATCGATTATTCCCTTTATAATTTATTAATTCTTAATTTACTGTGATATAAATGTTAGAATAATAAATGTCGTTGGAATATGATATGCAATTCTATATCTCTAAGTACGTGACTTAGAAATGAGATTATGAGAATAGTATTAATATTCCTAAAGGTCCCTAGTCGAGTATTATTATTAAGGGACAATAATAATGCATTAAAACTAGTGTGTATGTTGACTGATGATCACATCTCATTGATCATAGGTAAAGTGATACTAAAGTCAAAGACACAGGAAGATGTATATGTACATGGTGCTGGACAGACCCGATGTGAGATTCTACATGTCTGTTGTATATAAATAATTCACACAGTGATAATGATGTAATGGTCCTTAGACCTGAAGTCATTATATTTCTATACGAGAATTAATATACATTGATTCCATTAAAAGTTATCCTTGACCGGGTAATGATAAAAGTGGACATTGGGTAAATTATGAATCGTATGAGAAATATGAATGATCTAGAAGGGATTTAACCCTCCTATTTTAGGAGTGATATTATTGGCCTCTGGTGTGATCTAGACTACGAAATGCGTGGCCATGCTCAAATGTTGATTTGATATGATAGTCTACTCATTGATTAAGGAAACCTGGATTAAACATTGATGAGGATGACACATTACAGTCCTCTAGTTTAGTCTATAATATGTGGTTAAAGGGATTATATTATGTCACACCCCCAACTTAAACAGCAAAATAAATATAGCTATTACATCTTTTTAATGAAGAATACACAACCAAAATCCAAGATCTTACAGTTTAGGGTTTGGAACAGCCCAACACTACCAACTATTACATCTGATTACAAATATCGAGTCCTCACACAACTATTATTACTTATTCTACCTGAGCTCGAACATAAGCATCAGCATCACAGGTCTTACGGGCAGTCTGCTTGAATCTAACCATAGATGCTAGCTGTAATATAAGGGTAAAGCAAGAAGTGAGCCAAATGCTCAACAAGTGCTAACAGTACGACACAAAACATAAATTGAGATATACTTTTAAGAATGATAATGGAAAGACATAACCAAAGGTAACGAGAGATAAAAACTATGTGAGATGGCACCATTTTGCTTGCATTAAAACAATTTTAAAATCATGTCTTAATCAAATCATTTTATGACGCTACGGATTACAGCCGGTGATCAGCCGCGAAGTAATCCCGAACCTCGCTGGGTTCTAAAACATTATTGGGAATCCCTAGGCAACTTTTAAGCCTAATATAAGTGTGGAAAGGACTCGCGTCTCAGTCCAGATCCACTATTCAAGAAAACATTTATCCCCCTTTGGGACTAAAAACCCACATTTTAATCATTTTAAAAACTGATGCCGATTTATGACAAAATCTCTTTTGACTGTAAACATTTTTATCAAGGGATTATAGATCAACTCGAAACACGGGAAACAAGGTACTGAATATCAGATCCATGATTCACAAAACTATTCTCTATTCAAGTAATTGAATGGTTTTCATATATCAAAGATTGGACAAGAGGATTTAGTGAGGCTAATGGATAATATGAAGGGTAATGCCAATTTGGGCTCAAAGCAATGGTTTCTCATCAAGTTCAAGTGTTGGATCATCAAGAAGGTAAGCTTCATGAATACTAAGGGTGTTAAGGTATGAAGAATGATCTTTAACTCAGGACATATCAGAATTGTCAAGCTTTAGGATAAGAAAGAGGGTATCAATCAATGAGGAATCAAGCTGGTAAGTATCTGACTATCAGAATTCAAAGTAAGGTTCTATAGGGGTTCAAGTATCAGGATGAGATATTAATACTTAGGAAACATCAACATGTTAATCAAGAGGATCCATCAAGTAATATATCAATTCTTCATTTTATCATGGCATTAAACTATCATGAAAGACTTTTGAACTACTTGCAATACATACTCGAGGGTTCATGGCATCTCTATGTAACTCAAAGATAAACAAAAGATACGCTTGATTTAAATATATCAAATGACTCAGGATAATTGCATCAATATATAAGAACTATTTGTAGTAAATACGAAGGTCAAGTTGAATCACTTGCCTTGAGATAGGCTGGTCTGGTCTGACTGGTAGGAGCAACAACTGGAGCTTCACTCGACTTTTATGGCAAGTTTCCCCTCGTCTCGAGATCCTACATAAATAATAATAATCCTCATTATAATATATTCTCACCAACCAAACCTATTTACAACTCGAAATTAAACACGGATGGCACTTAGGCCTATATCCACTTAATTTATATTCACTTTTAAATTATAATTGCACACACATAGCCACATATTCACATATCATATATTAACACCAAATAACACCATATATGTCATAATGCAACACTAGGCTTGGATGATCTCGACTCTCAACTTAAGTTTCTTGGTCGCTAAACTAGACAAGGTCTTCTAATTTTGGCTTCCTAACTCGATGTGCCTTTCCTAAATTATCCAAAACCTATTGACCCTCACTTGTGCCTTTTTCTCTACTAACCTTATACTATCTTACAACTATGGTGGTCGACCTAATACTCACTTCTAAGTGTTCTAAAACTATGTGATAAGTGATAGTGCTCACTGGTGCAAATTTCAGAATGACAACTATGGTTTCTTGAGTACATTAGACACTCTTAAACTACAAGTTTTTCTTCAAAAATTTTACACAAGACTCTCCTGACCTAAGGGCATCTCACAAACTTGATGTGGCTTAAGGGCCTGGCTTGGGCCTTCTTGGGCCTAAGCTAAAAGTCCAAGGTTCCCCTGTTTTTCTGGGCAGAAAATGCCCTGACTTGAATTAACTTGTGACACATGGTTCTAGCTCATATCCTATGAACTATGGTTGAAAAAACTTCTCTGACATACCCTCTAACTAAGGCCCAATTGGGCCTAATAAGGGCCTACCCATGACATGGTCAAATCTCCCTATTTCCAAGTTGCAACAAAACTGTCCCCTGCTGGACAGATTTTGTGATTCTACTTGTGCACCTAACCAAATGACATGCAAACCTCCAACCAACTTCTAAAACCTATTATATACTCCCAATACTAACTTCTGGTAGCTTGGGCCTCAAAGTGCACACCAATGACATGGTCAAAACTCACTCTAAACCTCAGGGTGCTATACTGATTTTTCTGCAGAAACTATAACTCTCATTTTCCAAGGTTTTGACTTGACAAACCCAACTAACAACAACTAAATACTTAAACCAAGACTTATACATGGTATTCTACTGAACTAACTCCCTTTTTCTCAAAATAACTTTGGTGAGATCATCCTTACCTAAGGTACAATTATGGCAAAACAAAAGAAACTACACTTCACAAATCACAAATCTTCATACTTTTGAAACAACAAGATATATATTTTTATAAAAAAATAACCACGAATTATTACTATGCAACAAGAAGAATAAATCAATATTAACACATTATTCCTACTGAAATTAAGGCTCACTAACAAAATCTTTCCAAATGATCAAAATCTTACAACATTCTAAGAGAAATCCACATGCATGCATGCCTTCGGGTTTTTCAAACCAAAACAACACATTTTCTACATATGTTCTATCATAACATTGACATGCAAGCCTAGCATAAGGTATACCTAGATGATCACTTAGCATGCAAAGAGTTTTATCAAGACTTCACTAAGATTTTCATGTTATCATCACAAAAACACACAAAGTGGAACATGACAACCAAAACACCATCCATTCGGCTCCTATCAAGTCATGGCCGAATGGATTAGGGTGAAAACAACAATTGCATGAGTGTAGCATACTCATGTCTAGCCATTATCAACCCTTTGCTACTATAACTCATGGTGAAAGCCTTGAATTCACAAGAATCAAGGATATTCACTTGGAGTTTTAACAAAACACCACCATGCAAGGTCAACACATAAGTTTTTCTACTCTACACTCTTAAGATATACAAGAATAACATGTAGGGAGTAGGATTACTTGATAATAGGATGATTATTTGAGTGAGAAATGAAGAAAGAAGGGGATGGGGGCTCGGTTTTTGGGAATTGCCGAGAGGGGAGGGGGAAAAACCGAGAGGAGGGGGAGGAAAGGAGGAGTGTGGAAATGGTGGGGTGAATGTGGTGTAATAATCATGTTAGTTTGGTTTTTATTTGGCCAAAAGTGAGTGGATTTGAGATTTTACAAGAGTAACCTTCCAATATAGTTAGGTAGATTTGCATGCAAGGGTAAAGGGGTAATTTGGTTAGTAGAATGAAAGTGAGTGAGGTTGGAAATGTCTTCCTTGCCCCTAAGTTGAATTGGAAGAGCATTTGCATGCAAGGGTAGCCACGTAATTTGCTAATTATAACAAATAAAATTTATAAAGATTTATTTTTATAAAATAAAATACAAGTTCAAAAATTATAAAATTTATATCATAAAATAATTTGGATTTTTAGAGACTTTATAAAATTATTTTCAAAATTTGTGAACAAAATACCTTTTAAAAGAAATTTTTTCCAAAGCTTAGAATATTCCTTATAAATCAAAAATAAATAAATTAAATAAACTCTTGCTTTGAAAAATCATATACTACACAAAGCAAATTTATAATGCAGAAATTTTCACTCACACTAGCGTACAATCATTGAATATATATTTTTTTTTATTTGACTTTAATATTATACCCAATCCACAAATAATATTACATAAAATGCCGGTCATAACATCCTCTCCCCCTTAAGGGATTCTGTCCCCAGAATCTAAGAGAAAAGATGAGGATGCCGGGAACGCATATCAGACTCTAACTCCCAAGTCGACTCTTCGACCTTAGGGTTCCTCCAAAGTACTTTTACTAACTTTACTGATTTATTTCTAAGACTCTTTACTTGCCAGTCGAGTATTTTAACCGGTTGTTCCACAAATGACAGGTCTGCCTGAATTTCTACAGGTTCATATTCTATCACATGGCTAGCGTCAGGATTGTACTTCTTAAGTAACGACACATGGAACACATTATGCACATGCCGATACTGAGGTGGTAAGGCCAACTCGTAGGCCACCTTTCCCACTTGACTCAAAATCTCAAAAGGACCTATGTATTTAGGTGCTAACTTCCCTTTCTTTCCAAATCTTATCAACCCTTTTCTAGGTGACACCTTCAGCAACACAGCTTCGCCAATTTGGAATTGAACGTCCTTACGCGCTGAATTCGCATACTTCCTCTGTCTATCTTGAGCAGCAAGCAACCTTTTCTGAATTAACTTGACCGAGTCATGCAACTGTTGTACCAAATCCGAGCCGAGAATTCTTCCTTCTCCTACTTCATCCCAACCTGTTGGTGATCTACATTTTCGCCCGTACAAAGCTTTGTATGGTGGCATGCCGATACTGGAATGATAGCTGTTGTTGTAAGAGAATTCAATCAATGGCAAATGGTCGTCCCAACTTTCTGCAAAATCGATTGCACAACTGCGCAACATGTCTTCAACTGTTTGAATTGTTCTTTCACTCTGGCCATCAGTTTGCGGGTGGTACGCCGTGCTCATATTCAATCTCGTGCCAAGACATTCCTGAAATTGCTTCTAGAATCTCGAGTTAAATCGGGGATCTCTGTCTAAAACTATCGATACGGGTACTCCATGCCTTAGTACGATTTCGCGCACATACAAATGAACAAACTTGTCCAATGACGACTTCTCATTTATTGGAAGGAAATGCGCCGACTTCGTAAGACGATCAACTATAACCCATATTGCGTCATGTCCGGATTTCGTTCGTGGTAGTCCTACTATAAAGTCCATAGCGATATTTTCCCATTTCCATTCTGGAATCTTCAGGGGCTGAATTAATCCGCTTGGTCGTTGATGTTCTGCCTTTACTTTCTGACAAGTATAGCACTTTGCAACCCATTCTGCCACGTCCCGCTTCATATTTGGCCACCAAAAGTTCTTCTTTAAGTCTCGATACATCTTGGTGTTTCCCGGGTGGATTGAAAATTTCGAATTGTAGGCTTCATGGAGGATCTCATTCTTGAATTTAGGTACATGGGGAATCCATATTCTGGATGAAAACCTTAGTATCCCTTGCTCATCCCTTTGAGTATTAATCTCCTCTCCAGATAACTGTTTCTTCTCTTTTTCCATTACTTCCTCTTGACACTTCTTTATCTTTTCCACTAGTATTGGCTGAAAGGTCATTGCACGATAAACTTCCTCAACTTTTCCATAAGCACAAAGTTCCAATTCCAATTTTTCTATTTCTCCAGTTAACTCTTTTGATGTTATCATCATATTCAATCTCTCCTTCCTACTCAGAGCATCGTCCACTACGTTCGCCTTTCCAGGATGGTAATTTATCGAGCAGTCATAGTCCTTGATCAGTTCCAGCCATCTCCCCTGCCTCATATTGAGCTCTTTCTGAGTAAAAATGTACTTTAAACTCTTGTGATCCGTGTAGATTTCACACTTCTCTCCATAGAGGTAATGTCTCCAGATCTTGAGTGCGAACACTATGGCGGCTAGTTCCAAGTCATGCGTCGGGTACTTTAACTCATGCGGCTTCAACTGTCTTGACGCATATGCGATCACTTTACTGTGTTGCATCAACACACAACCCAAACTCTTATGTGAAGCGTCGCTGAATATTACAAAATTCCCTTGATCATCTAGAAGTACCAACACTGGAGCTGTTACCAACTTCTGCTTTAATTCTTGAAAGCTATCTTCACATTCTGCACTCCATTCAAACTTTTGATTCTTTCTGGTTAACTTGGTCAATGGCGTGGCGATCTTCGAGAAATCCTTGACGAATCTTCTATAGTCACTACTAGAAAAAGTAGAATAGACATCGACTAAAAACCGATGTCTATGAACAAAAAAATCCGATGTCTTCGTGGGTGATGTTAAAGACCCCCCATTTAACATCAATTTTAAACTGATGTTAAAGAAGACGTATAACATCAGTTTTTAAAAATGTTAAATTTCTAATGCATATCTAATCTTCATATATTATAATAATATGATATTTTTATCAATTTAAACAACGTGAGATAAGCAAAATATTTCCATTTACCCATTAAACTGATGTTATTAATACCAGTAACAACGGTTTTCAAGATAAACCGATGTAAACATAACTTTTGACATCGGTTCTGCATTTCAAACCGATATCTATTGGTGACAAACTGATGTCTATAAAGCCTAATAACATCGATTTTTTGTTTTAAGATTTTTGTTGTTGTAGTATTTAACATCGGTTTTAATTGGTATTACTGATGTCAATGTTCAACTAAAACTGATGTATTAAGCTTTGACATACATCATTTCCACCGTAATGATGTATGTACCTGTTTTATTAATGCAAATTTTAAAAATAAAGATATCAAAAATTTCCCAAACCAATGAATTACTAAAACCAATTATTGCATAATACCAGTTATCTATAAATATAACCAATATTCAAACATCTAGTACAACAAATTCATCTAATCCAAACATTAAGTACTACACAATATCCATCCATCTATTCTACTACTATCTATACAAAGAATTTGACTTGGTACCAACAACTAACAACGAAAATGTAAGGATTCATATCTTCAAGACTTTTAGTCCTTGAACAAGTTTTGGTACGGCTTTAACAAAAATGTTACCAGGAGTGGAGAACTGGCATACTGAGAACTCTTTTAGGTCTACGCGTCTCATCAAAGCTGTGGCTCTTATAACATGATCATCAGTTGCTCGAGGGGCTGTGCTACTTGTATATACATGAATCTAGAACATTACAAAAATAAATAAAAATAAATAAATAAATCCATGTTTGTACTTGGAATAACCTTCAAAAAGACCATATACTATCACACCTCATCAGTTTGTCGTATGTCATCAGAATAAGGAAGATATATCGTGTGCATTCATGGAGGCTCAACCTGACAACCAGCATTATGTATCTCATCCTGCTTTCACATGAAATTCACTCGGGAATCTAAAATATAGAACCTAAAGATTCCTAACAGTAGGTGAATGATCAATTTATATTGCCTTTTAGGCAGATTGTTGTATATTCCTTGTAGTATTAGAACCAGAATTGTGTTCTTTAAGTTTTATTTTACTAATTTAACATTCTAGGTCACATTTGACAACTTACAGAGTATTAGGTCCTGCAATACGTGCTTGAGACTTGTAATCAATTAATATTACATAATATTACAATTACGTAACATACCACATAACAGAAGTAAAATAGTCAAACTCTATGATCGAAAGTGGCAGGCTATTTATCATTTCTTTCTGGTAGTTAAACTCTGGAACTAAACCAGTACCTCTTCTAACTAAGATCATATTCTAAACGAAGGGGACCGGTAGCTATGAAAATTACAGAACAGATATGAAGTTTCCAATCCCAAGTCCATGAAATCCAAGTTAAAAAGGAGATAAAATGCGAGTTAGAGAATTTGGCACGATATCATAGATGCGTAGAATAGAAAATTTTTGATATAACGTACACCGATGTGGCAGAGTCAGGGGCCTAAAATGACGTCGAGCAGGTGCATGGTGATGCTGAGGAGTATAGTGCCGTAAGTGATCAGCATTTGACACTCCTGACATCCCATTAATATTCGACGATGACCCCCTCGAGAACCTCAATTTCTCCTCCGTTTCGATATCTTTAGCCTCATGATCAGGCTTGATCAGGTCCTAACACACTCTGCATAGATCACTAGGCATCAAACCTCTTGTGTAGAAGTCATAGTATTGTGGCTTCACCACTAAGGTAACGGAATCGCAAGCAAGAATATATTTGTCACTCACAGACCAAGAAGATCCTTCTATATAAATCTTATATTTGCGCATATATAGAAAGAATGAGCAAAAGCAAAAATAGTGAAGGAAACAGGAAACTTTTAAGTTCATGTAACGCTGATGCTTAAGATCACATATTGGTTGAGTTACACCGCTATAAGGATTAATATTTAGATTGATATGCCAACCTGTGAATACACTGGCTTTCCAAGTCTAACTACTTGTAACCTTGTTGTGATTCTCGACCCCAATTTTGCAAGTTTATAAGAAATTTTTTTAACTTGTTTGCTTGGATTCGTTTTCCATTACAAGCTACAAAACTATATGTAATGTAATCAATTTAGGTTATGAACAATGGATCTCTAGAATCTTCGGTGGAAAGATAATTCAGAGCGATCATAACATTTAAAACAAAACATATCTATAACTAATGAATCCTGGTTTTTCGTTACTAAAATAAAAGGTGATCATAGATTCTAGACATCTGCCCCTCTAGTTAACCCAAATTTTTTTTACAAATCAACAGTTCTGACCTGTGCATACACACGAGCATTCCAGTCTTGCTTTTCAGAGACATTGCATTTGAGGAGATCCATCCTGGTTTTAGTAACAACAGGATTCCCCTTCCAGTAAGCAAAATGATCTCTGTCCATCCAGCTAATCCTGGTGTTCCCTTCTTTTAGGTCTTTCAACAAAGAATCCCATGGCTTTATATTGATCTCAGGCCTGAGTAAGTTCAAATTAAGAGGAAAGTTTACAGATATATATAGTCGTTATGATTAAAGCATCAATTTACTAGCAAATGGGCAAACACTAAAAAACTGGTGTTTTTTTCTGATAAGTCATTGTTTGTGCAGATGGAAAATAAAATGAGTTATCAATACCTAAGAGAAAAAGGTAACATAGTCCTTACCATCCCCAGAAAGACCAGTCCGGGAAAACAATGTCCAATGTGGAATCATCAGCACAATAGCGAACCAATGGAGGTGGGGCTGTGGCATTAGGCCCACAATAGAACCTTGATCGGACACCTGGCCAGTCAACACAGTCAAACACAAGGTCTAAATCAGGAACCTTGCCTGGGTACATTCGCAACAACTATAGGATCCCCCACAGTCTAAAAACATCCATGTTTTGGAAAGACTTTTGGTATGTCTCTACATTAGCCTTTCCATTCAAGATCACCAAACAAAAATTTGTTGTCCTTCTGAAATATTCGGGAGACTAAAACTCCACAAATTCATACCTATATTCATCTTTCCATCCTGCACAAAATATTCTGCATACTAAGTAAAGGAATGACTATTAAGCATGGTGATCAATTTCGGTAAAAACTTTTACACTCAAACTACCTTGGCCACTTGAGACTCCGGTTAACCTGATATATGTTTTAACAATTTTGTCGATTATATTTAACAAAGAAACATCTTTAATTATGCCAACAAAATTTCAGTTGTACTACATTTATATTCTTTACAGTGGGTAACGAATAGCTTCTACATAAGAGAGTATTCATAAACTTAATTTCTCTTCTAACTTTTGTAAGTAGGACATATAAAGGCGAAATCCGAGCCACGGATTTCCATCACTAACTAATGCAAGACTATTAAAATAAACGAGCGAAATTAACAAAAATTGTATGTGTAAAACCTGATTGCAAGTAACTACAATGTCAAAGTCGTTAACCACATCCTAGTATGTCATATTGTTTCATCTTTAGTTGTATGAACTTCTAAACAAAATTAAGGAATCCACATAATTCCTTCAAGTATGAGTTCTTTTGGTTGGTCTAATTGCATTGAATTCCCTATGGAACCAAACACAAGTACTTACAGTGAGAAACAGATGTTAACACATGCTACAAAAATCATAACAATATCAGCGGAAAATAAGTGAATTACCTCAATCCGTCTTCAGGAAATCGGACCCATCAAGTGAAGAAGTACCCAATTAAAAACCCTAAAAGTCAAAATCAAAGAATTTAACAAGAACACAAATTTAAACCCTAAAATTTAAAAAACACATCCAATTCTCACAAACTGATTTATACCAATCCAGTATTGCGGTGTTGAAGAAGATTGAAAAGAAACATTTGTACTTTGTAAATTATTGGGAGCTGTCGGGAGCAGAGAGAAGAGAGAGTACAAAAAACACAAAAAAGCAGTCAGGGGAATGACTGAATCTTTAGTTGAGCACAATCGAGAGGCAGAGGTGATATTTAGGGTTCTTCATAGAGGGGTGAGTTTCAGTGAGAGAGAAAGAGAGATGAGAGACTGAAAGGGTTTATCTTTTAGATTTTTTATTTTGAAAATATTTGATATTTTTAAAGTGTAAAGTTGAAAAAGCGGAGAGAGTTTAAAAAAATTCCGAAGGCAAAATCTGTGTGAAAAGAGGGGGAGAATTTTTCTAAGGTAAAAAAGAGGGGGAACAAAGAGGAAATTAATTATTTGGTTAAGGGGGGAAAAAAGGAAGAGGTGCGCTGATTAAATTTTTTAAAATATACGTTTAACATCGGTTGGGCTAAAACACCGATGTTTATAACAGCAAAAGACATCGGTTGGTTAAAACCGATGTAGAAAATACCTTTTATATCGGCTCCAAAAGCAACCGATGTCTAAGAGGCGATGTCTATTCTACTTTTTCTAGTAGTGAGTATCCGGCCAATCCTAGAAAACTTCGCACTTCCGTAGGTGTCTTTGGCCTCTCCCAACTCATAACTGCCTCAATCTTTGCCGGATCCACTTTAACTCCCTCATTTCCAATAACATGCCCCAAAAATTGAACTTCCTTTAACCAAAACTCACATTTGGTAAACTTGGCATACAACTTCTCTTGTCGGAGTATCTCCAATGTTATCCAGAGGTGCTGCTTATGTTCTTCTTCCGACTTAGAATAAATAAGGATGTCATCAATGAATACCACGACAAATTTGTCCAAATACTTCTTAAATACCCGATTCATCAGATCCATAAATGCGGCCGGAGCGTTGGTCAATCCAAACGGCATTACTAGGAATTCATAATGCCCATATCTGGTCCTGAATGCGGTCTTAGGAATATCTTCTTCTTTGATCTTTAATTGATGGTATCCCGATCTCAAATCAATCTTCGAAAAGCATTTTGCTCCCTTCAACTGATCAAAAAGGTCATCTATCCTTGGTAGCGGGTAACGGTTCTTGATCGTCACCTTATTCAGCTCCCGGTAATCTATGCATAGACGCATACTCCCATCTTTCTTCTTTACAAACAGAACAGGTGCTCCCCATGGCGACATACTTGGTCGTATCACTCCTTTATCCAATAATTCTTGTAGCTGGCTCGCCAACTCTTTCATTTATGCTGGTGCCATCCTATATGGGGCCTTTGAAACTGGTTCCGTGCCTGGAGCAAGGTTGATCTCGAACTCAATTTGTCGATCTGGTGGTAAGCCTGGTAGTTCGTCGGGAAACACATCGGGGAACTCACTAACTACAGGAATATCTTCCATGCTGAGGCTGCCTCTCTCTGAATCCACTACATATGCTAGGAACGACTCACAACCTTTTCTAAGCAACTTCTTAGCCTGAACGATTATAAGAAATAGTTGCTCTTGCCTCTGCCCCTTAAATACTACCTTTTCTCCACTCTTCGTCTTTAAATACACTCTCTTGGTCTTACAATTTATCTGAGCGCTATTCTCTCCTAACCAATCCATTCCTAAAATTATATCAAACTCTCCCAACTTGAAGAGTATCAAGTCGGCTGAAAACTTATATCCTGAAATATCGATCTCACACTTTGGACAAGATTGATTCACAGGAATCTTCTCTTGGTTTGCAATTACCACATTTACTACCTCACTCATAACCATTTTATCACATTGGAGCTTATCAACAAAAGATTCTGATATGAAAGATCTTGTTGCTCCCGAATCAATCAATACTTTAGCTTTGACATTATTGAGTAAAAGTGTACCTGCTATCACCTCAGAATTCTGAACAACATCTTTCATCTTTAGATCAAATGTCCTTGCTGTTGCTTGCGGGGTTGGTGCAGGTGGTGGAGGTAATACCAATACCTCAGCTGGCACGCTTGCACTGGTACTCGCCACGTTCATCAGAACTTTGACTGGTCCTGTTGCCTTACACTCCCTAGCCATATGTCCAGTCTTCCCACATTTGTAGCACGTAACTCCTGGCTTTGGCATCTTGCACTCATTTGCCAAATGTCCCTTCTGATTGCACCTACAACAGGTCATGCTCAGCTTATTGCATACTCCGGGGTGCCTTCTTCCACAGTGCTTGCATTCTGGTCTCTGGAACCTGGTTTCTCCAACTTGCCCTTGGCTTGCCTGGTTGTTCCCTTTTGATTCTTGTCTTTTTCTCAAATTTCCCTTCTTTTGAAAATTTCCGCCCTTCTGGAAACCAATCCTCTTTACATTCCGATCTTGCGAACTTCCAGCTTCAAACTTTTCTCCATAAAATGGAACCTTCCTCTTCTTGTTATCCCTCTCTTTCCTTGACTGCATCAAATTATTCTCAATCAGAGCAGCTTTCTGTACTACTCCCGCATAAGTTTCAAGCTCAATCATAGCCACCCTATCTCTGATCCAAGGCTCCAATCCTTGCTGAAATTTCTTTGCTTTTTCCTCCTCAGTGCTGTATACTTTGTCACAAACCTTGACAACTCAGTGAACTTCTTCTCATACTCCAATATAGTAATATTCCCTTGCTTCAATTCCAGAAATTTTAGCTCCATCTGATTCTGCATGTACTTAGGGTAATACTTGTCCAGAAATAACTTTTTAAATCTCTCCCAAGAAACCTGCTGAGTGACTTCCATAGCCTTTACTGATTCCCACCAATAGATGACTTCTCCCTTCAAGAAGTAAGTAGCATACGGCGTCTTCTGATCGTCTCCTAACTGTACCAACTCAAAAGCCCTTTCCATCTCCTTGATCCATGTGTTAGCTATCACTGGATCAGTGGTATCACGAAATACAGGTGGATTCACATTCTGAAAAGCCTTGAAAGTGACAATTTGTCTAGGTGGTACTGGTGGTTCAGGTGGTTGGTGTGGCTCACGGTTATCTTGGTTTTCAATTCGTTGTTGAAGAGTTAGTTGTTGTTGAGCTATAGCATTGGTTTGCTGTTGCAAGGTTTCCAGTAGTCGAAGAATATTTGGGTCTGTGGTGAAGGTGGTTGTTGGGTTCTTCTTTTTGGGAGGCATGATCCTGAAATAAGAGTTGTGTCAAAACAGATATGAATGATAAAATGATTCGAGGGTATCGCATGGCATTCTCATTTTCATATGGGGTCAAGTTTCCAAATTAAGCAGATATGATGATAAAAACATAAAATAACAGTTGAGAGCAAATGGAACAATAGCACATAATTATTGAAATTTTAAAGGTCACAGTACATAAGATTGGGACATAGTCTGATTCTAGGAATAACAGGCTTATTTAAAGGAAAAACGGAAACAACCGGGGATTCCATAGAGTCTGATAGTACAACAACATGAAAGGTAAATGGAAAGAACTAAGGCTCCACTCCATCTGAACGGGGCTTGGTAGTCTTTTCCTCTCGAAGCGTCTTCGCAATGCTCTAGAGCTCATCCGCCATCATCTGAATGACATACTGGCTGGAACGGTCCCGGTGCGCTGGCATCTCCTCAAGCTTAGTGTTGACGTACTGAACCAAGGTCTCAAGTCTCGCAGTCATCTGCTCCTTGGGCTTCCCTTCGTAGTTTCGGCTGTCCGGATTTACGTTCTTCAGTCGGTCTATCAGTCGGTCGTACTTGCCCTGAAGCATGTCGAACTCGCGCCTCAACTCAACATACACGGAGAAAGCAATAGTGTCGTCCGACCCAGATGATGACGAGGAATGCGCCCTTTGCTGACAACCAATAAGAGGAGTATTAATAATAATTTACTTAACCTACTCTCTCGCATAATATCTATAACCTACACACAAATCCTATAACCTATTTGGGCTGTCCAGGGACTCTAAACCGTAGCTCTGATACCAAAACCTGTCACACCCCCAACTTAAACAGCAAAATAAATATAGCTATTACATCTTTTTAATGAAGAATACACAACCAAAATCCAAGATCTTACAGTTTAGGGTTTGGAACAGCCCAACACTACCAACTATTACATCTGATTACAAATATCGAGTCCTCACACAACTATTATTACTTATTCTACCTGAGCTCGAACATAAGCATCAGCATCACAGGTCTTACGGGCAGTCTGCTTGAATCTAACCATAGCTGCTAGCTGTAATATAAGGGTAAAGCAAGAAGTGAGCCAAATGCTCAACAAGTGCTAACAGTACGACACAAAACATAAATTGAGATATACTTTTAAGAATGATAATGGAAAGATATAACCAAAGGTAACGAGAGATAAAAACTATGTGAGATGGCATCATTTTGCTTGCATCAAAACAATTTTAAAATCATTTCTTAATCAAATCATTTTATGACGCTACGGATTACAGTCGGTGATCAGCCGCGAAGTAATCCCGAACCTCGCTGGGTTCTAAAACATTATTGGGAATCCCTAGGCAACTTTTAAGCCTAATATAAGTGTGGAAAGGACTCGCGTCTCAGTCCAGATCCATTATTCAAGAAAACATTTATCCCCCTTTGGGACTAAAAACCCACATTTTAATCATTTTAAAAACTGATGCCGATTTATGACAAAATCTCTTTTGACTGTAAACATTTTTATCAAGGGATTATAGATCAACTCGAAACACGGGAAACAAGGTACTGAATATCAGAGCCATGATTCACAAAACTATTCTCTATTCAAGTATTTGAATGGTTTTCATATATCAAAGATTGGACAAGAGGATTTAGTGAGGCTAATGGATAATATGAAGGGTAATGCCAATTTGGGCTCAAAGCAATGGTTTCTCATCAAGTTCAAGTGCTGGATCATCAAGAAGGTAAGCTTCATGAACACTAAGGGTGTTAAGCTATGAAGAATGATCTTTAACTCAGGACATATCAATATTGTCAAGCTTTAGGATAAGAAAGAGGGTATCAATCAATGAGGAATCAAGCTGGTAAGTATCTGACTATCAGAATTCAAAGTAAGGTTCTATAGGGTTTCAAGTATCAGGATGAGATATTAATACTTAGGAAACATCAACATGTTAATGAAGAGGATCCATCAAGTAATATATCAATTCTTCATTTTATCATGGCATTAAACTATCATGAAAGACTTTTGAACTACTTGCAATACGTACTCGAGGGTTCATGGCATCTCTATGTAACTCAAAGATAAATAAAAGATACGCTTGATTTAAATATATCAAATGACTCAGGATAATTGCATCAATATATAAGAACTATTTGTAGTAAATACGAAGGTCAAGTTGAATCACTTGCCTTGAGATAGGCTGGTCTGGTCTGACTGGTAGGAGCAACAACTGGAGCTTCACTCGACTTTTATGGCAAGTTTTCCCTCGTCTCGAGATCCTACATAAATAATAATAATCCTCATTATAATATATTCTCACCAACCTAACCTATTTATAACTCGAAATTAAACACGGATGGCACTTAGGCCTATATGCACTTAATTTATATTCACTTTTAAATTATAATTGCACACACATAGCCACATATTCACATATCATATATTAACACCAACTAACACCATATATATCATAATGCAATACTAGGCTTGGATGATCTCGACTCTCAACTTAAGTTTCTTGGTCGCTAAACTAGACAAGGTCTTCTAATTTCAGCTTCCTAACTCGATGTGCCTTTCCTAAATTATCCAAAACCTATTGACCCTCACTTGTGCCTTTTGCTCTACTAACCTTATACTATCTTACAACTATGGTGGTCGACCTAATACTCACTTCTAAGTGTTCTAAAACTATGTGATAAGTGATAGTGCTCACTGGTGCAAATTTCAGAATGACAACTATGGTTTCTTGAGTACATTAGACACTCTTAAACTGCAAGTTTTTCTTCAAAACTTTTACACAAGACTCTCCTGACCTAAGGGCATCTCACAAACTTGATGTGGCTTAAGGGCCTGGCTTGGGCCTTCTTGGGCCTAAGCTAAAAGTCCAAGGTTCCCCTGTTTTTCTGGGCAGAAAATGCCCTGACTTGAATTAACTTGTGACACATGGTTCTAACTCATATCCTATGAACTATGGTTGAAAAAACTTCTCTGACATACCCTCTAACTAAGGCCCAATTGGGCCTAATGAGGGCCTACCCATGACATGGTCAAATCTCCCTATTTCCAAGTTGCAACAAAACTGTCCCCTGCTGGACAGATTTTGTGATTATACTTGTGCACCTAACCAAATGACATGCAAACCTCCAACCAACTTCTAAAACCTATTATATACTCCCAATACTAACTTCTGGTAGCTTGGGCCTCAAAGTGCACACCAATGACATGGTCAAAACTCACTCTAAACCTCAGGGTGCTATACTGATTTTTCTGCAGAAACTATAACTCTCATTTTCCAAGGTTTTGACTTGACAAACCCAACTAACAACAACTAAATACTTAAACCAAGACTTATACATGGTATTCTACTGAACTAACTCCCTTTTTCTCAAAATAACCTTGGTGAGATCAACCTTACCTAAGGTACAATTATGGCAAAACAAAAGAGACTACACTTCACAAATCACAAATCTTCATGCTTTTGAAACAACAAGATATATATTTTTATAAAAAAATAACCACGAATTATTACCATGCAACAAGAAGCATAAATCAATATTAACACATTATTCCTACTGAAATTAAGGCTCACTAACAAAATCTTTCCAAATGATCAAAATCTTACAACATTCTAAGAGAAATCCACATGCATGCATGCCTTCGGGTTTTTCAAACCAAAACAACACATTTTCTACATATGTTCTATCATAACATTGACATGCAAGCCTAGCATAAGGTATACCTAGATGATCACTTAGCATGCAAAGAGTTTTATCAAGACTTCACTAAGATTTTCATGTTATCATCACAAAAACACACAAAGTGGAACATGACAACCAAAACACCATCCATTCGGCTCCTATCAAGTCATGGCCGAATGGATTAGGGTGAAAACAACAATTTCATGAGTGTAGCATACTCATGTCTAGCCATTCTCAACCCTTTGCTACTATAACTCATGGTGAAAGCCTTGAATTCACAAGAATCAAGGATATTCACTTGGAGTTTTAACAAAACACCACCATGCAAGGTCAACACATAAGTTTTTCTACTCTACACTCTTAAGATATACAAGAACAACATGTAGGGAGTAGGATTACTTGATAATAGGATGATTATTTGAGTGAGAAATGAAGAAAGAAGGGGATGGGGGCTCGGTTTTTGGGAATTGCCGAGAGGGGAGGGGGAAAAACCGAGAGGAGGGGGAGGAAAGGAGGAGTGTGGAAATGGTGGGGTGAATGTGGTGTAATAATCATGTTAGTTTGGTTTTTATTTGGCCAAAAGTGAGTGGATTTGAGATTTTACAAGAGTAACCTTCCAATATAGTTAGGTAGATTTGCATGCAAGGGTAAAGGGGTAATTTGGTTAGTAGAATGAAAGTGAGTGGGGTTGGAAATGTCTTCCTTGCCCCTAAGTTGAATTGGAAGAGTATTTGCATGCAAGGGTAGCCACGTAATTTGCTAATTATAACAAATAAATTTTATAAAGATTTATTTTTATAAAATAAAATACAAGTTCAAAAATTATAAAATTTATATCATAAAATAACTTGGATTTTTAGAGACTTTATAAAATCATTTTCAAAATTTGTGAACAAAATACCTTTTAAAAAAAAAAATTCCAAAGCTTAGAATATTCCTTATAAATCAAAAATAAATAAATTAAATAAACTCTTGCTTTGAAAAATCATATACTACACAAAGCAAATTTATAATGCAGAAATTTTCACTCACACTAGCGTACAATCATTGAATATATTTTTTTTATTTGACTTTAATATTATACCCAATCCACAAATAATATTACATAAATTGCCGGTCGTAACATCCTCTCCCCCTTAAGGGATTCTGTCCCCAGAATCTAAGAGAAAAGATGAGGATGCCGGGAACGCATATCAGACTCTAACTCCCAAGTCGACTCTTCGACCTTAGGGTTCCTCCAAAGTACTTTTACTAACTTTACTGATTTATTTCTAAGACTCTTTACTTGCCAGTCGAGTATTTTAACCGGTTGCTCCACAAATGACAGGTCTGCCTGAATTTCTACAGGTTCATATTCTATCACATGGCTAGCGTCAGGATTGTACTTCTTAAGTAACGACACATGGAACACATTATGCACATGCCGATACTGAGGTGGTAAGGCCAACTCGTAGGCCACCTTTCCCACTTGACTCAAAATCTCAAAAGGACCTATGTATCTAGGTGCTAACTTCCCTTTCTTGCCAAATCTTATCAACCCTTTTCTAGGTGACACCTTCAGCAACACAGCTTCGCCAATTTGGAATTGAACGCCCTTACGCGCTGGATCCGCATACTTCCTCTGTCTATCTTGAGCAGCAAGCAACCTTTTCTGAATTAACTTGACCGAGTCATGTAACTGTTGTACCAAATCCGAGCCGAGAATTCTTCCTTCTCCTACTTCATCCCAACTTGTTGGTGATCTACATTTTCGCCCGTACAAAGCTTCGTATGGTGGCATGCCGATACTGGAATGATAGCTGTTGTTGTAAGAGAATTCAATCAATGGCAAATGGTCGTCCCAACTTCCTGCAAAATTGATTGCACAATTGCGCAACATGTCTTCAATTGTTTGAATTGTTCTTTCACTCTGGCCATCAGTTTGCGGGTGGTACGCCGTGCTCATATTTAACCTCGTGCCAAGACATTCCTGAAATTGCTTCTAGAATCTCAAGTTAAATCGGGGATCTCTGTCTGAAACTATTGATACGGGTACTCCATGCCTTAGTACGATTTCGCGCACATACAAATGAACCAACTTGTCCAATGACGACTTCTCATTTATTGGAAGGAAATGCGCCGACTTCGTAAGACGATCAACTATAACCCATATTGCGTCATGTCCGGATTTCGTTCATGGTAATCCTACTATAAAGTCCATAACGATATTTTCCCATTTCCATTCTGGAATCTTCAGGGGCTGAATTAATCCGCTTGGTCGTTGATGTTCTGCCTTTACTTTCTGACAAGTATAGCACTTTGCAACCCATTCTGCCACGTCTCGCTTCATATTTGGCCACCAAAAGTTCTTCTTTAAGTCTCGATACATCTTGGTGCTTCCCAAATGGATTGAAAATTTCGAATTGTAGGCTTCATGGAGGATCTCATTCTTGAATTTAGGTACATGGGGAATCCATATTCTGGATGAAAACCTTAGTATCCCTTGCTCATCCCTTTGAGTATTAATCTCCTCTCCAGATAACTGTTTCTTCTCTTTTTCCATTACTTCCTCTTGACACTTCTTTATCTTTTCCACTAGTGTTGGCTGAAAGGTCATTGCACGATAAACTTCCTCAACTTTTCCAGAAGCACAAAGTTCCAATTCCAATTTTTCGATTTCTCCAGTTAACTCTTTTGATGTTATCATCATATTCAATCTCTCCTTCCTACTCAGAGCATCGGCCACTACGTTCGCCTTTCCAGGATGGTAATTTATCGAGCAGTCATAGTCCTTGATCAGTTCCAGCCATCTCCTCTGCCTCATATTGAGCTCTTTCTGAGTAAAAATGTACTTTAAACTCTTGTGATCTGTGTAGATTTCACACTTCTCTCCATAGAGGTAATGTCTCCAGATCTTGAGTGCGAACACTATGGCGGCTAGTTTCAAGTCATGCGTCGGGTACTTTAACTCATGCGGCTTCAACTGTCTTGACGCATATGCGATCACTTTACTGTGTTGCATCAACACACAACCCAAACTCTTATGTGAAGCGTCGCTGAATATTACAAAATTCCCTTGATCATCTGGAAGTACCAACACCGGAGCTGTTACCAACTTCTGCTTTAATTCTTGAAAGCTATCTTCACATTCTGCACTCCATTCAAACTTTTGATTCTTTCTGGTTAACTTGGTCAATGGCGTGGTGATCTTCGAGAAATCCTTGACGAATCTTCTATAGTATCCGGCCAATCCTAGAAAACTTCGCACTTCCGTAGGTGTCTTTGGCCTCTCCCAACTCATAACTGCCTCAATCTTTGCCGGATCCACTTTAACTCCCTCATTTCCAATAACATGCCCCAAAAATTGAACTTCCTTTAACCAAAACTCACATTTGGTAAACTTGGCATACAACTTCTCTTGTCGGAGTATCTCCAATGCTATTCAGAGGTGCTGCTTATGTTCTTCTTCCGACTTAGAATAAATAAGGATGTCATCAATGAATACCACGACAAATTTGTCCAAATACTTCTTAAATACCCGATTCATCAGATCCATAAATGCGGCCGGAGCATTGGTCAATCCAAACGGCATTACTAGGAATTCATAATGCCCATATCTGGTCCTGAATGCGGTCTTAGGAATATCTTCTTCTTTGATCTTTAATTGATGGTATCCCGATCTCAAATCAATCTTCGAAAAGCATTTTGCTCCCTTCAACTGATCAAAAAGGTCATCTATCCTTGGTAGCGGGTAACGGTTCTTGATCGTCACCTTATTCAGCTCCCGGTAATCTATGCATAGACGCATACTCCCATCTTTCTTCTTTACAAACAGAACAGGTGCTCCCCATGGCGACGTACTTGGTCGTATCACTCCTTTATCCAATAATTCTTGTAGCTGGCTCGCCAACTCCTTCATTTCTGCTGGTGCCATCCTATATGGGGCCTTTGAAACTGGTTCCGTGCCTGGAGCAAGGTTGATCTCGAACTCAATTTGTCGATCTGGTTGTAAGCCCGGTAGTTCGTCGGGAAACACATCGGGGAACTCACTAACTACAGGAATATCTTCCATGCTGAGGCTGCCTCTCTCTGAATCCACTACATATGCTAGGAACGACTCACAACCTTTTCTAAGCAACTTCTTAGCCTGAACGATTGTAAGAAATAGTTGCTCTTGCCTCTGCCCCTTAAATACTACCTTCTCTCCACTCTTCGTCTTTAAATAAACTCTCTTGGTCTTACAATTTATCTGTGCGCTATTCTCTCCTAACCAATCCATTCCTAAAATTATATCAAACTCTCCCAACTTGAAGAGTATCAAGTCGGCTGAAAACTTATATCCTGAAATATCGATCTCACACTTTGGACAAAATTGATTCACAGGAATCTTCTCTTGGTTTGCAATTACCACATTTACTACCTCACTCATAACCATTTTATCACATTGGAGCTTATCAACAAAATATTCTGATATGAAAGATCTTGTTGCTCCGGAATCAATCAATACTTTAGCTTTGACATTATTGAGTAAAAGTGTACCTGCTATCACCTCAGAATTCTGAACAGCATCTTTCATCTTTGGATCAAATGTCCTTGCTGTTGCTTGCGGGGTTGGTGCGGGTGGTGGAGGTAATGCCAATACCTCAGCTGGCACGCTTGCACTGGTACTCGCCACGTTCATCAGAACTTTGACTGGTCCTGTTGCCTTACACTCCCTAGCCATGTGTCCAGTCTTCCCACATTTGTAGCACGTAACTCCTGGCTTCGGCATCTTGCACTCATTTGCCAAATGTCCCTTCTGATTGCACCTATAACAGGTCATGCTCAGCTTATTGCATACTTCGGGGTGCCTTCTTCCACAGTGCTTGCATTCCGGTCTCTGGAACCTGGTTTCTCCAACTTGCCCTTGGCTTGCCTGGTTGTTCCCTTTTGATTCTTGCTTTTTTCCCAAATTTCCCTTCTTTTGAAAATTTCCGCCCTTCTGGAAACCAATCCTCTTTACATTCCGATCTTGCGAACTTCCAGCTTCAGACTTTTCTCCATAAAATGGAACCTTCCTCTTCTTGTTATCCCTCTCTTTCCTTGACTGCATTCCATTATTCTCAATCAGAGCAGCTTTCTGTACTACTCCCGCATAAGTTTCAAGCTCAATCATAGCCACCCTATCTCTGATCCAAGGCTCTAATCCTTGCTGAAATTTCTTTGCTTTTTCCTCCTCAGTGCTGTATACTTTGTCACAACCCTTGACAACTCAGTGAACTTCTTCTCATACTCCAATACAGTAATATTCCCTTGCTTCAACTCCAGAAATTTTAGCTCCATCTGATTCTGCATGTACTTAGGGTAATACTTGTCCAGAAATAACTTTTTAAATCTCTCCCAAGAAACCTGCTGAGTGACTTCCATAGCCTTTACTGATTCCCACCAATAGATGACTTCTCCCTTCAAGAAGTAAGTAGCATACGGTGTCTTCTGATCGTCTCCTAACTGTACCAACTCAAAAGCCCTTTCCATCTCCTTGATCCATGTGTTAGCTATCACTGGATCAGTGGTATCATGAAATACAGGTGGATTCACATTCTGAAAAGCCTTGAAAGTGACAATTTGTCTAGGTGGTACTGGTGGTTCAGGTGGTTGGTGTGGCTCACGGTTATCTTGGTTTTCAATTCGTTGTTGAAGAGTTAGTTGTTGTTAAGCTATAGCATTGGTTTGCTGTTGCAAGGTTTCCAGTAGTCGAAGAATATTTGGGTCTGTGGTGAAGGTGGTTGTTGGGTTCTTCTTTTTGAGAGGCATGATCCTGAAATAAGAGTTGTGTCAAAACAGATATGAATGATAAAATGATTCGAGGGTATCGCATGGCATTCTCATTTTCATATGGGGTCAAGTTTCCAAATTAAGCAGATATGATGATAAAAACATAAAATAACAGTTGAGAGCAAATGGAACAATAGCACATAATTATTGAAATTTTAAAGGTCACAGTACATAAGATTGGGACATAGTCTGATTCTAGGAATAACAGGCTTATTTAAAGGAAAAACGGAAACAACCGGGGATTCCATAGAGTCTGATAGTACAACAACATGAAAGGTAAATGGAAAGAACTAAGGCTCCACTCCATCTGAACGGGGCTTGGTAGTCTTTTCCTCTCGAAGCGTCTTCGCAATGCTCTGGAGCTCATCCGCCACCATCTGAATGACATACTGGATGGAACGGTCCCGGTGCGCTGGCATCTCCTCAAGCTTAGTATTGACGTACTGAACCAAGGTCTCAAGTCTCGCAGTCATCTGCTCCTTGGGCTTCCCTTCGTAGTTTCGGCTGTCCGGATTTACGTTCTTCAGTCGGTCTATCAGTCGGTCGTACTTGCCCTGAAGCATGTCGAACTCGCGCCTCAACTCAGCATACACGGAGAAAGCAATAGTGTCGTCCGACCCAGAGGATGACGAGGAATGCGCCCTTTGCTGACAACCAATAAGAGGAGTATTAATAATAATTTACTTAACCTACTCTCTCGCATAATATCTATAACCTACACACAAATCCTATAACCTATTTGGGCTGTCCAGGGACTCTAAACCGTAGCTCTGATACCAAAACCTGTCACACCCCCAACTTAAACAGCAAAACAAATATAGCTATTACATCTTTTTAATGAAGAATACACAACCAAAATCCAAGATCTTACAGTTTAGGGTTTGGAACAGCCCAACACTACCAACTATTACATCTGATTACAAATATCGAGTGCTCACACAACTATTATTACTTATTCTACCTGAGCTCGAACATAAGCATCATCATCACAGGTCTTACGGGCAGTCTGCTTGAATCTAACCATAGCTGCTAGCTGTAATATAAGGGTAAAGCAAGAAGTGAGCCAAATGCTCAATAAGTGCTAACAGTACAACACAAAACATAAATTGAGATATACTTTTAAGAATGATAATGGAAAGACATAACCAAAGGTAACGAGAGATAAAAACTATGTGAGATGGCATCATTTTGCTTGCATCAAAACAATTTTAAAATCATGTCTTAATCAAATCATTTTATGATGCTACGGATTACAGCCGGTGATCAGCCGCGAAGTAATCCCGAACCTCGCTAGGTTCTAAAACATTATTGGGAATCCCTAGGCAACTTTTAAGCCTAATATAAGTGTGGAAAGGACTCGCGTCTCAGTCCAGATCCACTATTCAAGAAAACATTTATCCCCCTTTGGGACTAAAAACCCACATTTTAATCATTTTAAAAACTGATGCCGATTTATGACAAAATCTCTTTTGACTGTAAACATTTTTATCAAGGGATTATAGATCAACTCGAAACACGGGAAACAAGGTACTGAATATCAGAGCCATGATTCACAAAACTATTCTCTATTCAAGTATTTGAATGGTTTTCATATATCAAAGATTGGACAAGAGGATTTAGTGAGGCTAATGGATAATATGAAGGGTAATGCCAATTTGGGCTCAAAGCAATGGTTTCTCATCAAGTTCAAGTGCTGGATCATCAAGAAGGTAAGCTTCATGAATACTAAGGGTGTTAAGGTATGAAGAATGATCTTTAACTCAGGACATATCAGAATTGTCAAGCTTTAGGATAAGAAAGAGGGTATCAATCAATGAGGAATCAAGCTGGTAAGTATCTGACTATCAGAATTCAAAGTAAGGTTCTATAGGGGTTCAAGTATCAGGATGAGATATTAATACTTAGGAAACATCAACATGTTAATCAAGAGGATCCATCAAGTAATATATCAATTCTTCATTTTATCATGGCATTAAACTATCATGAAAGACTTTTGAACTACTTGCAATAAGTACTCGAGGGTTCATGGCATCTCTATGTAACTCAAAGAAAAACAAAAGATATGCTTGATTTAAATATATCAAATGACTCAGGATAATTGCATCAATATATAAGAACTATTTGTAGTAAATACGAAGGTCAAGTTGAATCACTTGCCTTGAGATAGGCTGGTCTGGTCTGACTGGTAGGAGCAACAACTGGAGCTTCACTCGACTTTTATGGCAAGTTTTCCCTCGTCTCGAGATCCTACATAAATAATAATAATCCTCATTATAATATATTCTCACCAACCTAACCTATTTACAACTCGAAATTAAACACGGATGGCACTTAGGCCTATATGCACTTAATTTATATTCACTTTTAAATTATAATTGCACACACATAGCCACATATTCACATATCATATATTAACACCAAATAACACCATATATATCATAATGCAACACTAGGCTTGGATGATCTCGACTCTCAACTTAAGTTTCTTGGTCGCTAAACTAGACAAGGTCTTCTAATTTCGGCTTCCTAACTCGATGTGTCTTTCCTAAATTATCCAAAACCTATTGACCCTTACTTGTGCCTTTTGCTCTACTAACCTTATAATATCTTACAACTATGGTGGTCGACCTAATACTCACTTCTAAGTGTTCTAAAACTATGTGATAAGTGATAGTGCTCACTGGTGCAAATTTCAGAATGACAACTATGGTTTCTTGAGTACATTAGACACTCTTAAACTACAAGTTTTTCTTCAAAACTTTTACACAAGACTCTCCTGACCTAAGGGCATCTCAAAAACTTGATGTGGCTTAAGGGCCTGGCTTGGGCCTTCTTGGGCCTAAGCTAAAAGTCCAAGGTTCCCCTGTTTTTCTGGGCAGAAAATGCCCTGACTTGAATTAACTTATGACACGTGGTTCTAGCTCATATCCTATGAATTATGGTTGAAAACACTTCTCTGACATACCCTCTAACTAAGGCCCAATTGGTCCTAATGAGGGTCTACCCATGACATGGTCAAATCTCCCTATTTCCAAGTTGCAACAAAACTGTCCCCTGCTGGACAGATTTTGTGATTCTACCTGTGCACCTAACCAAATGACATGCAAACCTCCAACCAACTTCTAAAACCTATTATATACTCCCAATACTAACTTCTGGTAGCTTGGGCCTCAAAGTGCACACCAATGACATGGTCAAAACTCACTCTAAACCTCAGGGTGCTATACTGATTTTTCTGCAGAAACTATAACTCTCATTTTCCAAGGTTTTCACTTGACAAACCCAACTAACAACAACTAAATACTTAAACCAAGACTTATACATGGTATTCTACTGAACTAACTCCCTTTTCCTCAAAATAACCTTGGTGAGATCATCCTTACCTAAGGTACAATTATGGCAAAATAAAAGAGACTACACTTCACAAATCACAAATCTTCATGCTTTTGAAACAACAAGATATATATTTTTATAAAAAAATAATCATGAATTATTACCATGCAACAAGAAGCATAAATCAATATTAACACATTATTCCTACTGAAATTAAGGCTCACTAACAAAATCTTTCCAAATGATCAAAATCTTACAACATTCTAAGAGAAATCCACATGCATGCATGCCTTCGGGTTTTTCAAACCAAAACAACACATTTTCTACATATGTTCTATCATAACATTGACATGCAAGCCTAGCATAAAGTATACCTAGATGATCACTTAGCATGCAAAGAGTTTTATCAAGACTTCACTAAGATTTTTATGTTATCATCACAAAAACACACAAAGTGGAACATGACAACCAAAACACCATCCATTCGGCTCCTATCAAGTCATGGCCGAATGGATTAGGGTGAAAACAACAATTGCATGAGTGTAGCATACTCATGTCTAGCCATTCTCAACCCTTTGCTAATATAACTCATGGTGAAAGCCTTGAATTCACAAGAATCAAGGATATTCACTTGGAGTTTTAACAAAACACCACCATGCAAGGTCAACACATAAGTTTTTCTACTCTACACTCTTAAGATATACAAGAACAACATGTAGGGAGTAGGATTACTTGATAATAGGATGATTATTTGAGTGAGAAATGAAGAAAGAAGGGGATGGGGGGCTCGGTTTTTGGGAATTGCCGAGAGGGAAGGGGGAAAAACCGAGAGGAGGGGGAGGAAAGGAGGAGTGTGGAAATGGTGGGGTGAATGTGGTGTAATAATCATGTTAGTTTGGTTTTTATTTGGCCAAAAGTGAGTGGATTTGAGATTTTACAAGAGTAACCTTCCAATATAGTTAGGTAGATTTGCATGCAAGGGTAAAGGGGTAATTTGGTTAGTAGAATGAAAGTGAGTGGGGTTGGAAATGTCTTCCTTGCCCCTAAGTTGAATTGGAAGAGTATTTGCATGCAAGGGTAGCCACGTAATTTGCTAATTATAACAAATAAAATTTATAAAGATTTATTTTTATAAAATAAAATACAAGTTCAAAAATTATAAAATTTATATCATAAAATAACTTGGATTTTTAGAGACTTTATAAAATTATTTTCAAAATTTGTGAACAAAATACCTTTTAAAAGAAAATTTTTCCAAAGCTTAGAATATTCCTTATAAATCAAAAATAAATAAATTAAATAAACTCTTGCTTTGAAAAATCATATAGTACACAAAATAAATTTATAATGAAGAAATTTTCACTCACACTAGCGTACAATCATTGAATATATTTTTTTTTTTTTGACTTTAATATTATACCCAATCCACAAATAATATTACATAAAATGCCGGTCGTAACATATTACATTGTACATTATTCACGAAAGATTTAATCGATCACCGATTGAATTATTATTACTTGGGTAGGAATGATGTATTACTAGATGTATTACTAGATTTCACTTAATTAATTAAGTTTGACTTAATTAATTAGATAAATAATGATATTCAAATTTACTAATATTAATTATGAAATTTATTTGTTAAATAATTAAGTGAGACTTAATTATAATATAAATAGAAATTTCGTATTAATAATAACTCCTAATTAGTTAAGAGTTATAATTCATTTTTCTACTCTCTTATATAATATCTCTTATGTGACTGATTTTTTGTGTGTGCAATACTTTAACTAAAACCCTAGCCACCAAGAGAGAAGATGAAGAGAGCAAGAAAAAACAGGTTTGTGCTAGTACATATCCAATTCTTGAGTTCAAGCATTCGTGTGGATACCGATAGAGCGTAAATAGCGAGAGCGGGATGCGTGTTGATTGAACAAGCTTTGGATGTCCATTAGTCAACCAATTTGTAAAACTTCTTAAGGTAAAAAATTTGATCTACAAATTAAATATCTATTTTTCGCATGGATCATGCGGTGGGTTTCGAAAATTCTGATTTTTCACATTTTTAATTGCTGTTTCCGTTGCGTTTATGTGCTCCAAACCCAACAATGACATCAGAGCTACTTGGAAAAAGTATTTAATTCATTTATGTGTTTACTAGTTTTATGGTGATAACATGTATACAATATTCTATGACTGTTAAGTATGCGTTTTTGTATATTTAACATGTTGTGATGTTTATATATGCGTATGTATGTATATATTTTGAATATATGATATTCATGAGAGTTGTATAATCATATGATGATTATATAATCTGTATATATACTGATATATACATGTTTTGTGTTTATTCTTATTATATGAATCGTATTTGATACGATTCTGAATCGGATGCAGCAGATTTGCTGAAATCTGGGTCTGATGTCCGATTTTTGCAAACGAAATTCTATTTTATATGGCATCGAGCGTCTGAACAAAACTGATAGCAAAAGCTATCAGCGACTGATCTTTAAGGCGTTTGATGTCATTTAGACCCTGTAATTGGCGATTTAATGTTATCAGATTTAATTTCGAATTTTTTGATTTTTGCTATATTTGGTTTTTATGATTAGATCATGATGGGTATGATATGTTAAGATCATATTATGTTTTTTAACATGTTCTTATGTGTTAATTGAGCATGGTTGATGGTTATGACTTATGACCTTAGGTTAATGCTTTTGGTTTTTTAAATACGGCTTGGATATCGTTTGATCTTGTAATTATTAAATCTCGAATGTAAGTCGAGTTCTTATTGTAAGTACATTAGATTAGTTTTTATTTTTGATTCGTGTAATGTACATGAAGACATGAAGATTTGAAGATCAAGGAAGGGTAATCTCACATGGAGGCCATCTAAGGAAGCAATACAAGAAAGAAGACATGTAATAGTTAGCCTGTATTTATTTTTCACCTTAGATTGACCTAGATCTTTGTCATTAGCTTGATGAAGATCACATAGGATAAAGTCATAACCAACCACGTTTATTTATTGCACTTTACATATATATGAGCATATGATGAATGTATGTGTAGAGTAGTTTATAAAGATGCATGCTTAATTAGATTAAGGATATAAGTATTAGATACGACACCCATGCCATGCTTTCTAAACAAGATAAAATCTGTAACGACTCAAGATTTTAAAATGAACAAACGATTATGAGATTCTCGTTTTTATGAAACATAGGATAAAATACAAATTTTCTTTATTTATGACATGGGGCGATTTTGTCAAAAGCGAGTTCTTTGAACTTGTAAGGTTGTGGGTTTTAAGCGAGACCGTGTGACTCCCTCACTACCTGGAAATCAAACCATTGACGAATATTGATTTGAAGTATTTTATTCTAGAAAAAATTGGGAATCTCTTTATGATGGGATCATGATCGTTTTAAAATTAAAAAAAACCCTAAAGTTAATATTAAGTTGATCGGATGTCTTCCAATAAGTCTAATGCGTTAACCCTAGATCGATAAGGAGTGGGTTCGCCAAAGCGAAGTACTCCCATCTATCGTGGGAGATGTGTTGAAGTATATTGATACTTTTAACTATTAGGTTTGACTTAACTAAGTTACCAAGATAGGATTGTGAACTTAGAGGCATAGAGTTTGGCTATATTTATTAGATAAATATGAACAAATATTGTTCCACCAAGCTATCCAAGAGTTATATTGTTGATATAATTGATAAATGTTATCTACCTCAATAATCATGTTTTAGGAGAAAAGCCAAAGTTGACCTAACGCATGGTGAAATATGGATCTTGGCTCACTAGAAAGGATATAGAAGATGTTCTTTCCGAATTAATAGTTAGGGCTATTGATTTGATAAAAATAGTGGGATATATATATTGTGTATAGATATATGAATAATCACTTGAAAATAATTTAATGATCATCTGTAGACTAAGTCATTTATGCACTTTAATATTATAGATATCAAATGACAAATAACACAAATAACTTCTCTATGTAATAGTCCTTGAGAAGGACAAGCTGACATTAAATAATTTCCAAAATTGACACGAGAACTTGAGGATTGTCCTCAGGTTCAAGGACGTCACTCAAACCCCTCCCTTATTTCTTCTAGCTGAGAATGAAACATGTGCTGAACAAAATGCTTACCAGAAGCAAATTGATTATGCAACTGATATTTGATGTCTCATGCTTGTAATTATGAGTGATGAGCTTTAGAAGCAACAAGAGCATAATGATGCTTACGATATGATTGAGCACCTTCAAAGGATGTTTGAAGGATTGGCTCGTCAGAAAGATTTGACAATAATAAGGCACCATACTTTTGCATTAATGGGAGAATGATATCCGGTTGGACCACATGTTCTAAAGATGATAGGTATACGTACCTTGATATTTTGGGTTTCAAGAATAGTCTAGAGACTCAACTTGATTTGATCAAACAATCTTTAAACAACTTCTATTCTTTGTTTGTTAAGAACAAAAGGAATGAGATAGACATAACACTCACTGAGTTGTTAAGCATGTTTAGAACTGCTGAAAATAACACGGTAAAGGCATGAATTACGTCCATATTGATGATGTACACATGGAATGCAAATGGGAAAGGAAAGTGGACAGGAAAGGTGAAGATTTGATCTTATTTGGTACCAAACCAAAGTCCAATCCCAAAGGGCTTTTGAAGCCTGATAGTGGTGTTGCTAAATGAGATGACTGTCATTTCTGTAGAAATAACTGGATGATTGGAAGTTAAATTGTCGAGTTTGTTTGGAAGATCTAAAGAAGAAGACTAGCAATGGTCAAGCTTCAGGTATCAGGTTAGAATTGGAGCAAAAGTTGTTGCTCTAGTTGAAGGAACTCGATACCTAATATTTCCCATATAGGCGAGATTGAGAACTTGATAAATTGTTATTACGTGCCTGCTTCTCGGGGATACATTAAATCAATTTCTTGTAAGGATAAGAAAGGTTTTTATTTTAATTAAATAAACAATAGTTTTTTATTCTATTTTAATGATAAGGCTTATAATGTTGCACAATTAGTTAACAAATTATATGTTCTAAGATGACTCAAATTAAACATTACCTCTACCATTGTCGTTAAGCCATATTAATGAGAAACACATTTCTGAGTTACATATAGATGGATACTTGGATAAGTTTGATTTTGAATCATACGGAAGATGCGAACTTTGTCTCATTGGCAAAATGACTAAAGCTTATTTTACCTCATCAGGTAAAAGGGCCACCGAACGAATAGAACTTATACATAATGATGTATATGGTCGAATGCGTATGATGGAAAGGGGTGGCTTATACTACTTTATAACATTTACTGATGATTTCAGTAGATATGGATATGTGGTTCTTATGAAGAACAAATTCGATTCTTTTGAAATGTTCAAAGAATATAAGGCCGAAGTAGAAAAGCAAACAAGGGAAAAGCATAAAAATTTTATGATCAGATCGTGAAGGAGAATACTTAAACCTCAATTTCAAGAGTTTCTTGAAGGAATGTGATAGTGTATCATAACTTACTCCTTCGGGAACAACTCAATGGAATAGAGATTTTGAGAGGAGAAATCGTACATTGTTGGACATAGTGCGATCGATGATGAGTCAAGCGGATCTTCCATTCAGTTTTTAGGGTTATGCCCTAGAAACGGCTGCATATACACTTAACCAAGTTCCAACTAAAGCGGTTCAAAATACTCCGTATGAGATATAGAGTGATAAATGTCAAAGCATGTCATTTATGAAAATTTGGGGATGTGAAGCGTTTGTAAAACGTTTAGCCTCTGACAAGCTTTGACCAAAATTAGATAGATGTTATTTTGTGGGATACCCAAGTGAGACTAGGGTATAGTTCTTATAATCCTTCTGAGAACAAAGTGTTTGTTGCTCGGGCCGCTGTATTTATTGAGGGAGAACTACTTTCTAAGAAAATCAGTGGGAGGATAATACATCTCGATGAAGATCAAGAATCATATGATAACATTGAACCAGAGTTGGAATAAGATCAGAATGTACATCAAAATGTTGAAATTAATCTTGTCCAAGAAACACAGGTTATTCGTAGATCTAGTAGGATTCACCATGAGCCCGGGAGAAATTATGAATTTCTTTTGACTCAAGATGGTGATGTGATGCTTACGGATAATGATAATCCTCTGACCTACCAAGATGTTATGAACAGTTCAGACTCCGAGAGATGGCTAGGGTCCATGAAATCTGAGATAGAATCCATGTATCAAAATAAAGTATTGAATTTAGTTGAACCACACAAAGGGGTAAAACCTATAGGGTGCAAGTGGGTTTTCAAGAAGAAAACTGACATATATGGTAAAGTACAGACCTATAAGACGCGATTAGTGGAAAAAAGTTTCAAACAAATTCATGGTATAGAATATGATGAGACTTTTTCACCGGTTACTATGGTCAAGTCCATCAGGATTATGTTAGCAATAGTTGCTTACTTTGACTATGAGATTTGGCAAATGGATGTCAAAACTGCTTTCTTAAATGGGAGCCTTGAAGAGGATGTATACATGATACAACCTGAAGGTTTTGTCAATCCCAAGTTTGCTAAGATGGTCTATAAGTTGCTTCGATCTATTTATGGATTGAAGCAAACCTCAATGAGATGTAATCGCCGTTTTGATGAAACAGTCAAATAATTTGGCTTTATTCAAAATGAAGATGAACCATGTGTTTGGAAGAAGGTTATTGGGAGCCATGTGACATTCTAAGTATTATATGTAGATGACATATAATAGATAAGGAATGACATATCTTCTCTACATGTTGTTAAGACTTGGTTGAGAAATAGTTTCTCGATGAAAGACTTAGGTGATGTTACCTATATATTAGGGATCAAGATCTATAGAGATAGATTGAAAAGATTAATCGACCTAGTCGGAGTACATACATTGATAAAATATTGCATCATTTTAGGATGCAGGAGATAAAGAAAGGATATGTTTCGATGCCTCATGGGATAGTGATCTCGAAAGATAATTGCCCCCTAAATCATTAGATGATAAGGGCTGTTTGAGAAAGCTCCATATGATTTAGCAATAGGATCTATAGTGTGTATAATGATATGTATTTATCCTGATATTTCGTAAGCTTTGAGCATGACGAGCAGATACCAGTCTAATCAAGGTGAGGGTCACTGGATAATTTTCAAGAATATTCTCAAGTACTTAAAGAGGACTAAAGATTTATTTTTGGTGTATGGAGAAAATAGGGAACTGGTTATAAAGGGTTACACTGATACTAGTTTCTTAACCTAATTTATGGATAGATAAGGATGATTATGTGTCTATGTCTGGTTTGTGTTTTGTCTAAATATAAGTGATGTTAGCTGGAATAGTTCACAGCGAACATTGATGATTCTATAAAGGATGTCGAATATATTGATATTTTTTTTAAAAAAACCAAGGAGACTGTTTAGGCATGTCCCTAGGAGATATCACCTTATTAATGAGATTAATGATCAATGAGCTATAAATGTAAAGTGCATAGTAATGCTAGTGTTGCAGACCCACTGACTAAAGCCTTGTCGCAGCAGAAGCACGATGGTCATACTAGTTTCATGAGTATTATATACATGGGTGATTGGCTCTAGTGCAAGTGGGAGATTGTTAGTGTTTGTGTCCTAGAGACAACACTATGATGTTTTAGTTTAAGACATTAGGATTATTAATGTTTATGTTCTATTGATTATTCCCTTTATAATTTATTAATTCTTAATTTACTGCGATATAAATGTTAGATTAATAAATGTCCTTGGAATATGATATGCAATTCTATATCTCTAAGTACGTGACTTAGAAATGAGATTATGAGAATAGTATCAATATTCCTAAAGGTCCCAAGTCGAGTATTATTATTAAGGGACAATAATAATGCATTACGATTAGTGTGTTTGTTGACTGATGATCACATCTCATTGGTCATAGTTATAGTGATACTAAAGTCAAAGACACAGGCAGATGTATATGTACGTGGTGCTAGACAGACCCGATGTGAGATTATACATGTTTGTTGTGTCATAAGTAATTCTCACAGTGATAATGATGTAATGGTCCTTAGACCTGAAGTCATTATATTTTTATACGAGAATTAATATACATTGATTCCATTAAAAGTTATCCTTGACCGGGTAATGATAAAAGTGGACATTGGGTATATTATGAATCGTATGAGAAATATGAATGATCTAGAAGGGATTTGACCCTCCTATTTTAGGAGTGATATTATTGGCCTCTTGTGTGAGCTAGACAACGAAATACGTGGCCACGCTCAAATGTTGATTTAATATGATAGTCTACTCATTGATCAAGGAAACCTGGATTAAACATTGATGCGGATGACACATTACATGCCTCTAGTTTAATCTATAATATATGGTTAAAGGGATTATATTACATTGTACATTATTCACGAAAGGTTTAATCGATCACCGATTCAATTATTATTACTTGGGTATCAATGATGTATTACTAGATGTCGTTCATTGTTTACGATTTTAAATTAGATTTAAAATTCGTTGTCAATGTAATAATAACCTATAGGGTCACACACAAAGAATGCTTGAAGAATTATTTATTTTAAATTGGATTTATATTAAATTAAAGTAATTTGAATTATTTATAATATTAATTAAGTTTGACTTAATTAATTAGATAAATAATGATATTCAAATTTACTAATATTAATTATGAAATTTATTTGTTAAATAATTAAGTGAGACTTAATTATAATACAAATAGGAATTTCAAATTAATAATAACTCCTAATTACTTAAGAGTTATAATTTGTTTTTCTACTCTCTCTATAATATCTCTTATGTGGCTGATTTTTTGTGTCTGCAAGACTTTTACTAAAACCCCTGCCACTAAGAGAGAAGATGGAGAGAGCAAGAAGAAACAGGTTTGTGCTAGTACACATCCAATCCTTGAGTTCAAGTATTATGTGGGTACAGATAGAGCGTAGATCGCGAGAGCGGGATGCGTGGTGATTGAACAAGCTTTGGATCTCCATTAGTCAACCAATTTGTAAAGCTTCTTAAGGTAAACAATCTAATCTACAAATTAAATATCTATTTTTCGCATGGATCCTGCGGTGGGTCTCGAAAATTCTGTTTTTTCACATTTTTAATTACTGTTTCCGTTGCGTTTATGTGCTCGAAACCCAACAATTGCCGGAGACGGGGTCTCGATCCCTGTTTGTTGTTGTAAATGGGGTTTATGTGTTGCTGGGATTTTGGTTATGTTGATTTGATTAAGAAAGAATCGACACGATGCAAGGGTGGCTGAAAACGGAGCTCACCGAAGTTGTCCAAAGGTCGCCGAATTCTGGGTTCCGGTCGGCGGTTCTTGGCAACCCGGTTGACCCGGTCCCGACCCATTTTAATTTTAATTTGACCCAGTTTTAATCCATTTACCTCCATTTCAGTTTTAGGAAATCTTCGACACGATGCAAGGGTGGCTGAAAACGGAGCTCGCCGAAGTTGTCCAAAGGCCGCCGAAATCTGTGTTCCGACTAGCGGTTCTTGGCAACCCGGTTGACCCGGTCCCAACCCATTTTACTTTTAATTTGACCCGGTTTTAATCCATTTACCTCCATTTTAGTTTTAGGAAATCTGTTAGTGCTGATTTTGATTTAAAAATAATTCAAAAAAATCATTATTCAATTTCTAAAATTCATTTTTATTTCCAAAAATACTTTTTAATGATTTAAAAATTCAGAAATAAATCTGAATTATTTAATTAATTAATTTTAGTTAATAATTAATTATTTAATTGGTAAAATAATTTAAATATTTGTTAGTGCTGATTTTGATTTAAAAATTTTGAAAAATTGTTTCGAGCTTTAAAATATTGTTCTAAATTATGTTCAAGGATCGATAATTATTATTAAATAATTTTAAAGTCGAATTCGGGTATTCGAACCATGTTATTTATTTATAAAATAATTCTTTTAACCGTTTTAATTTCAAAAAATTATCAAAAATTTGTATTAAATGCCAGGAACATCATTTTAACCGGGACCTTCTTGGAAAAATTATTTCTATCGAATACCTTATATTCTATGTGTTATGTGCTACCTGATTGATGTGTTATAGGCCGATGTGATTGTTTGACTGTTATGGTCATAACTTTCAATCCATAAATCGGATTTGGGTGGAGCAAAGGGTAGATAAAATCTTATGATTTCTACATGACGAATAGAGTAATATGAGATTGAATATTGATAGATACTTGTGATGCCTAGCAAAGTAAATAAAGCGTAGAAAAAACAAGTGATTAGTGAGTTAAAGCGAGGCATAAAAAAGAAGACAAGTGGTTGTCGAGTAGAACCGTTAGACGAGTGCAAGTGAAGTTGGAAATTATTTGTTATCAGGCAAGTGTTCTTAAACCTTCTTAAGATATATTGCAAGTACACCTTGATGTTAATGTTTTATATTGCAAATGCTTTAAATATACCTGAGTTATACCCAATGTTAGCATGGGATAGTTGAGTTGCTTAACCCTAAACCCTGATCATATCATTTTAAATTTGAGATAAAAGCCTTATTCATTGTGAACCATTGATTGTCAAATACCTAGATACTAAACAACACAAATACGATACTGCCACAAATACATATACACCATATACCAAATACTGAAACAAAATTGCTCGAACATACAAAAACTTATATACTCTACAATACCTTGTAACATCAAAAATCTATACCTTGTATAACCATCGAACCATTGGTCATCTAATATCTGATTCTTCTACAGGATTGAAGCCATCCTTTATAGAAACCTTAATATATCCTAGTGATACTCATGAATTGCATTATGCTTTAAAATAAATGTCATATTAATGTTAATGATGATTCTATTTTATTGAATTATAATATTTATCATGTTGAATTATTTTAGAATTGGATAGTTTTCTTTATCTGGACTAGATGTGTGGTCAGACCAGATATGTGGTCGTATTAGGCCAATGTGTGCATTGGATCCAGTCTATAGAGTAGAGCTGTGTGACTTACTCGGGGTTAGTGCATGACTGATCGACAGCTTAACCTTGGTTTTAAAATTTAAAATGAATATCCAATTCTAATAATTGCTTAACAAGAAACTTGATTCCTCTAAATTATTTCAATTGGCCGTTGTTTAACCTCAATTATTCTTATTATGACTTGCTGAGCTAGTTAGCTCACTCTTGCAAATCTGTTATGTTATTCTACAATTAAAAAGAAAATGGTTGGTAGCAAAGATTCCCAGTCTAGTATGCGAGCTAGGATTCCAGGTTTAGTTGGATCGAGCTAGCAGGAGCTTTAAGTTATAGTTTTGAGTTATGCAAGTTTGTAAGAATGATTTTACTATCAGTTGTAAGTTAAAATAGTTGGGGTTTGGTATGATGTAATATAAGTTCGGGTTGTGGTTTGTTTTCATAATTTAACCTATTGCGATCCGTGGTTGTGTAAAGAATGGTCATTGCATATAATATTTCAAATACAGGTTTATATATTATGTGTGTGTGTTGTGAACCCTAATCTTCTGACCGGGTTTAAAGGGCACCACAGGTTGGTATTAGAGCTACAGGTTATAAGTCACTGAAACAAGCCTAGATTTTCGGGATTTGGGTAGAGGGTTAGTGTGACGCCCTCCAAACCCGGGTCAGAAGTTTGGGGTTCACAACACAAACACTTTATAAAATCTTGTTTATGAAAATAATATATGCAATGACCCTACTTACCATAACCACGGTTCGCAACAGGTTAAAGTATGCACACATGCCACAACCTTATTTATATTAAAAACGCACCAACTCCCAAGTAGTTTAAGTTATAACTGAAAATAAAACATTCTTACAAACTTTCAAACTTAAAACAAAAACAACAGTCTTCCGCTAGCTTATTCTATCTCAACCTAGAATCCTAGCTCACACACTTATCTGGGGATCCTCGCTACCAATAGTTTCATTTTTAACTGGAGAAGAACATAACCAGATTCGCAAGAGTGAGCTAACTAGCTCAGCAAGTCACAGTGAGAGTATTGAGATTAAACAATGATCAATTGAAATGGTATAAGGAATCAAGTTTCTTGATAAGCAATGATTAGAAATTGATATTCACTTTTATTTTAAAAACCAAGGTTAGGTCGTTGATCAGTCATGAACTAACCCCGAGCAAGGCACACAGCTCTGCTCTATATATTGGATCCAAGGCACACATTGGCCTAATATGACCACGAATTTGGTCTGACCACGAATTCCGGTCCACATTTAAAAATAATCCAATTCTATAATAATAACATGATAAATAATGTAAATTAATAAGCAGAATCATAAACAACATTTATTTTGAAGCATAGGGTGATTCATAAACACCATATAGTATAACATGGTGTCTATAAGGACTGGCTTTCAGCCTGGGAAATAATCAGATACTAGAAGAATAAGGGTGTAATGGTTACACGAATTAGTCTTGTGAGATACAAGGTATGAAGGTTTGTATGTTAAGAAAATCTAGTTCAGTGAATGACATATGGTATGTATGTATTTGTTGAGTCGTATCGTATATATGTGATTTGTATATGGGGATTCAGCAATCATTGGCTTACAAAGAATAAGGCTTACGGCTCAAAGATCAATAAGAAGAATCAGGGTGTATGATTAAGTACTTCAAAGCACTTGTAATATAAAACAAGAACTATTTGGGATACTTAGCAACATATATCAAGAAAGGTTCAGAAATACTTGCCTTATCTCAATCCACTTTCACTTTACTAGTACTCACCTCTTGATCTTTACTCACTGACCACTTGTTTTCCTTTTCTATGTATTGTTTCCTATGATATACATCACAAGTATTTATTAGTACTCATTCTCAACTTATTCTGTATATGCATTACAAGCTTCTATCTACCCTTCATTTCACCCAAATCCGACTTACGGATTGAAAGTTACGATAAAAATCGTCAAACAATGTACATACATGCATATTATACATCAATCTGATCACATATAGTAGATAGCACGTAAGATATTCAATAAAAATATTTTTTAAAGAACATTCGGGGTTAAAATTATTTTCCAGGTATTTAATACGATTTTTTGAATATTTTTCGGAATTAAAACGGGTAAACGAATCATTTTATAAATAAATAACAAGTTTTGAATACCAGAATATGACTTCAAAATCATTTGATAATAATTATCGAGCCTTGAAAATAATTTAGGATAATATTTTACAGCTCGAAACTATTTTTCAGAATTTTTAAATAAAAAAAAGATTAAATCTAATTTAATAATCAATTAAAATCAATTAATAACTAATTAAATTAATTAATAAGTTAATATTTAAATTAATTGACCAATTAAATAATTAACTATTAACTAAAATTAATTATTTAATTAATTTATATTTATTTTGAATTAAAATAATTTTCAGAATTAAAAATAATGATTTTTGGAATTTTAAATAATTAAAAATAATTTTATGAAAATAAAATAAAAAAGAAATATTATTTTCATTATTTTTTGAAACAGAAATCTCATTTTTATAATTTCTGAAAGTTCCAGGGACTGAAGTGTAAAGTTTTGCAAAATAGGGGGTTCAAAGGTAATTTCACCCTTCCACCCTTCTTCTCCACCACGCCGGCTGGAACTCTATGGCTGCCGCCATGGAACTTTTCCGGCGGTCTAAAAATGCTCCATAAATGCACCAAAAAGACAGGGAATGATCCATATGCTTCCAGAAATACGATTTTATTAACAAATTACTTTTAAATACGAATCGAGTGTATATATCTAAATAAATATAAATCGAACCTTGATTATTACGTGTACAATTATTACATGTATAATATTATATGGATATATGCGAGTCGGGAATCGTTAACGTTGGGTAACTGTTTAGCGAAGGACCCAATAGTTGAAGTCGGTTTAGAGTAAAGCCAATGTTAGTGTAAAGCTTCGCAAGGCAAGTACCCCTGAACAAGTCTTTTACAGTTCAGTGTATATGAATAATTGTTGATTTAATTTACGTACTGGAATAAAACGTTTTAAGTTATGTATTCCCCGTATTTAAATATGTTTTACTAACCGACAATTTGGGGAAAAAGTGACTTCTGAAAATGCCTATCTTCTCACGCCCCGACTTAATAATAGATATTATACAACTTATTACAATAGTTAACAAAAGGAAGTAAATACATCTGAATCCAAGATCTTACAGTTAGGGTTTGGAACATCCCAACACTATTAACTATTACAACCTGATTTTAATATCGAGTCCTCACACAAAACGATCACTAATCTACCTGAGCTCGATTGTACAAATCGACATCACAAGTCTTACGTGCTGTCTGCTTGAATCTAACCATATCTGCTAGCTGAAATATCAGGGTAAGCAAGTAGTGAGCCAAATGCTCAACAAGTACTATAATATACATAAACAAGAATAAAAAATAACAAAGGAAATGAAAGATTCATCAATATAATATCAAGAGATAAACTTTCAGGGTGATGGCATCTTTTACTTGTAATAAAACAATTCAAAACCATTTCTTCATCAAAAACCATTTTATGATGCTACGGATTACAACCGGTGATTAGCCGCGAAGTAATCCCGAACCTCGCTGGGTTCTAGAACATTAATGGGATCCCTAGGCAACCTTTAAGCCAACAAATTAAGAGCAGAAAGGACTTGCGTCTCAGTCCAAATCCACTATTTAAAGAAAATTTGTGTCCCCCTTTGGGACTGGAAATCCAAATTTTAACTCTTTCATTTTTAAAACAAAGTTATTTGATGCCAAGTGATGGTTAAACTATGAACAATGAACATCTTTATCAAGGGTTCTAGATCAACTTTAAAGCCATGATCAACTAGACTAATACCTTATGAAATGGAATCGCAAAGTTTCAATTCACAAGGAATCTGACAAAGAGGTTTCACAGGGTTGTTGGATAGTATAAAGGAACTAAGCCAAACTAGGTTCATGGTAATAGTTCCAGATATGACATAGGTATTAAAATATAAAGAAGGCGAGCATCAGATCAAAGTATAACAGGGTATCATGTTTTAGGGGTAAGAATAGGGTTATCAAGCAATCATGAACGACTTTAAGGAACAATTGACTTTTAGGTATCAAGATAAGGTTACTGAGTATAACTTGCATAGGGGTCAATATCACAATTACTTTGGTATATTAGCATGGTATGACTTTTGAATTACTTGCATAGAAATCTCCAAGCAAAGTTAAACTACATGCAATAGATACTTGAGGGTTCATGGCATTTGCATATAATACGAAAGATAGATTTGAAACCACTATGATCATATATTCATATATATCAAGGTGAATTAGAATACTTGCATCATATATATAAAACCTGGGCTAAAACCCACTTGCAGTGTAAACAAAAAGGTAGGTTGAAACACTTGCACAATATAAGTTCAAGGGAAGGACACTTGCCTTGAGAGGCTTGACTACACACGACTTGTCTTGGGAGCGACGGGAGCACTACTCGACCTTGATGGCAAGCTTCCTATCTTCACTCTATCCTAAAATATAATAAGAATCCCTCATTACTATGGACTTTTATGATACCAAACAATCCTAATACTAAATGCACAAATTGACTCCAAGTAACGCTTAGTGTCTTGTATTGCGTAAGACACTGAGTTAACACATAATACCATGCACATATACTGTAATAACCCCAATTTTTGGAATTTTTGAAACCCTGATGAATAGTAACTTTTGCTGATGATGCTGATTAAGGAAAATTATCAGACTACGATATATAAGAGTACTGTTATGGAAATTCTAAGATCGTATTAGTATTCCATAAAGTAAATAAGTGTATATAAAGATTGTCAGAATCCAAATTCGAACACTTTGATTTTTCCCGAAAATCCACCAGATACCGAAAGAATTGAGTATAAGGTAACATGATTAAAAGGATTTTAATTCAAGGATTATAAGAGAGGATCACAAAAGGAATATAATATATTGAGAAAGGTTTAGGGAACCCAAGTAATAAGATCCTGGATATGATCCCTCAAACGATTAGTAAGAACGAACGATAAACGAGTCGTAAAACAATTAAACGACAGGTAATGCAAGAGAGATTAGTGCAAAGATTAAGGATGATAATCAAGCAACTAAGCAAGGATTAGCATGAAAGATGCTTCCACCACCAAGTGATGACAAGTGGTAATTGATGAAGTCACCAAGGTGATGTCATGCTTAGTCACACTCCACTCACTTTATTCAACCAATTAATCACCCAAATATCCCATTCACTTCCATTTTCCACCACAAACTCATTTAGCAAAGTAAAAACCCTCCCAAGAACAAGTGCTCTCGGCTTCTTCATCCTAAAGAAGAGGAAATTTCCAAAAATCAAGATTCAAGCTTTGTTAAATTACAAGGTAATTATCCAAGGTTCCTTATGATTAGTTATGGCTATCCTAGAAGTTTAAGCCTCCAATTCTTCATGAAACTCTTCCAATAAATCAAGGAAGAAGATGATGAATAGTGTTTTCAAGATTACTAACTTTATTTTCTTTGATTTCCTTTAAGATCCAAGCATTCCTAAGTTATCTCAAGGCTTCTTAAGGCTTCCTAGCTACTCCAATCACTCCAAGGAAGGTATAACCCCTCCAAACCCTAGATTTACTTTGAGTATTAGGTTTTGTTTTGTTGATTATAGTTCATGAGAGCATGATTCATGTATATTTAGAGTTTGGTTGGATTTGTAATGAGTTTGGGTTGTAAATCTTGGTTAGTGGTTAATGAACCTTAAGTATAATTAGTAGCTCTTGTTGTGATTGAATAAGATGGATAAAACATGAAGTAATGGACTGATTTAATAGGATTTGGATGAATTTTGGTTGTATGGTTGATTTGTGGTTGAATGATGGTGGAATGGTGTTGATTGGTGGTGGTTTAATATTGAATTGATTGGGTAAAATTTGGGAATTGCTAAGTTATAGCCGTCGTAATGCCCAATTTTCCTTAGACTGTTTTTGTTCATAACTTCAGGACTCGTGCACTCACTGTTAGATTCTGACCATTGCCATGTTTAGATAGTTCATGTTATGAGCTCCGTTTTGATATGTGGTTCACTTGAATCCGATGTACGGTTTAGGAGAAACGACCATTTTAAGTAACGACGTTTCGCGAGCGAACCATTACCCCTCACCTTACTTTAAAACCTTGGTTAAGGTCCTTAAATGACTAATTGGAGTATGAAACAATTATGTAAAGTACATTAGGCAGTTGGAGGAGTACTCGCGAAAGAATCACCTTAAAATTCTTAATGGTTAATTTATTAAAAATTGTGGAGCCGAGGGTACTCGGGCGACTTAAGTGAATCGTTAAGCGCAAAAGCGAACGTTAGGGTCTAATTGGTTAAAGTATAGATTCTTAAAAGAATTTGGTTTAATTCCAACTTATATATTGTTTATAGGTTACCAGACTCGTCCCAGACCTTTTACCACCCCCAGTCGCTCAGGCAAGTTTTCTACCCATTATACTATTGTTGTGATGTATATATGTATATGCATTATCTTGTGATAAGTGCATGAATGTTATTAGCAAATCTTGCGATATATTGGAGCATGATGATATGGTATATATGCATGTCTGTTTCGTAATCTTGATATCTAATTGTTGATTCAATTGCTTATAAGTTGCATAATACCTATGCTAGAGATAAGCAGTAGTTGCGTATACCCTTAGTATAGGGGACCCAAATGTGAACATATTTCTAAACCGGGAGTCGATGTTCCCGAGTATAATATATATATATATATTTATATATATAGATATAGTTTTCAAAACTATTAATCGAATAAGGTTTATTCGATAACTTTATTTTATTTAATGAGTATTATTTTGAATATTCATTCGAGGACTTATGACTCCGTTTAGTTTATTTAATGAATATTATTTTGAATATTCATTCGAGGACTTAAGACCCAGTTTAATTTATTTAATGAATATTATTTTGAATATTCATTTGAGGACTTATGACTCCGCTTATTTATTAAATAATATTATTTATTTTATTAAAGAATAATGTTTCGATAATCAAACTTATTTTCGATTATTCAAATAAAGATCGTACGTTCGTATAAGTATATCTTTGGTTATTTATTATTCATTTCAAGTATGAGTTTTAAAACTTCTACTTCGATTATTTTTATAAGGATTATCCTTATGGGAATATTATTTAAATAATAATATTCAGATATTTTCTAATATATCGGGACTGATTTATTTTATTAAATCAGCATTAGTCCAAACATTCTTAAAAATATTTTCGAGTCTTCAAAATGATTTTAAAGGTTAGAGCGGATCCCAAAACTCGTTTTCAAATTTAAGATCTTCCTTTCGAAGGGGATTTAAATACTCGCTCAAAAATCTGAGGGATCCGGCTCCGTGATGTATTTTTATATTCGCAACAAGGTTGCTGTTTTGATAAAAAAGTTTTTAATTACTTACCCAACACTCGGGAAGTAAAATTCTTGGAATAAGTTAATCCATTAACAGGCATCGCCTGGGAAATATCGGTGATTTTTTCTTTCCAACTAGATGCGACTTCTTGGTGGATTCGTATCAACAAGTTCATACTTGGGGAAAGGGGATACGAGCTTTACGTTTCAGAGTCATGGATTTCATCTGAACTAGGAGTGGCGTAAGTGGTTGAGTGGCGCCGGCCTAGCCTTATTTATTGGCCCAAATGGCCCGGAAGTTCCGCTAAGACGGTCCATTCCTTAGGAGTCCAGTGTTCGGTTGACAAGTAAATTCGACTGTTCTCCTCTACATGTAGAAAATGGTGGGGTTGCACTACTGCGACTGATCATCGTGAGTGGTCTTCCTGGCGCGGCAAACTCCCGTAACGAGTTCATCATCCAATTGGATATTTCTGCAACACTACCCAGAGCACTTCGATAGAAAGGCTACGGCTGGGCGATTGTTGAGTGTTGGTAGGGTCGAGTTTTCAAAATGATGTTTTCATCAAATGAAGTATCTCGTAACTTCATTTCATTTTGATGATAATTCAAAGATTGATTCTATATAAGTTTTATCTTATAGCTTCATCTATGGGATGAACTAATTATAACTTGAACGGTGGTAGTTCAAGTAGTATTCGGAAAAGATATAAGTATATTGGAGTATCTTGTAACTTCATCTTTTCAACTTATATCTAGTAAATGATTATCTTATGCATGACAAAGATTTTCAGAAAAATGTTGAGACAAGGTTAGATATATGAGATCACCTTGCAACGATATTTTTATACAGTTATAAACTGGAACTTTGTGTATATTATGCATGGAAGAGGACTTCCAAGATTTTGATAAGTATATATATATATATACTGAATATTTTGCGACGTGGTCGCATTAAGATATAAAACTTGGTTCATTTCTTCTTGACCAAGACTTTCAGGAGTACTATGAGAATGCTTATATATTGTTAATTAGTATACATATTATTTCGGTGGGCTTGTTGCTCACCCTTGCTTTCTTCTTTCATCACACAACAACAGATAGACAAGATGAACAGGACCAAGCTCCCAATTCGTGAGCGGATAGGAAACGTTCCGCAGTTTCCTGTAGGCGTTGATGCCGTTGTAGCTGAGGTAGGAACTACCAATAGGCTAGGCTTTCAACTTTTGTTATACCAGACTTATGTATATTTATGAATTGTAATAATGGCAAGGAAATGTAAATTTATTCAGAAACCCTTTTGAGGTGTAATGACTTATAATTGTGGAATAAAATGACTTGTGTTATTCTTGGTATTCATCTCTGAGACTATAACTTGTGGTGTGAGTGTGTATATTGTGGGGTCACAGTATGCAGTAGTTGGTTGACTGTTAAGATTAAGTATTGATAAGGGAAATGGAACTCGTGACAACCCGAATCCCCGACCCCGGATCTGGGGGTGTTACAGAAATGGTATCAGAGCTAAGCGTTATAAACCTTAGAGATGATGTGACGTTAAAATAATAAGTTCACTAAGATAATAAGAACTCTTGCCAAGTTCATAGTCGGACTACCTAACATAGTACTGACAGTTAAAACCCTTATTGGAACCCTTATAAATATCGTGATAGAAGCGTAGTTCATTATCGTATATGGTAGCGGGACTCTGAACTCTGAGGTTGAGGACCAACAACGCGATGATGTTTTATTAGTTATTGGAGATCAGATTGTGGATCCGATAGAGCGTCCTAATGAGGGACCGGATGATGTTCATATTGAGGATGTAGCGGTTGAGGATGTTGTCCTAGAAGGGATTGTTGCTGAGGAGGATCCCGTGGAGGATCCTGACAAGAATGAATAAAGGACCACTGAGGAATTGATAACCATGGTTAGGGAAACTACCAGAGGTAGGATTGGTCGATCACTACCGGAGGTTCGTTCAAGTTTGTAAAGATAGTAGCCCCTTTAACGCGGCTTACTCGTAAGACTGAGAAGTTTGAATGGACAGAGAAATGCGAGAAAAGCTTTTAAGAACTGAAGCAAAGGTTGGTGACGACCCCTATGTTGGCGTTGCCGGATGGAAAATGAGATTTTGTGATTTGTAGTGACACTTCGCATAAGGAATTAAGGTGCTTCTTATACAGCACAACAAGGTAATCGCGTACGCATCAAGACAATTAAGGGAATATGAAATTCGATTTCCCTGCCCATGAGCTTGGGCTCGTGGCAATGGTTTTGCCCTAAAGATTTGAGGCACTGCCTGTATGGAGAGAAGTGTGAGATTTACATAAGCTATAAGTGCTCTAGTACATTTTCACGCAGAAAGAGCTCAACATGCGCCAAATGAGGTGGTTAGAGCTAATCACGGATTACGATTACGAGATTCTTTATCATCCAGGGAAAGCCAAAATGGTGGCTAATGCCCTTAGTATAAAAGAGAGACTCAAGATGAAAATGTCTTTGGGAGAGTTGATAAGAGATTTTGAGAAAATGGAAATAGAAGTGAAGGTAACCGGAGCCTGTACCGAAAAGCTGTTCGAGATTGCAATGCAGCCCGAATTATCGAAAAAAGATCATATTGTGCCAAGAAAAAGTGATGAATGAAGGCAAAGAGCCAATGATTGGAGAAGAGATTAATACCAGGAAAGATAATAAGGGAATAATGAGGTGTTCCTACAAAATTTTGGTTCCAAACGTTCAAGAGCTTAAGGAAGGGATCTTGGATGAAAGTCATAGTTCGAGGAATAAGATTTAGGGTAAACCCTGAATGTGATAGTCAGGGAGGTCGCGATCAAGATGGAAGGAACCCATAACATAATGAAGTGGAAAATAAAGATTTTAATGTATAAGATAACCCCGATTATGGGAGAAGGATGAAACATTTCATACTAAGAAAAGAGAAGTCGAGCAAGATAGGGAGAACATGGACGGTACTCCTATGGGGAAAATCATGGACCTGCCTAAACAGAACTTATTCTTTTACCCCAACCACCACCCTGAGGAAACAATGCGGTGGGAAATTCTTTTAGGACCTTTAAGTCGCTAAGCTCTCAGAGTTCCAAGGAACAAGCTGACCTAGTCGAGGTAAGAGCCTGGCTAAAGGAAATAGAGGAATAATTTGAGATTCTAAATGATTGACGAAGTACAAAAGACTGTTTTTGTCACTTACCTTCCTAAGAGAGAGGCCACCCGCTGGTGAAAGACCAAGAAAGGCATGGAGCCAGAGATTATAATAAACTGATTAAAGTTCAGTCAATTGTTTTCGGGAAAGTAATTTCCAAGGTTATAGAGATAGTGTAAAAGCTTTAGAGGCAGAACAAAAGCGGACGAGTATGATGAATTATGGATCTAAGTTGTAAAAGTTATCAAGATTCGTTATGAGGACACGAATCCAGAATGACGGGATGTTTGAAATCAATGCTTATGTCGTGTTGGTTCATGTAATGGTTGTAATAGAAACGAAAATAAAAGACTGAAAGGGGAAGGAGTATAAAGGGATATTAAGGAAATAGAGTTGAGAAGTGGTAAGGGAGTTAGGTTTGGGAAACCCTAAGAAACCCTTGAAATAAATATAGAGAAGTGTTTCATCATCAGCGCGATGGTGACTGATCATGAGATAAATTCAAGGTTTAAAGGCGTAAGTGATACGTATAGTTAATTCCCTTGGAGTTGAGAGTATTTGATGAAACTTTGAGATAGATCAATGGATTAATAAGGAAATACGGATGGACTGAGGAGACAGGATAACAAGAATTTAGAAAAATGAAGGAAGTGACCTTCAAAAATGTGAAGTGTATGTAACACCTGTGGCTTGATGCACAAAAGGGAGACTCTAGGTATAAAAGGTATTCCAACATTGAGATGACTGTTGAGATAAATAACAGAGATAAATGAATAGTTAGAACTAAGAAGTTCACGTTGAACACGCCCAATATCTTCCAGAACATCCCTGTTATCATTAGTTAATCAGGCAAGAAAAGCGGATAACCGTTGTTATCTTTTGAAGGCCATATTGATTGACCTCATTTTGAATGCAGATGTTATCGTGAAATTAGGCATATACTATCGAGGTGGGAATGATTGAATAAGACACCCTTATCAGGGATACATGACTTGATTTATCTATGGAAGGATGGAAGTACCTTTTTAAAAGGTGGAATTAAGGATGGAACCTCGATAACTTGAGATGAACCATAGGGGAATGCATAAAGATTGGCATTTCACCCTTAATATGGACATTATGAGTTTGGGTAATACGGAATGAAGGATTAAGGCAACAACAATCTTTAAAGATCAATGGAGAAAGTTTTCAGAACTATATAGACAATGATTCTGGTATTAGTAAATGGTATCTTAATATGCCCTGTACCTAGGGTGTACCTGATGAAGGATTTAAGGTTAACCTTAGAGGTTTTACAAGGAGAAAGGTAGTATTTAAAGTTCTCAAGCATAGAAATTTTGATAAAGGAAATATGACGTAATTATAATAATGCCAGGTGGGGCACGTGTTGAACCATAAGAAAGTATCGATCGATCCAATGAGGGTCGAGATTGGTGAAAACAAGAAGGACCCAAGATAAGAGATGTCCTAAGTATGATCGAGAGTCATTCGTGGCAATATTCACATCTTAAGACTAAGGCAATGACTTATGGAAAAATGGTGATTTTTTTTTCTCACCAGGACTTAAGAAAAGCATTTTCACATAAGCAGTGATTGAAATGAGGTAGAAAATTTAGTTGGAGGGGGTTAAAATGACATTGATTGTAAGGAAATTTTACTATCAGGAAAGGCCAAAGAGGTGGCCGACACTTTAAGTGTAAGAGGACAATTATAGGCACTCGTGCCAAAGGAATGCATCAATGATTCTGCGAGTAATGAGCCGATTGCAACCGTGAGAGTTTTATAGGAATGGATGTTGAGATTGAGTACTACTAATCGGGTCGTTGTGATATATAAGTCATCATTGATAGACTAATTAAGTCGATTATCTACCTATTGAATACTTATTCCTTCTTGTCAATAGAGAGTCGTATTACTATACGAGGAAGGTTGCGGTGTAAGCATATAATTCAAGTAACGTTGATGTCTAGAATGAGATCCCAGATTCGATTTTTGATGTCGAGGGAATTTCAAAGGTGATTGTGTATAAGCTCGAGGAAGAGCATGGGTCCATAGAATGATGGACGGAATAGCGAAAATATTTAGGCATGTGAAATGTGATGCTATAATACTTGATGTTGATTTATATACGTATATGTTTTGTTCTCCTATGATAAACCTCTATAGTTCAGAGGTAGATTCCAAGCCAGATATTTTGTGGCAGTATATATTTATATATACAATTCTCTTCAATTCGTTCTTTTCTCTCCTTTTCATTTCATGTAAGCTGAGAAGAACAACCCTTCCAGAAGGGGAGGTATTGCCGAATGACTATCTATTTGTGTGATAGAAGCCTAGTAGGATACCACATGTTGTTTAATTGCTTGTCAAGTACTAAAGGTTGGCCACCTTCTGTACTAACTATGCGATATAACAAGTGTTCATGATCATAGTGAACTCTCAATAAATTCTTTTACTTCTATATGAAGGACCAAGCTTTTGAAGATGGAGGCAGCTAGAGTTGAAATGGTACCAAGTACGGTGGTATTCCGATTCTAACGCATTCGTGATACTAAGGTTGACGTGGTTATTAAAAGGTTATAGAACGCTAACGAGCAAAAGTATAACCAGTATAATATTAGGAACGGAATATAGTATGTTAGGTCCCAATGCGTTTGTAGAAGGGGGGTTGAATACAAACGGTACCGAATAATCGAATAAATGCGGAATAAAAAATGGGAAACAAAATTCAAGTTAAATAAGAATATTATTAAACTTAAAAGGTGTTACAACAACTGTATCAATTACAAGGAATTAATCTCAAATTAATTATCACAAATTTAGAATAAATTCGACATGAACTTTTTCTATTTTTGCAATAATTAGAATCAAATGCTAAACGCGATTTGAGATTAAGTTCTAGGGATTTTGATCCGCTAGATTGTTACACAAGAACAAGATAAAGATTTCTAGTTGATTGGATTTAACTTTACAATCTAGAAATTGATCTTGAAGTTTTGCAGAGAAGATGAAATATTGTTCTGCTTCTTTTTCTTTTGTTTTCGGGTTCTGTATTGTTGATTGAAATAAATTGAATGAACTGCTTCTGCTTCTTTTAATCAATCAATGGAATAGAATTGAACTGGCAAGACAATCCTGAGCTCAGCAAGACAATCAGTAGGACTATCCTTAGAACTAGCAAGACAATCAGAATGAACTAGCAAGACTTTTGGTATGATAATCAATTGTCATACCGATTGTCATAGTAGTTCAAACAGATTGTTTTTGCTGAAAATAAATAGATTTAAATCCTATAAAAATTCTGGTAAGACAATCCTTTTGAATTAGCATGACTTTCGGTATGACTATTGATTGTCATACCGATTGTCATACTAATACAATCAGTTGTCTTGTTGAATTAAAACAGATTTTTAAACCAATTTAAATTCTGAAAATTCTTAATATTAATTCAGAATTAATTAATCAATTAATTTAATTAATCAAATAAATTAATCTTTTGCAGATATAATTTATTTTCTTAATTAAATTATATGACTTAATTAATTAATAGAGAATTAATACTAATCTTGAGCAGCATCTATTCTTCTGTATATCTTTTGAAAATCACTGAAAAATATATGAATCAATTCCACCACTTCAATGTTGACACTCGATGTACTGTCTGGTTCATGAGTGACTAACTTCCGTGACGTTTCTTCATGTCTTGACTTTGACACTTTGATTTTCTTCAGATTAAATCCTTGTAATTAATGATACTCTGACGAGATCTCTGTCACTTGATTAAATCCACGATCTTGATTTATATCACTGAGGCTTGATCAATTTCTTGAACTTCTTCCAGTGAAATTAACTCCTCAAGTCTGTAGATGAACCTTGTTTCTGAATCCTCTGACAGATGTTACTTTGCGAGATCTCTCTGACGGTAGATCCACTATTTACTTATTACATTCTTATTTGAGTTGAGTTGAATCCTCGAATATACAAATAGGCTATGACATATGACTTACAATCTCCCCCTATTTGTTTGTTAGACAATAACACACAAATACCTAGAGGATAACTCAACTAACAAATAAGAAAAGGATATAAAAAGAAATGCAAAGTAAATAGTAGAAAAGTTCTGGACTAGATTTAACATTTTCCAGATTTCAAGTAGATGTTCCTCTAGACTGAACATATCTTCAAGTAGTTACATCTTCATTTGTACGACCACATTTCCTGTTGAGAAGCCCATATCTCTCTTGCTTCTCCCCCTATGAGAATCAACTGATTAAAGAAGATCACCTTCGTTTACCACCTCTCCCGTACAATAGCATCCGCAGATAAAAACCAATGGTACTCCCCTTTTGAAAATAGCTTCCTCCCTTACTAGAAAATGACCTTGTGTTTACCACCTCTCCCGTACAATAGGATCCGTAGTTACAAATAACAATGGTGTGGTGTAGTGTACATATGATCTTTTTCTTCCTCCCTGCTATTTCTCCCCCTTAGTTGAGGAATCCTCCAAACTATTACTTAATCTTTTATCTCCCCCTTAAAGAAGGAATGTATGCCGTCGTCTGAAGGAGTTCTCATATTTCACTTGGTTGGAAAAGAAATAACAAGAAGTTTCTCTTTCTTCCTCACTGTGAGTGTGTGATTCTATTTAGTGTACCTCACATGTGTTTCACTCTTCTCTCCACTCGTGTTTACACTCATTCTCACAAGTGTATCACTCTTCTCTCATAGCTCCATAATCCAGCTGTACCTGCAAGGAAAATCACCTTAGCCATCCTTAAGGAGGTCACAGGAGGTGCAATGGGAGTTCGCAAATCCCCATCCTTGTTAAACTCGTCAGATGAATCTGAGTCATAATCTACAAGTTGCTAGTTTCCCTTTTAGGGTTCCAGATTTGAATTCTGGGAAGGTAAACAATGATCCAACGAATTCAGCATAAAGATCAAAGTTCCCTTCTAATGTCTGTGAAGACATTTCCTTGTGACTCATCAGGTAATATCTGAATCATTGTCAACAAGTTGCCGATCTGCGCCTATGTCAGATCCACTATCCGCAGATGCATCCAGGGGATTTAAGCCTGGGGAGGTAGACACTGACCACTGACATATGGCTTTTGGATTAGTATCCTCTCCTAACACCTGTAAAGGCAATTGGTCCATTAACGAACCTTGAACAATCGAATCTGACCTTAAAATGGCCGAGACTCTTATTTCCGTCAACTCATCCTTTATGTGTGTAACCTTTCCTTGTGCATTAAGAATTGTTTATATTTGAGGTGGTGACACTACATAGGATACCTTGGCCGACAGGCAAATTTCAGTAGACGCACCCTGTTTAGAGAATGAATCTAGTAACTGTTTTTGTGCCTTTTCAACCATTACATCTTTTTGAGAAGATGTATGGGGGTTAGCAGTTGTCTCGGTTTAAATACTACTCATCTTTGTAGGAGACAGAGCTACTGGGTTGACTACAGAACCTTTCTTATGTGGTGCACTAAGGAACTATCTAAGAGAGTGTTGGTTGGTTCTGTTTTTATGTTTGTCTTTACAGTCTGGGATAGACGTTGTGGGTTTTTAACCTCATAACTGTCAATGAAAGAAAGTCATTGGAGACTGAACCTGTAACACAGAATATATGGCACTAAATAGATAAAATGTATTTAAGATTTATAATGAATGAAAATTATACATTTAATCTTTTGAGAGTAATGATGTACAATAGTGATTTCAAAGGATTTTACATGAAATAAGAAATCACTAATGTAGAAAGAAGTTTGATTTTGTTTTTTTAATATGAATGAGTTTTTGATAAAACATTGATCACTTAGGGTAAAGTCTAAGTAATTTTCATTCATGTCAAAAGCTTACAAATATCTGCAACATAATGTTAACAACATATCATTGACCGATACTTGTCAAGTACTTTAGATACTAATTGTTATGTTGCATAATATTTAAAATAAAATAAAATAAAAATAATAATACAATACAAATAATAATAATAAAAACAAATATCAATGAATTAAATACCAAATATCTATCAACAAGATATCAACATTCAATTTCATATATCATACAATATTTACAATTACAGAATATACAAATAAAAACTTATATAAATATAGCAAAAATATAGAAACTATTTACAAGTTCAATGATAACATTACCAGCTTGCAAACAGCCATATCCCTCGGATAAACCTTTGCTGTTATTTCCAAAGGTAACCAGGGGGCCAGCTTTCTCAATCTACATTCGATAGCAGGGCTCTATCTCCGGTCATATGTCTTGATGATCCACTGTCAAGAATCCACACTCCCGGTTTCACCTGATTTAATGCCCTACAACACAAATGGATTAACCCTTCTTCGGAATCCAAACTTGGTTGGGCCCGGCATTCTTGTAGAACTGTCCTTTGTCAGGCAAAACAACATTTTTAATTTTAATTGTCTCAACTTTCTCAATGACTGAACATTTGACCTTGAAAACAGCCTTAACAAATTTCTGTTTAAGCTTAGGCACAAATGTCTCCTTTCTAGCCTTAGAAGGACTAGCAGTCTTAGACCTATCATGCTTCTTGTTATTCACATGCTGACGAGGAGTAGTCTTATCATTAGAAACATGCTTACCATTAAAATAAGCATACATCATATTAAAAGCACAAAACATACAATTAGAAACACCACATGCTTTATGAGAGTGATTAATAGCAGGAAATTTATGCATGACAGACATGGCATTTTTGTTATCCAACTCATGTGTGTCTGAGTTAGTCTCAGTTGCTTTCACAACTTTGACTGGAACTTTCGACACACTTGACTTGGAAACAACCTTCTCATTAGCATGATCTTCAGCACATATTTCTTCCTGAATAACAGAAGAGGTCGCATCAAATGGTTCAGCAATTGATGGTTTATAGAGGGGTTCATCAACACCCTTAAGCACATGTGGTACTTCCCTCCCTTTAGCACAGACATGAGGAGGGGAGTTTATGCCTAATTCTCCAATAGCAGCATTGTAATCATAACCTATTCCAGATGTTTGATTAACAGCTTGCTTACTGTAGAACTCTTTAGCCTTCGAACAAGAATTGAAGTAGGCTCTAACCTTAGTCTCAAGACTGGTGATCTTGTCTTTGAGAATAGTTTCGAGTTTTCTGTAATAGTCAACTCTATTCTCTAGAAAAGATACTTGTTCTTTTAATTTGTCTTGATTAATATGCACAAGTCTTAATTCATTGACCTCTTTCTCAAGGTCTTTGATCTGTAAACTTAACAGTTCATTATCACGACGTGCATTATTTAAGTTGCCTTTTAGATGATAAACCATTTCAGCATCAGAAAGTTTTACCTCTATTCTTGACGATGAAGCTTTTCCATCAATAGCCATAAGAGCAAGATTTCCTTCTTCTTCATCTTCACTGTCAGTATCATCCCAGCTTCTTCCCTTTGCCAGATAAGCCCTTTTAGAGTTCTTTCTTACTTGCTTTGGCTTCCTACATTCTGTGGCAAAGTGTCCCAACTCATTGCAGTTATAGCATCTGATGGTGCTCCGATCAACCATCCCTGTTTTGTATCCACCACTGCTGGTGTTAGAGGATGAAGATCCACCTTTCTGGAATTTGTTGTAGTTGGACTTGTACTTAAGCTTGGGATTCCTCTTGAATTTGACATGGGAGAATCTCTTGATAATTTGGGCCATTGACTCGTCTTCCAATTGATCCAGCTCTTCCAAGGAATAAAAATCATCACTTGATTGATTTGTAGTAGGAGGATCATATTCTGCTACTAACATATTTTCCTCAGCCTTGGAACACTGTACCATTCTCTCCAATTGTTGAGATTGCTGTTGTTGTTGACCTTCAGCTACAAGTGCAGTAGATGTGCTGACCATTTTATCCTTCCCGTAGACTTCCTTCTGTTGAATCTGCTCCAACTCATAGGCTTTTAACACTCCATAGAGCCTGTCCAAAGAAATCTCACTCAGATCTCTAGCTTCTCTAATGGCAGTGATTCTATGTTCAAGATGAGTTGGCAGTGCTAAAAGGAACTTTTTGTTGACCTCCCTGATTGAATAAAATTTTCCATTGATGTTTAGGTTGTTGATCAACGCATTGTACCTCTCAAACACTTCAGTAATTCCTTCTCCTGGATTTGATTTAAAATGTTCATATTCAGAGGTTAGGATCTCCAACTTGTTCTCCCTAACTTCCTCTGTGCCTTCATTGATCACCTCAATAGTTTCCCACACGTGTTTGGAATTTTTACAGTTCATCACATGTCTGTTCATCAAGGGATCAAGGGAATAAATTAAAATTAATTGAAGGCTGACATCCAAGGAGGCTTCTTCCTTTTCATCAGGAGTAAAATCTTCAGGATCTTTAGGATAGGTTCTGACTTTGGTGATCACAACATCATCTACTATCACCTCCGGTTCAATAACAATCGGAGTTTTTATCCCCTTCTTTAACAAGTTTGAATATTTGGGATTTGCCACTTGTAAAAACAAGAGCATCTTCTTCTTCCACATAATATAATTCTCTTTATCAAATTGTGGAATTTTAACGGTTCCAACTTTTTGTGAAGTCATTATGAATTTTTGAATGAATAAAAATTCAAGGAGTTGAAAAATCATAAAAGTCTAGGATCTTGATTTGTTCGTTAATCAGAAGGCTCTAGTACCAATTGTTAGGTCCCAATGCGTTTGTAGAAGGGGGGGTTGAATACACACGGTACCGAATAATCGAATAAATGCGGAATAAAAAATGTGAAACAAAATTCAAGTTAAATAAGAATATTATTAAACTTGAAAGGTGTTACAACAACTGTATCGATTACAAGGAATTAATCTCAAATTAATTATCACAAATTTAGAATAAATTCGACATGAACTTTTTCTATTTTTGCAATAATTAGAATCAAATGCTAAACGCGATTTGAGATTAAGTTCTAGGGATTTTGATCCGCTAGATTGTTACACAAGAACAAGATAAAGATTTCTAGTTGATTGGATTTAACTTTACAATCTAGAAATTGGTCTTGAAGTTTTGTAGAGAAGATGAAATATTGTTCTGCTTCTTTTTCTTTTGTTCTCGGCTTCTGTATTGTTGATTGAAATAAATTGAATGAACTGCTTCTGCTTCTTTTAATCAATCAACCGAATAGAATTGAACTGGCAAGACAATCCTGAGCTCAGCAAGACAATCGGTAGGACTATCCTTAGAACTAGCAAGACAATCAGAATGAACTAGCAAGACTTTCGGTATGACAATCAATTGTCATACCGATTGTCATAGTAGTTCAAACAGATTATTTTTGCTGAAAATAAATAGATTTAAATCCTATAAAAATTCTGGTAAGACAATCCTTTTGAATTAGCATGACTTTCGGTATGACTATTGATTGTCATACCGATTGTCATACTAATACAATCAGTTGTCTTGTTGAATTAAAACAGATTTTTAAACCAATTTAAATTCTGAAAATTCTTAATATTAATTCAGAATTAATTAATCAATTAATTTAATTAATCAAATAAATTAATCTTTTGCAGATATAATTTATTTTCTTAATTAAATTATATGACTTAATTAATTAATAGAGAATTAATACTAAACTTGAGCAGCATCTATTCTTCTGTATATCTTCTGAAAATCACTGAAAAATATATGAATCAATTCCACCACTTCAATGTTGACACTCGATGTACAGTCTGGTTCATGAGTGACTAACTTCCGTGACGTTTCTTCATGTCCTGACTTTGACACTTTAATTTTCTTCAGATTAAATCCTTGTAATTAATGATACTCTGATGAGATCTCTGTCACTTGATTAAATCCACGATCTTGATTTATATCACTGCTTGATCAATTTCTTGAACTTCTTCCAGTGAATTAACTCCTCAAGTCTGTAGATGAACCTTGTTTCTGAATCCTCTGACAGATGTTACTTTGCGAGATCTCTCTGACGGTAGATCCACTATTTACTTATTACATTCTTATTTGAGTTGAGTTGAATCCTCGAATATACAAATAGGCTATGACATATGACTTACATAGTAGCGATTATGAACTGGAAAAGAATGGGTATTGAGGAACAAAAGCTATAATGCTAGAAGCTATGATGAGAGTCTGTGCAATAGACTTGAAAGAATTTGGAATGATCACTTAATGCGGTTTGAGTTTTCTCACGACAATAGATCGTATGTCAGGTATCGAGATGTTGCCTTATGAGATCCTTGAGGGAAGACAATGTTGATCTCCCTTATATTAGGATGACGTTGTAGAGCGCGAGATGCTCGGACCAGCAGTAGTCCAAAGGACCAAGGATATAATAGATCTAATCAGAGGACGGCTGGTAGTAGCCCAAGATGGACATAATAAGTATGTTGATTTGACAATGAAAGGACAAGTAGTATGAAGTAGGGGACCTAGTGTTGTGAAAGGTATCCCCTTGGAAAGCCTTGGAAAGGATTGATGAGGTTTAGAAAGAAAGGAAAGCTAAGTCCACGATTTGTTGGACTCTTGAAGATATTAAGACGTATTGGGAAGTTAGCATATGAACTAGCCCTACCCCCGAACATGTAGCAAGTTCATAACGTGTTCCACGTATCAATGTTAAGGAAGTGTAATTCGGATGCCAGACAAATATGGGCATATGAGCGCATAGACATGCAACCAGACATAACCTATATGGAGCAACCAGGAAGGGTTATAGATTGAAAAGGAATAAGTGCTTAGGAGAAGGGTTATCAAACTAGTCAGAGTTTGATGGTAGAACCACAATGTGGGAAAATTTACTCGAGAGTTAGAAAGTGCAATGCTAAGAGAGAATCCCTATTCATTTTCTATCTGATTCTGGGACAGAATCCTTTTAAGGAGGGGAGACTGTAATAACCCCAATTTTTGGAATTTTTGAAACCTTGATGAATAGTAACTTTTGCTGATGATGCTGATTAAGGAAAATTATCAGACCACGATATATAGGAGTACTGTTATGGAAATTCTAAGATCGTATTAGTATTCCATAAAGTAAATAAGTGTATGTAAAGATCGTCAGAATCCAAATTCGAACACTTTGATTTTTCCCGAAAATCCACCAGATACCGAAAGAATTGAGTATAAGGTAACATGATTAAAAGGATTTTAATTCAAGGATTATAAGAGAGGATCATAAAAGGAATATAATATATTGAGAAAGGTTTAGGGAACCCAAGTAATAAGATCCCGGATATGATCCCTCAAACGATTAGTAAGAACGAATGATAAACGAGTCGTAAAACAATTAAACGACAGGTAATGCAAGAGAGATTAGTGCAAGGATTAAGGATGATAATCAAGCAACTAAGCAAGGATTAGCATGAAAGATGCTTCCACCACCAAGTGATGACAAGTGGTAATTGATGAAGTCACCAAGGTGATGTCATGCTTAGTCATACTCCACTCATTTTATTCAACCAATTAATCACCCAAATATCCCATTCACTTCCATTTTCCACCACAAACTCATTTAGCAAAGTAAAAACCCTCCCAAGAACAAGTGCTCTCGGCTTCTTCATCCTAAAGAAGAGGAAATTTCCAAAAATCATGATTCAAGCTTTGTTAAATTACAAGGTAATTATCCAAGGTTCCTTATGATTAGTTATGGCTATCCTAGAAGTTTAAGCCTCCAATTCTTCATGAAACTCTTCCAATAAATCAAGGAAGAAGATGATGAATAGTGTTTTCAAGATTACTAACTTTATTTTCTTTTATTTCCTTTAATATCCAAGCATTCCTAAGCTATCTCAAGGCTTCTTAAGGCTTCCTAGCTACTCCAATCACTCCAAGGAAGGTATAACCCCTCCAAACCCTAGCTTTACTTTGAGTATTAGGTTTGGTTTTGTTGATTATAGTTCATGAGAGCATGATTCATGTATATTTAGAGTTTGGTTGGATTTGTATTGAGTTTGGGTTGTAAATCTTGGTTAATGGTTAATGAACCTTAAGTATAATTAGTAGCTCTTGTTGTGATTGAATAAGATGGATAAAACATGAAGTAATGGACTGATTTAATAGGATTTGGATGAATTTTGGTTGTATGGTTGATTTGTGGTTGAATGATGGTGGAATGGTGTTGATTGGTGGTGGTTTAATATTGAATTGATTGGGTAAAAATTTGAGAATTGCTAAGTTATAGCCGTCATAATGCCCAATTTTCCTTAGACTGTTTTTGTTCTTAACTTCAAGACCCGTGCACTCACTGTTAGATTCTGACCATTGCCATGTTTAGATAGTTCATGTTACGAGCTTCGTTTTAATATGTGGTTCACTTGAATTCGATGTACGGTTTAGGAGAAACGACCATTTGAAGTAACGGCGTTTCGCGAACGAACCATTACCCCTCGCCTTACTTTGAAACCTTGGTTAAGGTCCTTAAGTGACTAATTGGAGTATGAAACAATTATGTAAAGTGCATTAGGCAGTTGGAGCAGTACTCGTGAAAGAATCGCCTTAAAATTCTTAATGGTTAATTTATTAAAAATGGTGGAGCCGAGGGTACTCGGGTGACTTAAGTGAATCGTTAAGCGCAAAAGCGAACGTTAGGGTCTAATTGGTTAAAGTATAGATTCTTAAGCGAATTTGGTTTAATTCCAACTTATATGTTGTTTATAGGTTACCAGACTCGTCCCAGGCCTTTTACCACCCCCAGTCGCTCAGGCAAGTTTTCTACCCGTTATACTGTTGTTGTGATGTATATATGTATATGCATTATCTTGTGATAAGTGCATGAATGTTATTAGCAAATCTTGCGATATATTGGAGCATGCTGATATGGTATATATGCATGTCTGTTTCATAATCTTGATATCTAATTGTTGATTCAATTGCTTATAAGTTGCATAATACCTATGCTAGAGATAAGCAGTAGTTGCGTATACCCTTAGTATAAGGGACCCAAAGGTGAACATATTTCTAAACCGGGAGTCGATGTTCCCGAGTATAATATATATATATATATATTTATATATATATAGATATAGTTTTCAAAACTATTAACTGAATAAGGTTTATTCGATAACTTTATTTTATTTAATGAATATTATTTTGAATATTCATTCGAGAACTTATGACTCTGTTTAGTTTATTTAATGAATATTATTTTGAATATTCATTCGAGGACTTAAGACTCAGTTTATTTTATTTAATGAATATTATTTTGAATATTCATTTGAGGACTTATGACTCCGCTTATTTATTAAATAATATTATTTATTTTATTAAAGAATAATGTTTCGATAATCAAACTTATTTTCGATTATTCAAATAAAGATCGTACTTTCGTATAAGTATATCTTTGGTTATTTATTATTCATTTCAAGTATGAGTTTTAAAACTTCTACTTTGATTATTTTTATAAGGATTATCCTTATGGGAATATTATTTAAATAATAATATTCAGATATTTTCTAATATATCGGGAGTGATTTATTTTATTAAATCAGCATTAGTCCAAACATTCTTAAAAATATTTTCGAGTCTTCAAAATGATTTTAAAGGTTAGAGAGGATCCCAAAACTCGTTTTCAAATTTAAGATCTTCCTTTCGAAGGGGATTTAAATACTCGCTCAAAAATCTGAGGGATCCGGCTCCGTGATGTATTTTTATATTCGCAACAAGGTTGCTGTTTTGATAAAAGAGTTTTTAATTACTTACCCAACACTCGGGAAGTAAAATTCTTGGAATAAGTTAATCCATTAACAGGCATCGCTTGGGAAATATCAGTGAGTTTTTCTTTCCAACTAGATGCGACTTCTTGGTGGAGTCGTATCAACAAGTTCATACTTGGGGAAAGGGGAGACGAGCTTTACGTTTCAGAGTCATGGATTTCATCTGAACTAGGAGTGGCGTAAGTGGTCGAGTGGCGCCGGCCTAGCCTTATTTATTGGCCCAAATGGCCCGGAAGTTCCGCTAAGACGGTCCATTCCTTAGGAGTCCAGTGTTCGGTTGACAAGTAAATCCGACTGTTCTCCTCTACATGTAGAAAATGGTGGGGTTGCACTACTGTGACTGATTATCGTGAGTGGTCTTCCTGGCGCGGCAAACTCCCGTAATGAGTTCATCATCTAATTGGATATTTCTGCAACACTACCCAGAGCACTTCGATAGAAAGGCTACGGCTGGGCAATTGTTGAGTGTTGGCAGGGTCGAGTTTTCAAAATGATGTTTTCATCAAATGAAGTATCTCGTAACTTCATTTCATTTTGATGATAATTCAAAGATTGATTCTATATAAGTTTTATCTTGTAGCTTCATCTATGGGATGAACTAATTATAACTTGAACGGTGGTAGTTCAAGTAGTATTCGGAAAAGATATAAGTATATTGGAGTATCTTGTAACTTCATATTTTCAACTTATATCTAGTAAATGATTATCTTATGCATGACAAAGATTTTCAGAAAAATGTTGAGACAAGGTTAGATATATGAGATCACCTTGCAACGATATTTTTATACAGTTATAAACTGGAACTCTGTGTATATTATGCATGGAAGAGGACTTCCAAGATTTTGATAAGTATATATATATACTGAATATTTTGCGACGTGGTCGCATTAAGATATCAAACTTGGTTCATTTCTTCTTGACCAAGACTTTTAGGAGTACTATGAGAATGCTTATATCTTGTTAATTAGTATACATATTATTTCGGTGGGCTTGTTGCTCACCCTTGCTTTCTTCTTTCATCACACAACAACAGATAGACAAGATGAACAGGACCAAGCTCCCAATTCGTGAGCGGATAGGAAACGTTCCGCAGTTTCCTGTAGGCGTTGATGCCGTTGTAGCTGAGGTAGGAACTACCAATAGGCTAGGCTTTCAACTTTTATTGTACCAGACTTATGTATATTTATGAATTGTAATAATGGCAAGGAAATATAAATTTATTCAGAAACCCTTTTGAGGTGTAATGACTTATAATTGTGGAATAAAATGACTTGTGCTATTTTTGGTATTCATCTCTGAGACTATAAATTGTGGTGTGTGTGTGTGTGTGTATATTGTGGGGTCACAGTACGCAGTAGTTGGTTGACTGTTAAGATTAAGTATTGATAAGGGAAATGGAACTCGTGACAACCCGAATCCCCGACCCCGGATCTGGGGGTGTTACATATACATATAGTAGCACCTTGGAGCATATAACACATATAGGTATACTCATACTATTATTTAGACTTGGTGCTTCATTCGGGACTTGAATGATCTCACTCTCAAATCTCCACAATTCCACTTGCGACACCCTACTAAACTAATCTCGACCCTTGAAGGGCCTACACTTGGTGGTTCCAATTATGTAATAACCCCAAAAATTTTGGACTTTTTGTAACCCTTATGAATAATGATTTTGCTGATTATCCTGAATAAGAAAACATTTCATGCCACACTTTGTAGGGGTTCTTTTATGGATATTCTGAGATCTTATTAGTACTCTATATGGTATATACGTGTAGGTAAAGATCGTCAGAATCCAAATTCGAACACTTTGATTTTTCCCGAAAATCCACCAGATACGGAAAGAATTGAGTATAAGGTAACATGATTAAAAGGATTTTAATTCAAGGATTATAAGAGATGATCATAAAAGGAATATAAAATATTGAGAAAGGTTTAGGGGAACCTAAGTAATAAGATCTCAGGTATGATCCCTCAAACGATAAACGAGAATGAAAGTTAAGCGAACCGTATAACAGATCAGCGGTCATTAACCAAGTAATTAGGGGTTAATCAAAGAGGTTAATGGATGATGATGTCATCACACCAACAAGAGGAAGACAAGTGTAAGAAGATGACATAAGCAGATGACATGAGCATGACAAAGTGGGAAGGATTGGTTGGATGATTGTGAGCCACACAATTTTTACCATGGTAACAATCTAATTAACAAGCAAATCATCACACAAATACCTAGGCAACCAAGCAAGAAGCATTTCTTCTCCCCATTTTCATCTTTGCTCTCGGCTTTCAAGGAAAAATTAAGGAAGAAAAATCCAAAGTCCAAGCTCCACTCAAGCATAAATTCCATGGTTTGTTTTTATGGATTCTACATTTCATAACTTAGCTTTGGTATGATTTTAAGCTCTTGATTCAAATGGATTCATAGATAATTATTTCACCAAAGATTAGGGTGAATAGTGTTTTCAAATTATAACTTTGTGTTTCTTGATTTCATTTGCAAGATCAAGGTTATATAAGGATAGATCAAGGTTCTTTGAGGCTCCCTAGTAACTTTCCACCCTCCAAGGAAGGTATAATCTCTTAACCTAGCCTTATTATTGAATGTTAAGAGCTTGGTATGAGTAGTATAGTTCATGAGAAGCATGATTATTGTATATTTAGAGTTGGGTTGGTTTTGTAATGTTTTTGAAGTAGTAAATCTTGATTATTGGTTAATGAACTTAAGCATAGCTTTTAGTTCATGATTGAGAGTAGTATAAATTGGAAATCTTGAGATGTTGGGGCTGTTGTAGTAAAGTATGGATGGATTTTGGTTGTAGTAATGATTTTGGATTGATTGTGGATTGATTTGGAGTAGTATAAATTTTGGTAATCGCGTAAATATAGCCGTCGTAATGCCCGATTTACCTTAGACTGCTTTTGTTCTTAACATCAAGACGTGTGAACTCACTGTTAGGTTTTGACCATTAGCATGATTAGATAGTTCATGTTACGAGCTTCATTTTGATATCTGGTTCACTTGAATCCGATGTACGGTTAGGAGAAACGACCGTTTTAAGTAATGGTGTATCGCGACCGAACCATTACCCCTCACCTTACCTTAAAACCTTGGTTAAGGCCCTTAAATGACTAACTGAGGTATGAAACAATTATGTAAAGTGGATTAGGCGGTTGGTAGAGTACTCGTGAAAGAATCGCCTTAAAATTCTTAATGGTTAATTTATTAAAAATGGTGGAGCCGAGGGTACTCGAGCGACTTAAGTGAATCGTTAAGCGCAAAAGCGAACGTTAGGATTCAATTGGTTAAAGTCTAGTTTCTTAAGCGACCGGGGTTTAATTCCGACTTAGGTTGCTGTTCATAGGTTATCGGACCCACTCTAAGCTTAAGTCTATCCGGGAACACACAGGAAAGTTTTCAACCCGTTATACTGTTGTTGTGATGTATATATGTATATGCATTATCTTGTGATAAGTGCACGACTGTTATTAGCAAAACTGGCGATATATTGGAGCATGCTGATATGGTATATATGCATGTCTGTTTCGTAATCTTGATATCTAATTGTTGATTCAAATGCTTATAAGTTGCATAATACATATGCTAGAGATAAGCAGTAGTTGCGTATACCCTAAGTATAGGGGGCCCAAAGGTGAACATTTTCTAAACCGGGAGTCGATGTTCCCGAGTATAATATATATTTATATATATATATATATATGGATATAGTTTTCAAAACTATTAATCGAATAAGGTTTATTCAATAACTTTATTTTATTTAATGAATATTATTTTGAATATTCATTCGAGGACTTAAGCCTCCGTTTATTTTATTTAATAAATATTATTTTGAATATTCATTCGAGGACTTATGACTCCGCTTAATTATTAAATAATATTCTTTATTTTATTAAAGAATATGTTTCGATATTCAAACTTATTTTCGATTATTCAAATAAAGATCGTACTTTTGTATAAATATATCTTCGGTTATTTATTATTCATTTCAAATATGATGTTACACCCGGCATTTCTGTGTGATATTAATTGTAAATTTGGTGTAATTATAAAGCCGAATGCCAATATATTCAACTATTGTATGCTTGTGTGAATGAGAATTTCTGCGTCTTAAATTTTCATTACGTGATATATGAATTTTCAAAGCAAAAAATTTATTTATTTCTTTTATTTTTGATTTATAAGGAATATTTTTAAACCTTGAATAAATATCTTTTTAAATGTTATTTGTTCACAAAATTCAAAAGTAGTTTTATAAAATTTCTAAAAATCCAAGTTATTTTATGGTATAAATTTTATAATTTTTGAACTTGTATTTTATTTTATAAAAATAAATCTTTATAAATATTAATTGTTATAATTAGCAAATTACATAGTTGTCCTTGCATGCAAATCCTTTCTATTCAATCCAAAAGGGCTAAAGAGACAATTACCACCCCACTAACTCTTATTTTTCTAGCCAAATTCCTTCTTTACCCTTGCATGCAAAATGAACCAAGTAAAAGTGGAGGGATAGTCTTGTCAATTCTCATTCCCACTCATTTTTGTCAAATCAAAAACCATAAAACAAGCAAGTGCCATGATCATTTCACATTTCACTCACCACCACACTCTTTCTTCCCTCCCTCCTCCCTCTCACTCTCGGCCCTCCTCTCCCTCCTCTCAGGTTTTTAGCCGAGATCAACCCCCTCCCCATTTTCTTCAATCCTCCACCAAGTTTCTACTTTCTACACAAGTAAATGTTACTTCCCATACCATGATCACATATATTCCAAAAAGTTTTGAGTAAAAAGTTCAAGTTTTAAAGTTGCATGTTAAGGTTTTAGTTGAAACTCAAAATACAACCTTGATTCTTGTGAGTTTAGGGTTGTTTTTGAGAGGACTACAAGGAATGGATAAGTGACAAGTCTTGAGAAGGAAACTCTTGATGATTAAATGGTCATTTCCTTCCATTTCATTCTTCCATGACCATAGGGGAGCCGAATGAATGGTCCTTAAGACTATTCTTGTTGCTTTGTTAAATTTTTGCATGTTTATGTGATAATGGCTTCAATTTTATGGTGAAAATTTGATGAAACTCCTTGCATGCTAAGTGATCATCTAGATATAGCTCATGCTAGGTTTGCATGTAAATTTCTTGGTAAAACATATTTAAAAAACATGTTGTTTGGCTTGCAAAACTCGAGGACATGCATGCATGTGGATTTCTCTTAGAATGTTATAAGATTTTGATCATTTGTAAAGATTTTGTTAGTGAGCTTTAATCTCAGTAGAAATAAGGTCATAATATTAATTAATGTTCCTTGATGCATGGTAATAATTCGTGGTTATCTTTTATAAAAATGCATATCTTGTTGTTTCAAAAAAAACTTGATGATTTGTGAGTTGAGAAGTGTAGTTCTTTTGTTTTGCCATAATTGTACCATAGGTAAAGGATGATCTCCACCAAAGTTATTTTGAGAATAAGGGATTTAGTTCAGTAGATCACCATGTTTAAGTCTTGGTTTGGGTATTGGGTTGTTGGTAGTTGAGTTTGTCAAGTCAAAACCTTGGAGAAAGAAGAGTTATAGTTTCTGCAGAAAATCAGATTAGTACCCTGAGGTTTAGAGTGAGTTTTGACCATGTAATTGATGTGCACTTTGAGGCCCAAGCCACCAGAAGTTAGTATTGGGAGTATATAAAAGGTTTTAGGTGTTGGTTGGAGGTTTGCATGTCATTTGGTTAGGTGCACAAGTAGAGTAACAAAATCTATCCAGCAGGGGACAGTTTTGTTGCAACTTAGAAATAGGAAGATTTGACCATGTCTTGGGTAGGCCCTCATTAGGCCGTGTTGGGCCTTAGTTAGAGGGAGTGTCAGAGAAGTTTTCCCAACCATAGTTCATAGGATATGAGTTAGAACCATGTGTCACAAGTTAATTCAAGTCTGGGCGTTTTCTGCCCAGAAAAACAAGGGAACCTTGGACTTTTAGCTTAGGCCCAAGAAGGCCCAAGCCAGGCCCTTGAGCCACATCAAGTTTAGGAGATGCCCTTAGGTCAGGAGAGTCTTGTGTAAAAGTTTTGAAGGAAAACTTGTAGTTTAAGAGTGTTTAATGCACTCAAGAAACTATAGTTGTCATTCTGAAATTTGCACCAGTGAGGAGTTTCACTTATCACATAGTTTTAGAACACTTAGGAGTGAGATTTTGTTACGACTGGTATTTTGTGTAATATTATTTTCGAACTCTGTATAATATTTGAGTCGACTATAAATATATTTATTGATTGTATATTTGTGTGAATGGAATTTTCTGCATTATAAATTGCTTTATTTAAAATATGAATTTTTCAAAGCGAGAGTTTTATTAATTTCTCTTATTCTTGATTTATAGAGAATATTCTTTACCTTGGGAAAATTATTTTTTTTAAAATTATTTCATTCACAAATCACAAAAGTGATCTCATAAAATTTCTAAAAATCCAAGTTATTTTATGGTACAACTTTTATAATTTTCGAAATTTTATTTTATTTTATAAAAATAAATATTTGAAATTAGTAGTTTAGTAATTAGCAATTTACATGAATACCCATGCATGCAAATACCCTCCCATTCAACTTAAAGGGCTAAAAAGACAATTCATACCCCACTAACTCTCTTTTATCCACCAAAAGACCAAACTAACCTTACATGCATTTTTGGCTTAGCTTTGGGAGAAGGGCACTCTTGTAAATTCTGAACTCCACTCACATTTAATCAAATCAAAACCATAAAACAAGCACAAGTTGTCATGATCATTTCATCTTTCACTCCACACTCCACCCTCACCTCACTCTCTCCTCCCTCTCTTCTCTTCCCTCTCGGCTAAACCCCTTCCCCCATCCCCTTCATTTTTTTTCTTCAACAAATCCTTGCCTTTCTAGTATAATTTCACTACTCATTAATATATAATACACTTTCCAAGAAGTTCCATGCTTAGGAGATGAAGTTTAATGCTTGCATGTCTTGTTTTTATGTGATCTCCAAGGAGAAACTCTTTAATTCATGTGGATTAAAAAGTTTTCCATGAGATATACTTTTTATGTGCATAAACTAAGTGTTTCCTTGATTAAAACTCCTTTAAAACACTTGCATGCTATTGATCTCTAGTTGTAATGCCATGTTTTACTTTGCATGTTATAGATAGGGCATTATTTTCAAGAATGATCAAGCTATATATGCTCTCTTTTTCGAAAATATACATGCATGTTTGGCTTGTGATTAAATTCGACCTATATGGGCTAAAAACGAATTATTTCCTTGATATCATATTTGATCTTAGTTTTTAAAATATAGTGTGCATGAGCCCTTGAAATAATTTAGTATTTTAAGTGGAATTTATGAGCTAATAATCCCATTATTTAGTCGAACTTGTTTTTGTGATCATTGTGAGTTGCATGTTAAGTTTTAGTTTGCATGTTGGTGCTATAGGGCATGAATGATCTCCATTCTTGGTTGAGGCCTTAGTTTAGAGTCTTATAGAAGTAAATTTGCCTTGTTTGAGATTTAATTCGTGGTTTTAAAGTGGGAGTTAAGGTGGAAAGGCTAGGATAGAATCCTGAAATTTTTCCAGATTTGCATGTGAGTTGTGTGTTGATTTTGAATGGGCATTTCTTAGGCATTGTTAGGCCCAAGCCATGGGGAGTTAGTACTTGGGTTGTAGTTGAGTCCAGAAGCCATTAATTAGAGAAACCCAACCATTTAGTGAGGTGCACACACCAAAACTTAGATTCTGCCAGAACAAGGGACATATTGAGTTTAGTACGTTTTGGAGGTCAAAAAGTTGGATTAAGAGTAAGCCCTCATTAGGAATTGATTACTACTAATACTAGGGAGTTTAAGGAAGAGTTTCAAGTCGAACCATGGAGGTTTAGAGTTAGAACCAATGAGTTTAAGTTAGTCCAAAACAGGGCAGTTTTCAGGACACTCATTTATAGTTGTGTCAACTTTGAGCTTAGGCCCAAGAAAATCTAGGAAGGCCCTTAGTGTCATTCAAAGTGCACAAGTTAGCTTATAGACTTAAGAATCCAGTAGGTCAATTTTGGTTAGGAATATTCGAGCTTTAGTGGTGTTAAAAACCGAGAGTTGCCTAAGGTGTCGCCATAAGTATGCAAGTGAGAACGCTTTCTTTTAGCGTTTAGTTTTATGGATCCTATGAGTGAGGCATGAGTGAGCCCTAGGATTTGAATTTATATATAGGTCAGTGGAGTGTTAGGCCAAGGTTTTGGATAAGAGAATTGGAACCACCAAGTGTAGGCCCTTAAAAAGTCGAGACTAGTTCAGTAGTGTGTCGCAAGTGGAATTGTGGAGATTTGAGAGTGAGATCATTCAAGTCCCGAATAAAGCACCAAGTCTAAATAATAGTATGAGTATGCCTATATGTGTTATGTGCTCTAAGGTGCTACTATATGTATATGTGCATGGTATTGTGTGTTAACTTAGTGTCTTACGCAATATAAGACACTAAGAGTTACTTGGAGTCAATTTGTGCATTTGGTGTTAGGGTTATTTGGTGTCATAAGAGTCTGTAGTAATGAGGGATTCTTATTATTTTGTAGAATCAAGTGAAGATAGGAAGCTTGCCGTCAAGGTCGAGTAGTGCTCCCGTCACTCCCAAGACAAGTCGTGTGTAGTCAAACCTCTCAAGGCAAGTGTCCTTCCCTTGTAAACTTATATTGTGCAAGTGTACTCTTCCTTCGTAATGATATTATGCGAGTGTTTCCCCTTGTTGAATTGATATTATGCAAGTATACTCCTTTTGTTAATTATATGTTATGCATGTACCCTGAGATACTTATTGGAACCATGATAGCTTGCTTGAATTTGATATTGCCCATTGTTATAAGTACCCGAGCTTGATTTGAGTTGGTATAATTGGTATACCTTGATCACCCCAAACTCATTCAGAAGCATTTCACACCTTTAATAATCATTCATATACCTTATTGTATTCCCCTTGACTTAGTCTTTAAATATCCTTATTGATTATACATTATCGAATTTCCTTGCGAACTTGAGAAAGTTAATCCCTTCGAATCATATCACCATTTTCGATTGTTTATCATTTCCTTTCATTAAACCCTGAGATAACGATTCATTTGTACACTTTCTTATTGCCCCTTACTATGATACTCGAACATTGAAATTTCTTTGATACCCTATGATTGTAACCCTAGTTGAGATTCCTACCTTTATGGTTTATTGATTCGAACTCTTTTATAATACTTTCTTCCTTGATTGTTAAACCATTGATATTCATCTTTGATAACCTCTAGTGAGAAGATTGTTCTTCTATCAATAAGAATCTCGTAATCTTAATCCTTTGATTTTTGATCATAACCCTATTATTTGAAATCCTTCGGAATTGGAATGATTGATACCCTTACTTATAATCATTAGAATTTCCCTCTGTTAAACTATTGTTACTCAACCCTGATTATTCCTTTAAATCAGTAAATTGTTCCTTTGCATTGAACCCTGAATTGATTTCCTCACCTTGATAGTTCAATTCATCTGGCAATAAACCTTAACTTAGTACAACTGTTGTTGAGTTTGGCATAAAATTCCTTAAAGAAGTACTCAATCCTTTCATGCCTAAAGAGCTTTTGAAATGTTATTATTTCTGGTATCAAATTTTTATCAAACTGTAAAGTTTTTAAAAGCCAAATTGTCAAAGGGAGAATAAATGTTTTCTTGAGAATAGTGAAGATGTTACTGTTTAAGAAATTTATTATCAATCGGCATCATTTTTTAAAATGATTAAAAAGTTGGATTTTCAGTCCCAAAGGGGGACAAATGTTTTCTTTAGATAGTGGATCTGGACTGAGACGCGAGTCCTTTCCACACTTAAATTGTAGGCTTAAAAGTTGCCTAGGGATCCCATTAATGTTTTATAGCCCAGCGAGGTTCGGGATTACTTCGCGGCTGATCACCGGCTGTAATCCGTAGCGTCATAAAATGGTTTTTGGATTAAGAAATGATTTTGGAAATGTTTTGTTACAAACAAATGATGCCATCACCCAAAAGTTCATCTCTTATTGCTATTAGCTCTATCTTTACATTGTCATTCTTTCATATGTATCTTGATTCATATTTTGTATCGTATTGTTTAGCACTTGCTGAGCATTTGGCTCACTACTTGCTTTCACCCTGATATTACATCTAGCAGCTATGGTTAGATTCAAGCAGACCGCTCGTAAGTCCACTGGATATGCTGAGGCTTATTTGAGAGCTCAGGTAGGTAGCTGAAAGTCTATTGTGAGGACTGGTAGTTATGAAGTTGTATTAGTTTGTAGGGTTGGACTGTTCTTCAAACACTAAACCTAGCGATCCTGGATATTGTCTGTAAACAACCTTTTGTAAAATTATTTTATTATTAAGTCATTTATATTGTTAAGTGTAATTTGGGGATGTGACAGGTCTTGGTATTAGAGCTATGGTTTAGAGTCCCTGAAAACAGTCCAAATAGGCTATAAGGTGTAGAATATAAATATAGGAAGCGCGAGAGAGTAAGTAGATATTATTCGGGTAAATAGCTAATATTTCCCTTCGTTATATCTCAGCAAAGGATGCATTCGTCTCCATCTTCAGTGCCATCCGACACTATCTCTTTCTCTATGTACGCTGATTCGAGACTTCAGTTCAATAGGCTTCAGGGGAAGTATGATCGATTGTTGGAGCGACTCGATGTAGCTTTTGAGGATGATACTCGACCTAAGAATGAACCTAAGGCGTAGTTGATCATGAGACCTGAGTCCTTGTTGCCGCTCATCAACAATAAGCTCAACGAGATACCAGCGCACCGCGATCGCAGTAGCCAGCATACCATCCAGCTAGTGACAAATGAGCTTCAGGACATAGTGAAGGTGCTTCAGAAGCAGGAGTGGATCGAGATTCCAAAGGCTCGTGACGATAGTGAGGAGACTCAAGAAGCAGAAGATTAGGTCGATTAGGAGCTAGATTTCCTAATTTCTTTTCCAGTTGGCTATCATCCTAGTTTTTAAACTCTTGAACTATATAGTTTCCCTATTTCCTTGTTGAACTTTGATATCGTTGTATTTCATTTGAACCTTAATTATTGTGTTGTACGCCGACTTTGCTTTGATGATTAATGCATTGCTATTTCGTTTCAATTTCACTTTCGTTTCCATATCTAGAATTGTCTATCACCTTTATTGCTAATAACCAAAAATCTGAATTGCACGTGAGAACCTTAACTTGTAAACCCCCTTAACTTGAAAAAAATGTTATATTTACAACTGTTTTGTTAAACCGTTTTATTTCAGAATCATGCCACCCAAAAAGACGAGGAAAACTAGTACCTCTACCGACCCTGATATCCTTCGAATATTGGAAACTTTGCAATAGCAAACCCATACACTTGCTCAACAACATCAAACTACTCAACAAGAATCCCAACAACAACAATTTTGAAACCCAGAGAATCATGAACAACACCAACATCAACCAGATCTACCATTACCTCCTCAGCCAATAATAACTTTCAAAGCTTTTCAAAGTATGAACCCTCCAGCTTTTCATGATACCACTGACCCAATTGTAGCCAACACCTGGATAAGAGAAATGGAGAGATCTTTAGAATTGGTTAGGTTAGAGGAAGATTAGAAGACTGTCTATGCTATGTATTTTCTGAAGGGAGAAGTGACCTATTGGTGGGAATCCGTGAAGGCCATGGAAGCAGTTCAGCTAGCTACTTGGGCAAGATTTTAGGATCTATTCTTGGAGAAGTATTATCCCAAGTATATTCAGAAGCAGATGGAAGTGAAGTCTTTGGAATTGAAGCAAGAGAATATGTCAGTCTTGGAGTATGAGAAGAAGTTCAAAGAATTATCAAGGTTTGTGGCCAAGTATATAGGAACTGAAGAAGAGAAAGCCCAAAGGTTTCAGCAAGGGCTTGAATATTGGATTCGGGATAGAGTGTCGATGTTTGAAATCGATACTTATGCAGGAGTAGTTCAGAAGGCGACTTTGATTAAAAGTAATTGAGTGCAGTCCAGGAAGGAAAGAGAAAAAAAAGAAGGTGTTTCAAGGAGAAAGGACGGAATCAGGAGGTCAGATAGACAAGAATATGAAGAGGATTGGATTCCAGAAGGGGTGGAACTCACAGAAGAAAGGAGAAGTGAGTAAGAAGCAGAATAACAAAGGAAATTTCCAATAGAATCAAGGACCAGCAAGTGAGAATAGGAAGCCAAGGGTTGAATGCAAGCACTGTGGGAAGAAGCATCTGGGAGTTTATAATAAGGTCAGCATGACTTGTTATCGGTGCAATAAGAAAGGACATTTGTCAAATGAGTGTAGTGCTCAGATAGATTATAAGTCTAAAAGAGTTTGTTTAAGGTCAAAGAATGGAATGAAAGCGGTGTTTAAAGGACAAAAGCAAGAATAATTATTTCTGATAGCTGTTCAGGCTAGCAAGTTGCTTAGGAAAGGTTGTGAGGCATTCCTAGCTTATGTAGTGGGTTCGGGGAAGGAAGTTCCTAGTATAGAAGTGATTCCAGTGGTGAGAGAGTTTCTGAACGTGTTTCTAGAAGAGTTTCCAGGATTACCGCCAATCGAAACATTGAGTTTGAGATTAATCTTGCTCCAGGAGCAGAACCAGTTTCTAAGGCACCGTATAAAATGGCCCCAGCAGAGATGAAGGAGTTAGCAAGTCAATTGCAAGAACTTTTGGATAAATATAAGGTCCAGTATGTCGCCATGGAGAGCACCAGTTCTGTTTATAAAGAAAAAGGATGGGAGTATGAGACTTGTATAGGCTATCGCGAGTTAAACAAATTGACGATTAAGAACATATATCCGCTACCAAGGATAGATGATCTATTCGATCAATTAAAAGGAGCTAAGTGTTTCTCTAAGATTGATTTAAGGTCAGGATACCATCAGTCGAAGATCAAGCTAGAAGATATTCTGAAGACAGCATTCAGGACAAGGTATGAATATTATGAGTTTTTAGTAATGCCATTTGGGTTAATAAATGCCCCAGCAGCTTTCATGGATTTAATGAATAAAGTTTTCAAGAGATATTTGGATAAGTTCGCCGTGGTCTTCATCGAAGACATTTTGATATATTCAAAGTCAGAAGAGGAGCATGAGCAACATTTATGGATAGCTTTGGAGATTCTTAGACAAGAGAAGCTGTATGCCAAATTTTCAAAGTGCGGGTTTTGGTCGCAAGAAGTTCAATTTTTAGGGCTTATAATTGGAAGTGAAGGAATTAGAATGGACCCTACAAAGATCGAAGCAGTAATGAGTTGGGAGAGACCCAAGACTCCCACAGAAGTAAGAAGTTTTCTAGGATTGGTCGGGTATTACAGAAGATTCATAAAAGATTTCTCAAAGATTGCTACGCCACTGACTAAGCTAATAAGGAAGAACCACAAGTTTGAATGGTATAAGGATTGTGAAGAGTGTTTCCAAGAATTGAAGCAAAGGTTGGTTATCGCCCCGATATTGGTATTACCGGATGACAAAGGAGAATTCGTTATTTATAGCGACGCTTCATATAAGGGTTTGGGTTGTGTGCTAACAAGGTGATTTCATATGCATACATACAGATTAAACCCCATAAATTGAAATATCCGACTCATGATTTGGAGTTAGCAGCTATAATAATTACGTTCAAGATATGGAGGCACTACCTGTATGGAGAGAAGTGTAAAATATACACGGATCATAGGAGCTTGAAGTATATATTCATTAAGAAGGAGCTCAACATGAGGCAAAAGAGATGGTTGGAGCTTATAAAGGAATACGATTGTTCGATATATTATCACACAGGAAAGGCGAATGTAGTAGCCGACGCGCTCAGCACAAAGGAAAGATTAAATTTGATGGCATTACCAAAGGAGTTGTTTGAATAAAATATAGTCTGATTCAGTTTTTACTTGATGTTGATATTTAGTTTGTTGTTAAATATCAAAGGTGGTATTAATATAGATGACTGATGTTGACTTCAATATGGGATGTTGTGAGCATCAAAGTTCATATTGATATCTAATTTGATATGACATCAAAATGAATATTGATATCAAGAGAATAATCGAATGACCGGAGAAGAGTTATGTACGCAAAAAGATGAGCAAGGGATATTAAGATTTTCATCAAGGATTTGGATTCCTCAAGTAGTTGAACTGAAAATAATGAAATACTGCAGAAAGCTCACAATTTGAGACTTTCAATTCATCCAGGAAGCACTAAGGTGTATGAAGATTTGAAAAAAAAGAGAAGTTTTGGTAGCCGAACATGAAAAGGGAAATTGCGGATTGGGTTGCGAAATATTATACATGTTGACGGGTTAAAGCGGAACACCAAAGACCAAGCGGGTTAATTCAGCCATTGAAGATCCCAGAATGGAAATGATAAAATATTGCTATAAATTTTATAGTGGGATTACCTCGGATGAAATCTGGACACGACACCATTTGAGTTATTGTTGATCGCCTTACCAAGTCAGTGTATTTTCTGCCGATCAATGAAAGGCCTTCATTCGATAGATTGGTGTATATGTACGTGCATGAGATTGTGTTACATCACGGCGTTCCAGTATCGATAGTTTCGGATCGAGATCCGCGATTCAACTCAAGATTTTAGAAACAGTTTCAAGAGAATCTTGGCACCAAGCTAAATAGGAGCTTGGCGTATCGTCCGCAGACTGATGGTCAAAGCGAGAGGACCATTTAAACAATTGAAGACATGTTACGAAGTTGCGTTATTGATTTTATGGGAAGTTGGGATGAACATTTACCATTGGTAGAGTTCTCCTACAACAACAGCTATCACTCAAGCATTGGCATACCACCGTACGAAGCGTTGTATAAAAGAAAGTGCAGATCGCCAACGAATTGGGATGAAGTTGGAGAAGGAGAGATTCTAGGTCCCGAACTGGTCCAACAGATGAGGGAGACAGTCAAACTGATCCAGAAAAGATTGCTTGCTTCTCAAGACAGGAAAAGGAAGTACGCAGATCCTGCTCGAAAGGATGTGAGTTTTCTAGTTGGCGAATCTGTATTGTTAAACGTGTCACTGTGGAAAGGGTTGACTAGATTTGGAAAGAAAGGCAAATTATCACCTAGATATATAGGTCCTGTTGAGATTTTTTTTAACCAAGTGAGGAAAGTGACTTACGAGTTAGTGCTGTCTCCGCAGTATCAGCATGTTTATAATGTCTTTTATGTGTTTTTGTTTAAAAAAAAGAAAGAAAAAAAAAAGTATAACCCGGATGTCAATCTTGTAATAGAGTATGAGCCTATAGAAATTCAGGCAGACTTGTCGTATGAGGAGCAACCTGTCAAAATACTCGACTGGCAAGCAAAGAGTCTTAGAAATAAGTCGGTAAAGTTAGTAAAAGTACTTTGGAGGAACCTCAAGGTCGAAGAGTCAACTTAGGAGTTCGAGTCTGATATGCGTTCCCGGTATCCTCATCCGTTCTCTTAGATTCTGAGGACAGAATCCTTTAAGGGGGAGAGAATGTTACGACTGGTATTTTGTGTAATATTATTTGCAAACTCTGTATAATATTAGAGCCGACTATAAATATATTTATTGATTGTATATTTGTGTGAATGGAATTTGCTGCATTATAAATTGCTTTATTTAAAATATGAATTTTTCAAAGCGAGAGTTTTATTAATTTCTCTTATTCTTGATTTATAGAGAATATTCTTTACCTTGGGAAAATTATTTTTTTTAAAATTATTTCATTCACAAATCACAAAAGTGATCTCATAAAATTTCTAAAAATCCAAGTTATTTTATTGTACAACTTTTATAATTTTCGAAATTTTATTTTATTTTATAAAAATAAATATTTGAAATTAGTAGTTTAGTAATTAGCAATTTACATGAATACCCATGCATGCAAATACCCTCCCATTCAACTTAAAGGGCTAAAAAGACAATTCATACCCCACTAACTCTCTTTTATCCACCAAAAGACCAAACTAACCTTACATGCATTTTTGGCTTAGCTTTGGGAGAAGGGCACTCTTGTAAATTCTGAACTCCACTCACATTTAATCAAATCAAAACCATAAAACAAGCACAAGTTGTCATGATCATTTCATTTTTCACTCAACACTCTACCCTCACCTCACTCTCTCCTCCCTCTCTTCTCTTCCCTCTCGGCTAAACCCCTTCCCCCATCCCCTTCATTTTTTTTTCTTCAACAAATCCTTCCCTTTCTAGTGTAATTTCACTACTCATTAATATATAATACACTTTCCAAGAAGTTCCATGCTTAGGAGATGAAGTTTAATGCTTGCATGTCTTGTTTTTATGTGATCTCCAAGGAGAAACTCTTTAATTCATGTGGATTAAAGAGTTCTCCATGAGATATACTTTTTATGTGCATAAACTAAGTGTTTCCTTGATTAAAACTCCTTTAAAACACTTGCATGCTACTGATCTCTAGTTGTAATGCCATGTTTTATTTTGCATGTTAGAGATAGGGCATTATTTTCAAGAATGATCAAGCTATATATGCTCTCTTTTTCGAAAATATACATGCATGTTTGGCTTGTAATTAAATTCGACCTATATAGGCTAAAAATGAATTATTTCCTTGATATAATACTTGATCTTAGTTTTTAAAATATAGTGTGCATGAGCCCTTGAAATAATTTAGTATTTTAAGTGGAATTTATGAGCTAATAATCCCATTATTTGGTCGAACTTGTTTTTGTGATCATTGTGAGTTGCATGTTAAGTTTTAGTTTGCATGTTGGTGCTATAGGGCATGAATGATCTCCATTCATGGTTGAGGCCTTAGTTTAGAGTCTTATAGAAGTAAATTTGCCTTGTTTGAGATTTAATTCGTGGTTTTAAAGTGGGAGTTAAGGTGGAAAGGCTAGGATAGAATCCTGAAATTTTTCCAGATTTGCATGTGAGTTGTGTGTTGATTTTGAATGGGCATTTCTTAGGCATTGTTAGGCCCAAGCCACGGGGAGTTAATACTTGGGTTGTAGTTGAGTCCAGAAGCCATTAATTAGAGAAACCCAACCATTTAGTGAGTTGCACACACCAAAACTTAGATTCTGCCAGAACAGGGGACAGATTTAGTTTAGTACGTTTTGGAGATCAAAAAGTTGGATTAAGAGTAAGCCCTCATTAGGAATTGATTACTACTGATACTAGGGAGTTTAAGGAAAAGTTTCAAGTCGAACCATGGAGGTTTAGAGTTAGAACCAATAAGTTTAAGTTAGTCCAAAACAGGGCAGTTTTCAGGACACTCATTTAGAGTTGTGTCAACTTTGAGCTTAGGCCCAAGAAAATCTAGGAAGGCCCTTAGTGTCATTCAAAGTGCACAAGTTAGCTTATAGACTTAAGAATCCAGTAGGTCAATTTTGGTTAGGAATATTCGAGCTTTAGTGGTGTTAAAAACTGAGAGTTGCCTAAGGTGTCGCCATAAGTATGCAAGTGAGAACGCTTTCTTTTAGCATTTAGTTTTATGGACCCTATGAGTGAGGCATGAGTGAGCCCTAGGATTTGAATTTAGATATAGGTCAGTGGAGTGTTAGACCAAGGTTTTGGCTAAGAGAATTGGAACCACCAAGTGTAGGCCCTTCAAAAGTCGAGACTAGTTTAGTAGTGTTTCGCAAGTGGAATTGTGGAGATTTGAGAGTGAGATCATTCAAGTCCCGAATAAAGCACCAAGTCTAAATAATAGTATGAGTATAACTATATGTGTTATGTGCTCCAAGGTGTTACTATATGTATATGTGCATGGTATTGTGTGTTAACTTAGTGTCTTACGCAATATAAGACACTAAGCATTACTTGGAGTCAATTTGTGCATTTGGTGTTAGGGTTGTTTGGTGTCATAAGAGTCCGTAGTAATGAGGGATTCTTGTTATTTTGTAGGATCAAGTGAAGATAGGAAGCTTGCCGTCAAGGTCGAGTAGTGCTCCCATCACTCCCAAGACAAGTCGTGTGTAGTCAAACCTCTCAAGGCAAGTGTCCTTCCCTTGTAAACTTATATTGTGCAAGTGTATTCTTCCTTCGTAATGATATTATGCGAGTGTTTCCCCTTGTTGAATTGATATTATGCAAGTATACTCCTTTTGTTAATTATATGTTATGCAAGTACCCTGAGATACTTATTGGAACCATGATAGCTTGCTTGAATTTGATATTGCCCATTGTTATAAGTACCCGAGCTTGATTTGAGTTGGTATAATTGGTATACCTTGATCACCCCAAACTCATTCAGAAGCATTTCGCACTTTTAATAATCATTCATATACCTTGTTGTATTCCCCTTGACTTAGTCTTTAAATATCCTTATTGATTATACATTATCGAATTTCCTTGCGAACTTGAGAAAGTTAATCCCTTCGAATCATATCACCATTTTCGATTGTTTATCATTTCCTTTCATTAAACCCTGAGATAACGATTCATTTGTACACTTTCTTATTGCCCCTTACTATGATACTCGAACATTGAAATTTCTTTGATACCCTATGATTGTAACCCTAGTTGAGATTCCTACCTTTATGGTTTATTGATTCGAACTCTTTTACAATACTTTCTTCCTTGATTGTTAAACCATTGATATTCATCTTCGATAACCTCTAGTGAGAAGATTATTCTTCTATCAATAAGAATCTCGTAATCTTAATCCTTTGATTTTTGATCATAACCCTATTTTTTGAAATCCTTCGGAATTGGAATGATTGATACCCTTACTTATAATCATTAGAATTTCCCTCTGTTAAACTATTGTTACTCAACCCTGATTATTCCTTTAAATCAGTAAATTGTTCCTTTGCATTGAACCCTGAATTGATTTCCTCACCTTGATAGTTCAATTCGTCTGGCAATAAACCTTAACTTAGTACAACTGTTGTTGAGTTTGGCATAGAATTCCTTAAAGAAGTACTCAATCCTTTCATGCCTAAAGAGCTTTTGAAATGTTATTACTTCTGGCATCAAATTTTTATCAAACTGTAAAGTTTTTAAAAGCCAAATTGTCAAAGGGACAATCAATGTTTTCTTAAGAATAGTGAAGATGTTACTGTTTAAGAAATTTATTATCAATCGGCATCAGTTTTTAAAATGATTAAAAAGTTGGATTTTCAGTCCCAAAGGGGGACAAAGTTTTCTTTAGATAGTGGATGTGGACTGAGACGCGAGTCCTTTCCACACTTAAATTGTAGGCTTAAAAGTTGCCTAGGGATCCCATTAATGTTTTAGAACCCAGCGAGGTTCGGGATTACTTCGCGGTTGATCACCGGCTGTAATCCGTAGCGTCATAAAATGGTTTTTGGATTAAGAAATGATTTTGGAAATGTTTTGTTACAAACAAATGATGCCATCACCCAAAAGTTCATCTCTTATTGCTATTAGCTCTATCTTCACATTGTCATTCTTTCATATGTATCTTGATTCATATTTTGTATCGTATTGTTTAGCACTTGCTGAGCATTTGGCTCACTACTTGCTTTCACCCTGATATTACAGCTAGCAGCTATGGTTAGATTTAAGCAAACCGCTCGTAAGTCCACTGGAGATGCTGAGGCTTATTTGAGAGCTCAGGTAGGTAGCTGAAAGTCTATTGTGAGGACCGGTAGTTATGAAGTTGTATTAGTTTGTAGGGTTGGACTGTTCTTCAAACACTAAACCTAGCGATCCTGGATATTGTCTATAAACAGCCTTTTGTAAAATTGTTTTATTATTAAGTCATTTATATTGTTAAGTGTAATTTGGGGATGTGACAGATTTAGGTTGACCACCATAGATGTAAGATAGTATAAGGTCATTAGAGCAAAAGGCACAAGTGAGTGTCAATAGGTCTTGGATAGTTTAGTAAAGGCACATCGAGTTAGGAAGCCAAAAATTTGAAGACTTTGTCTAGTTTAGCGACCAAGTGACTTAAGTTGTGAGTCGAGATCATCCAAGCCTAGTGTTGCATTATGGTGTATATGGTGTTATTTGGTATTAATATATGATATGTGATTATGTGGCTATGTGTGTACAATTGTAATTTAAAAGTGAATATAAAATTAAGTGCATATAGGCCTAAGTGCCATTCGTGTTTAATTTTGGGTTGTAAATAGGTTAAGTTGGTGAGAATATATTATAATGAGGATTATTATTATCTATGTAGGATCTCAAGACGAGGGAAAACTTGCCATAAAGGTCGAGTGAAGCTCCAGTTGCTCCTACCAGTCAGACCAGACCAGCCTTTCTCAAGGCAAGTGATTCAACTTGACCTTCGTATTTACTGCTAATCATTCATACATTGCTACAACTATCCTGTGTTATTTAATATACTAAATCAAGCGTATCTTATGTTTATCTTTGAATTATATAGAGATGCCATGAACCCTCGAGTACGTATTGCAAAGTAGTTTTATCATGATAGTTTATTAAAGTAATTCGAATACCATGATAAAAGAAAAGGGCAGTTATAACTCTTGGTAGATTCTCTTGATTAACATGATGATGATTCCTAAAAATTGATATCTCATCCTGATACTTGAACCCCTATAGAACCATACCTTGAACCCCGAACGTCAGATACTTATCAAAGTGATTCCCCATTGATTGATACCCCTCATTCTTATCCTAAAAGCCTGACAATTCTGATATATCCTGAGTTAAAGATCATTTCTGCATACCTTAACACCCTTAGTATTCATGAAGCTTACCTTCTTGATGATCCAACACTTGAACCTTGATGAGAAACCATTGCTTTGAGCCCAAATTGGCATTACCCTTCATATTATCCATTAGCCTCACTAAATCCCCTTGTCCAATCTTTGATATATGAAAACCATTCAATTACTCGAATAGAGTATAGTTTTGTGAATCATGGCCCTGATATTCAGTACCTTATTTCCCGTGTTTCGAGTTGATCTATAATTCCTTGATAAAAATGATTACTGTAAAAAGAGATTTTGTTATAATTCGGCATCAGTTTTTGAAATAAATAAAATGTGGGTTTTCAGTCCCAAAGGGGGATAAATGTTTTCTTCCAATAGTGGATCTGGACTGAGACGCGAGTCCTTTCCACACTTATATTAGGCTTAAAAGTTGCCTAGGGATTCCCATTAATGTTTTAGAACCCAGTGAGGTTCGGGATTACTTCGCGGCTGATCACCGGCTGTAATCTGTAGCGTCATAAAATGATTTTGATTAAGATATGATTTTGAAATTGTTTTGATATAAATGGAATGATGCCATTACCCAAAGTTTTATCTCTCGTTATCTCAGATTATGTCTTCCCATTGACATTCTTTAATATATATCTCGATTTATGTTTTGTATCGTATTGTTTAGCACTTGTTGAGCATTTGGCTCACTCCTTGCTTTACCCTGATATTTCAGCTAGCAGCTATGGTTAGATTCAAGTAGACTGCTCGTAAGACCTGTGATGCAGATGCTTATGTTCGAGCTCAGGTAGAATAAGTGATAGTAGTTTGTGTGAGGACTCGGTATTTATAATCAGATGTAATAGTTGGTAGTGTTGGGCTGTTCCAAACCCTAAACTGTAAGATCTTGGATTTGGTTATGTTACTTCTTTTTAAAATGTTGTAATAGTTATATTTATTTTGCTGTTCAAGTTAGGGGCGTGACAGGTTTTGGTATCAAAGCTACGGTTTAGAGTCCATGGACAACCCAAATAGGTTATAGGATATGTGTGTAGGTTATAGATAATATGCGAGAGAGTAGGTTAAGTAAATTTATTATTTATACTCCTCTTATTGGTTGTCAGCAAAGGGCGCATTCCTCGTCATCCACTGGATCGGACGACACTATTGCTTTCACGGTATATGCTGAGTTGAGGCGCGAGTTCGACATGCTTCAAGGAAAGTACGACCGATTGATAGACCGACTGAAGTACGTGTACCCAGACAACTGAAACTACGAAGGGAAGCCCAAGGAGCAGATGACTGTGAGACTTGAGACCTTGGTTCAGTACGTCAACACTAAGCTTGAGGAGATGCCAGCGCACCGGGACCGTACCAGCCAGTATGTCATTCGGATGGTGGCGGATGAGCTCCAGAGCATTGTGAAGATGCTTCGAGAGGAAAAGACTACCAAGCCCCGTTCAGATGGAGTGGAGCCTTAGTTCTTTCCATTTACCTTTCATGTTGTTGTACTATCAGACTCCGTAGAATTCCCAGTTATTTTCGTTGTTTCCTTTAAATAAGCCTGTTGTTCCTAGAATCAGACTTTGTCCTAATCCTATGTATTGTGACCTTTAAAATTTCAATAATCATGCTCTATTGTTCCATTTGCTCTCAACTGTTATTTTACGCTTTTATATGCATCACTATATCTGCTTAATTTGAAATTTGACCTCTCATGAAAATAAGAATGTCATGCGATACCCTCAAATTGTTCATATCTGTTTTAACATAACTGTTATTTCAGGATCATGCCTCCCAAAAAGAAGAACCCAACAACCACATCCACCACAGACCCAAATATTCTTCGACTACTGGAAACTTTGTAACAACAAACCAATGCTATAGCTCAACAACAACTAACACTTCAATAGCAAATTGAAAACCAAGATAACCGTGAACCACACCAACCTCCTGAACCCCCAGTACCACCTAGACAAATTGTCACTTTCAAGGCTTTTCAGAATGTGAATCCACCTGCATTTCATGATACCACTGATCCAGTGATAGCTAACACATGGATCAAGGAGATGGAAAGGGATTTTGAGTTGGTACAGTTAGGAGATGATCAGAAGACGCCGTATGCTACTTACTTCTTGAAGGGAGAAGTCATCTATTGGTGGGAGTCCGTAAAAGCTATGGAAGCAACTCAGCAGGTTTCTTGGGAGAGATTTAAGAAGTTATTTCTGGGCAAGTATTACCCTAAGTACATGCAGAATCAGATGGAGCTTAAATTTCTTGAGTTGAAGCAAGGGACCATGACTGTACTGGAGTATGAGAAGAAGTTTACTGAGTTGTCAAGGTTTGTGACAAAGTATACCAGCACTGAGGAGGAAAAAGCAAAGAAATTTCAGCAAGGATTGGAACCTTGGATCAGAGATAGAGTGGCTATGTTTGAGCTTGAAACTTATGCGGGAGTAGTACAGAAAGCTGCTCTGATCGAGAATAATGGGATGCAGTCAAGGAAGGAGAGGGATAATAAGAATAGGAAGGTTCCATTTTATGGAGAAAAGTCTGAAGTGGGAAGTTCATAAGATCGGAATGTAAAGAGGATCGGATTCCAGAAGGGCGGAAATTTTGAAAAGAAAGGAAATTTGGGAAAAAGGCAAGAATCGAAGGGGAACAATCAGGCAAGCCAAGGGCAAGTTGGATAAAACAGGTTCCAGAGACCGGAATGCAAGCACTGTGGAAGAAGGCACCCCAGAGTGTATAATAAGTTGAGCATGACATGTTATAGGTGCAATCAGAAGGGACATTTGGCAAATGAGTGCAAGATACCGAAGCCAGGAGTTACGTGTTACAAGTGTGGGAAGACTAGACACATAGCTAGGGAGTGCAAGGCAACCAGACCAGTCAAAGCTTTAATGAACGTGGCAAGTACCAGTGCAAGCGTGCCAGCTGAGGTATTGGCATTACCTCCACCGCCTACACCAACCCCACAAGCAACAACAAGGACATTTGATCTGAAGATGAAGGATGCTGTTCAGAATTCTGAGGTGATAGCAGGTACACTTTTACTCAATAATGTCAAAGCTAAAGTATTGATTGATTCGGGAGCAACAAGATCTTTCATATCAGAAACTTTTGTTGATAAGCTCCAATATGATAAAATGATTATGAGTGAGGTAATAAATGTGGTAATTGCGAACCAAGAGAAGATTCCTATGAATCAATTTTGTCCAAAGTGTGAGATTGATATTTCGGGGTATAAGTTTTCAGCCGACTTGATACTCTTCAAGTTGGGAGAGTTTGATATAATTTTAGGAATGGATTGGTTAGGAGAGAATAACGCTCAGATTAATTGTAAGACCAAGAAAGTGTATTTAAAGACGAAGAGTGGAGAGAAGGTAGTATTTAAGGGGCAGAGGCAAGAGCAACTATTTCTTACAATTGTTCAGGCTAAGAAGCTACTTAGAAAAGGTTGTGAGTTATTCCTAGCTTATGTAGTGGATTCAGAAAAAGGCAGCCCTAACATAGAAGATATTCCTGTAATTAACGAGTTCCCAGATGTGTTTCCCGATGAACTACCAGGGTTGCCACCAGATCGACAAATCGAGTTCGAGATCAACCTTGCTCCAGGAACGGAACCAGTTTCAAAGGCCCCATATAGGATGGCACCAGCAGAAATGAAAGAGTTTGCGAGCCAACTACAAGAATTGTTGGATAAAGGAGTGATACGGCCAAGTACGTCGCCATGGGGAGCACTCGTTCTGTTTGTAAAGAAGAAAGATGGGAGTATGCGATTATGCATAGACTATCGGGAGTTGAATAAGGTAACGATCAAGAACCGCTACCCGCTACCAAGGATAGATGACCTTTTTGACCAGCTGAAGGGAGCAAAATGCTTTTCAAAGATCGATTTGAGATCGGGATACCATCAATTAAAGATCAAAGAAGAAGATATTCCCAAGACAACATTCAGGACCAGATATGGGCTTTATGAATTCCTAGTAATGCTGTTTGGACTGACCAACGCCCCGGCCGCATTTATGGATCTGATGAATCGAGTATTTAAGAAGTATTTGGACAAATTTGTCATGGTATTCATTGATGACATCCTTATTTATTCTAAGTCAGAAGAAGAACATAACCAGCACCCCTGGATAGCATTGGAAATACTTCGTCAAGAGAAGTTGTATGCCAAGTTTACCAAATGTGAGTTTTGGTTAAAGGAAGTGCAATTTTGGGGCATGTCATTGGAAATGAAGGAGTTAAAGTGGATCCGGCAAAGATTGAGGCAGTTATGAGTTGGGAGAGGCCAAAGACTCCTACGGAAGTGCGAAGTTTTCTAGGGTTGGCAGGATACTATAGAAGGTTCGTCAAGGATTTTTCGAAAATCGCCACGCCATTGACCAAGTTAACCAGAAAGAATCAAAAGTTTGAATGGAGGGCAGAATGTGAGGATAGCTTTCAAGAGTTGAAACAGAGATTGGTAACCGCTCCGGTGTTAGTGCTACCAGATGATCAAGGGAACTTTGTAATATTCAGCGATGCTTCACATAAGGGTTTGGGTTGTGTGTTGATGCAACACAGTAAAGTGATCGCATATGCGTCAAGACAGTTGAAACCGCATGAGTTAAAGTACCCGACGCATGACTTGGAACTAGCCGCCATAGTGTTCGCACTAAAGATTTGGAGACATTACCTCTACGGAGAGAAGTGTGAAATCTACACGGATCACAAGAGTTTAAAGTACATTTTCACTCAGAAGGAGCTCAATATGAGGCAGAGGAGATGGCTGGAATTGATCAAAGACTATGACTGCTCGATAAATTACCATCCTGGAAAGGCGAATGTTGGGGCCGATGCTCTAAGTAGGAAAGAGAGACTGAATAAGATGACAACACCAAAGGAATTATCTGAAGAAATCAAGAGATTTGAACTGGAACTTTGTGCTTGCGGAAAAGTTGAGGAAGTTTGTCGTGCAATGACCTTTCAGCCAACACTAGTGGAAAAGATAAAGAAGTGTCAAGAAGAAGTAATGGAGAAAGAGAATAATCAGTTATCTGGAGAGGAGATTAATACTCAAAGGGATGAGCAAGGGATACTAAGGTTCTCTTCCAGAATATGGATTCCTCATGTACCTGAATTAAAGAATGAGATCCTCCATGAAACCCACAATTTGAAATTTTCAATCCACCCAGGAAGTACCAAGATGTATCGAGACTTAAAGAAGAACTTTTGGTGGCCAAATATGAAGCGAGACGTGGCAGAATGGGTTGCGAAGTGTTATACTTGTCAGAAAGTGAAGGCAGAACATCAACGACCAAGCGGATTAATTCAGCCCCTGAAGATTCTAGAATGGAAATGGGAAAATATTGCTATGGACTTTATAGTAGGACTACCGTGAACGAAATCCGGGCATGACGCAATATGGGTTATAGTTGATCGTCTTACGAAGTCGGCGCATTTCCTTCCAATAAACGAGAAGTCGTCATTGGACAAATTGGTTCATCTGTATGTGCGCGAAATCGTACTGAGGCATGGAGTACCCATATCAATAGTTTCAGATAGAGATCCCCGATTTAACTCGAGATTCTGGAAGTAATTTCAGGAATGTCTTGGCACGAAGTTGAATATGAGCACGGCATACCACCCGCAGACTGATGGTCAGAGCGAAAGGATAATTCAAACAATCGAAGACATGTTGCGCAGTTATGCAATCGATTTTGCAGGAAGTTGGGACGATCACTTGCCGTTGATTGAATTCTCTTACAACAATAGCTATCATTCCAGTATCGGCATGCCACCATACGAAGCTTTGTACGGGCGAAAATGTAGATCACCAACAAGTTGGGATGAAGTAGGAGAAGGAAGAATTCTCGGCTCGGAATTGGTACAACAATTGCATGATTCAGTCAAGTTAATTCAGAAAAGGTTGCTTGCTGCTCAAGATAGACAGAGGAAGTATGCGGATCCAGCGCGTAAGGATGTTCAATTCCAAATTGGTGAAGCTGTTTTCTTGCAGGTGTCACCTAGAAAAGGGTTGTCTAGATTTGGAAAGAAAAGGGAAGTTAGCACCTAGATACATAGGTCCTTTTGAAATTTTGAGTCAAGTAGGGAAGGTGGCCTACGAGTTGGCCTTACCACCTCAGTATCAGCATGTGCATAATGTGTTCCATGTGTCATTGCTTAAGAAGTACAATCCTGACGCTAGCCATGTGATAGAATATGAACCTGTAGAAATTCAGGCAGACCTATCATTTGTGGAGCAACCGGTTAAAATACTCGACTAGCAAGAGAAGAGTCTTAGAAATAAGTCAGTAAAGTTAGTAAAAGTACTTTGGAGGAACCCTAAGGTCGAAGAATCGACTTGGGAGTTAGAGTCTCATATGCGTTCCCGGTATCCTCATCTGTTCTCTTAGATTATGGGGACAGAATCCCTTAAGGGGAAGAGGATGTTACACCCGGCATTTCTGTGTAATATTAATTGTAAATTTGGTGTAATTATAAAGCCGAATGCCAATATATTCAACTATTGTATGCTTGTGTGAATGAGAATTTCTGCGTCTTAAATTTTCATTACGTGATATATGAATTTTCAAAGCAAAAAATTTATTTATTTCTTTCATTTTTGATTTATAAGGAATATTTTTAAACCTTGAATAAATATCTTTTTAAAAGTTATTTGTTCACAAAATTCAAAAGTAGTTTTATAAAATTTCTAAAAATCCAAGTTATTTTATAGTATAAATTTTATAATTTTTGAACTTGTGTTTTATTTTATAAAAATAAATCTTTATAAATGTTAATTGTTATAATTAACAAATTACATAGTTGTCCTTGCATGCAAATCCTTTCTATTCAATCCAAAAGGGCTAAAGAGACAATTACCACCCCACTAACTCTTATTTTTCTAGCCAAATTCCTTCTTTACCCTTGCATGCAAAATGAACCAAGTAAAAGTGGAGGGATAGTCTTGTCAATTCTCATTCCCACTCATTTTTTTCAAATCAAAAACCATAAAACAAGCAAGTGCCATGATCATTTCACACTCCACTCACCACCACACTCTTTCTTCCCTCCCTCCTCCCTCTCACTCTCGGCCCTCCTTTCCCTCCTCTCGGGTTTTTAGCCGAGATCAACCCCCTCCCCATTTTCTTCAATCCTCCACCAAGTTTCCACCTTCTACATAAGTAAATATTACTTCCCATACCATGATCACATATATTCCAAAGAGTTTTGAGTAAAAAGTTCAAGTTTTAAAGTTGCATGTTAAGGTTTTAGTTGAAACTCAAAATACAACCTTGATTCTTGTGAGTTTAGGGTTGTTTTTGAGAGGACTACAAGGAATGGATAAGTGCCAAGTCTTGAGAAGGAAACTCTTGATGATTAAATGGTCATTCCCTTCCATTTCATTCGGCCATGACCATAGGGGAGCCGAATGAATGGTCCTTAAGACTATTCTTGTTGCTTTGTTCAATTTTTACATGTTTATGTGATAATGGCTTGAATTTTATGGTAAACATTTGATGAAACTCCTTGCATGCTAAGTGATCATCTAGATATAGCTCATTCTATGTTTGCATGTAAATTTCTTGGTAAAACATATTTAGAAAACATGTTATTTGGCTTGCAAAACTCGAGGACATGCATGCATGTGGATTTCTCTTAGAATGTTATAAGATTTTGATCATTTGGAAAGATTTTGTTAGTGAGCTTTAATCTCAGTAGAAATAAGGTGATAATATTGATTAATTCTCCTTGATGCATGGTAATAATTCGTGGTTATCTTTTATAAAAATGCATATCTTGTTGTTTCAAAAAAAAAACTTAATGATTTGTGAGTTGAGAAGTGTAGTTCTTTTGTTTTGCCATAATTGTACCATAGGTAAAGGATGATCTCCACCAAAGTTATTTTGAGAATAAGGGAGTTAGTTCAGTAGATCACCATGTTTAAGTCTTGTTTTGGGTATTGGGTTGTTGGTAGTTGAGTTGGTCAAGTCAAAACCTTGGAGAAAGGAGAGTTATAGTTTCTGCAGAAAATCAGATTAGTACCCTGAGGTTTAGAGTGAGTTTTGACCATGTCATTGATGTGCACTTTGAGGCCCAAGCCACCAGAAGTTAGTATTGGGAGTATATAAAAGGTTTTAGGTGTTGGTTGGAGGTTTGCATGTCATTTGGTTAGGTGCACAAGTAGAGTAACAAAATCTGTCCAGCAGGGGACAGTTTTGTTGCAACTTAGAAATAGGGAGATTTGACCATGTCATGGGTAGGCCCTGTTGGGCCTTAGTTAGAGGGAGTACCAGAGAAGTTTTTCCAATCATAGTTCATAGGATATGAGTTAGAACCATGTGTCACAAGTTAATTCAAGTCAGGGCGTTTTCTGCCCAGAAAAACAGGGGAACCTTGGACTTTTAGCTTAGGCCCAAGAAGGCCCAAGCCAGGCCCTTGAGCCACATCAAGTTTAGGAGATGCCCTTAGGTTAGGAGAGTATTTTGTAAAAGTTTTGAAGGAAAAATTGTAGTTTAAGAGTGTCTAATGCACTCAAGAAACTATAGTTGTCATTCTGAAATTTGCACCAGTGAGCACTTTCACTTATCACATAGTTTTAGAACACTTAGGAGTGAGATTTAGATTGACCGCCATAGATGTAAGATAGTATAAGGTCAGTAGAGAAAAAGGCACAAGTGAGTGTCAATAGGTCTTGGATAGTTTAGTAAAGGCACATCGAGTTAGGAAGCCAAAAATTTGAAGACTTTGTCTAGTTTAGCGACCAAGTGACTTAAGTTGTGAGTCGAGATCATCCAAGCCTAGTGTTGCATTATGGTGTATATGGTGTTATTTGGTATTAATATATGATATGTGATTATGTGGCTATGTGTGTACAATTGTAATTTAAAAGTGAATATAAAATTAAGTGCATATAGGCCTAAGTGCCATCCGTGTTTAATTTCGAGTTGTAAATAGGTTACGTTGGTGAGAATATATTATAATGAGGATTATTATTATCTATGTAGGATCTCAAGACGAGGGAAAACTTGCCATAAAGGTCGAGTGAAGCTCCAGTTGCTCCTACCAGTCAGACCAGACCAGCCTTTCTCAAGGCAAGTTATTCAACTTGACCTTCGTATTTATTGCTAATCATTCATACATTGCTACAACTATCCTGTGTCATTTGATATACTAAATCAAGCGCATCTTATGTTTATCTTTGAATTATATAGAGATGCCATGAACCCTTGAGTACGTATTGCAAAGTAGTCTTATCATGATAGTTTATTAAAGTAATTCGAATACCATGATAAAAGAAAAGGGCAGTTATAACACTTGGTAGATTCTCTTGATTAACATGATGATGATTCCTAAAAATTGATATCTCATCCTGATACTTGAACCCCTATAGAACCATACCTTGAACCCCGAACGTCAGATACTTATCAAAGTGATTCCCCATTGATTGAGCATTTGTTGAGCATTTGGCTCACTCCTTGCTTTACCCTGATATTTCAGCTAGCAGCTATGGTTAGATTCAAGCAGACTGCCCGTAAGACCTGTGATGCAGATGCTTATGTTCGAGCTCAGGTAGAATATGTGATAGTAGTTTGTGTGAGGACTCGATATTTATAATCAGATGTAATAGTTGGTAGTGTTGGGCTATTCTAAACCCTAAACTGTAAGATCTTGGATTTGGTTATGTTACTTCTTTTTAAAATGTTGTAATAGTTATATTTATTTTGCTGTTCAAGTTGGGGGCGTGACATATGAGTTTTAAAACTTCTACTTCAAATTATTTTTATAAAGATTATCCTTATGGGAATATTATTTAAGTAATAATATTCAGATATTTTCTCCAACCTATTGGGACTGATTTATTTTATTCAATCAGCATTACTCCAAACATTCTTTAAAATGTTTTCGAGTCTTCAAAATGATTTTTAAAAGCTAGAGCGGATCCCAAAACTCATTTTTATATTTAAGATCTTCCTTTCGAAGGGGATTTAAATACTCACTCAAAACCTGAGGGATCCGGCTCTATGGTGCATTTTATATTCACAACAAGGATGCTGTTTTGATAAATGAATTGATTACTTACCCAACGTTCGGGAAGTAAGTCCATCTAATTGAGTCGGCATAAGCGACAAGTCGGGGTACGATCTATCAAAGTGTAAGTGGCTGGGTGGCAGCCCATCAACGTGTAAGAGGCCGGGTGGCGGTCCAGCACTAGGTCCTAATGAGGCCAGGGTGATGACCAGTGGGGGATTCATCCATCTACTAGTAGAAAAGGTTACTTATTGGTATCTTTGCCTGATCAGCAAGATATCAAGTTTATGCCAAGGTTTTCTCCTTTCCAAATTCATTGGATATTGCGACTCTGTTTATAATATTCATAACAGAGGTTTTCAAGGAGTGTATGAAATGTATATATATATATAGGTGTATATATATATCGGGACTTAATGAAGTATCTCGTAACTTCATTTCTTTCAAATGATATTTCAAAGATTGAATATATTCAAGTCTTATCTTGTAGTCTCATCAGTGTGATGAACTTTTGAAACTGATTATAACTTGAACGGTGGTAGTTCAAGTAGTATTTGGAAAAGATATAAGTATATTGGAGTATCTTGTAACTTCATCTTTTCAACTTATATCTGGTTAATGATTATCTTATGCATGACAAAGATTTTGACAAAAACGTTGAGACAAGGTTAGATATATGAGATCACCATGCAACGATATTTTTATACAGTTATAAACTGGAACTCTATGTATATTATGCATGGAAGAGGACTTCCAGGATTTTGAAAAGTATATATACATATATATAGAATATTTTACGACTTGGTCGCGGTAAGGTATCAAACTTGGTTCATTTCTTCTTGACCAAGACTTTCATGAGTACTATGAGAATACTCATATATTGTTAATTATTATACATATTATTTCGGTGGGCTTGTTGCTCACCCTTGATTTCTTCTTTTATCACATAACAACAGATAGACAAGATGAACAGGACCAAGCTCCCAATTTGCGAGCGGATAGGAAACGTTCTGCAGTTTCCTGTAGGCGTTGATGCCGCTGTAGCTGAGGTAGAAATTACCAATAGGCTAGGCTTTCAAATTTTGTTGTACCAAACTTATCTATATTTATGAATTGTAATAATGGCAAGGAAATGTAAATTTATTCAGAAACCTTTTTTATGGTGAAATGGTTTCTAATTGTGGAATAAAATGACTTGTGTTATTTTTGGTATTCATCTCTGAGACTTTAACTTGTGGTGTGTGTGTACATTGTGGGGTCACAGTACGTAGTGGTTGGTTGGTTATTAAGATTAAGAGTTGTTAAGGGAATTGGAACTCGTGACAACCCGGATCCCCGACCCCGGATTTGGGGGTGTTACAAATTATCTTAGCCAAAACCTTGGCCTAACACTCTACTGACCTATATCTAAATGCAAACACTAGGGCTCACTCATGCCTCATTCATAGGGTCCACAAAACTAAACGCTAAAAGAAAGTGTTCTCACTTGCACACTTATGGCGACACCTTAGGCGACTCTCGGTTTTTTGACACCACTAAAGCTCGAATATTCCTAACCAAAACTGACCTACTGGATTCTTAAGTCTATAAGCTAACTTGTTCACTTGAAATGACACTAAGGGCCTTCCTAGATTTTCTTGGGCCTAACCCCAAAGTTGACACAATTCTAAATGGGTTTCCTGAAAACTGCCCTGTTCTGGACTAACTTAAACTCATTGGTTCTAACTCTAAACCTCCATGGTTCGAATTGAAACTCTTCCTTAAACTCCCTAGTATCAATACTAATCAAGGCCTAATGAGGGTTTACTCTTAATCCAACTTTTTGACCTCCAAAAGGTACTAAACTCAAATTGTCCCCTATTCTGGAAGAATCTAAGTTTTGGGCTGTGCACCTTACTAAATGGTTTGGTTTCTCTAAGTTATGGCTTCTGGACTCAACTACAACCCAATTACTAACTCCCTGTGGCTTGGGCCTTACAATGGCTAAGAAATTCCCATTCAAAATCAACACACAACTCACATGCAAATGTGGGAAAAAAAATTCAGGGATCTATCCTAGCCTTTCCACCTTAACTCCCACTTCAAAACCACGAATTAAATCTCAAACAAGGAAAATTTACTTCTATAAGACTCTAAACTAAGGCCTCAACCAATAATGGAGATCATTTATTCCCTATAGCACTAACATGCAAACTAAAACTTAACATCCAACTCACAATGATCACAAAAACAAGTTCGACTAAACAATGGGATTATTAGCTCATAAATTCGACTTAAAATACTAAATAATTTCAAGGGATCATGGACACTATCTTTTAACAACTAAGATCAAGCATGATATCAAGGAAACAATTTGTTTTTATCCCATATAGGTCGAATTTAATCACAAACCAAACATGCATGTATATTGTCAAAAAAGAGAGCATATATAGCTTGATCATTCTTGAAAATAATGCCCTATCTCTAACATGCAAAGTAAAACATGGCATTACAACTAGAGATCAGTAGCATGCAAGTGTTTTAAAGGAGTTTTAATCAAGGAAACTGTAACGCCCCCAAATCCGGGGTCAGAGGATTTGGGCATCACTATAAAACTTCAATCCAAATCAACCTGTTTAATCAATAAATAAATGCCAGCGGAAGATATTTATCATTTATGACCCAAACTAATCCAAGATCTTTTAAGGTTACAGTTTTAGAAACAAGAAATCCAAATTCCACAAATAAATTTTTCACGTTCTTTTAAAACTCTTTTCAATAAATTCCAACTCAAAACTAAACCCACTAGTATAACTTCGAAATGAAGTATACTAGGCCCAAATAAAATATACAACAATATATAATATAATATAAACAACTTTACACAATAAAACTTACACTAGTCCGCAAACCCTGGACCAATCACCTTCCAAAAGCTTCTTCTTTGCTTCCTCGAATTACGCAGCTAAACAGCGCAAGCTAATCC